>NC_133805.1:28438597-29038597 GCF_043250625.1 Sebastes fasciatus | reverse complement strand
AGATAAGCTGTCTCTCATTTGCTGTGAGACGCTGCAGCTCAAGACTTCACAGATTTAAATCTTTACTTTTAATGTCTCTGCTTTGGGAAGAGAGAGTTGTTCATGTTGACAAATATTGACTGCTCTTTGCTGGTGATATATATATGGATTAAAATGAGTAGTTTTATCATTTCAGAATCAGAATCCGGTTTATTGCCAAGAGGTTTCAGGTACAAGGAATTTGCTTTGGTGTATCAGCGCATAAAATAAACATAGATAAACATAGTAAGAGAAAAATTTTATTAAAAATAAAAATACAAAAATCAAGAAACATAAATACAGAATAGGAGAAAATTACAATATAAATACAAAAAATACTGTAAAAATATGTACATTATATCTGAATTAAAATGAAAGCTGTATAGAAAAAAATAGCAATGAAAATATGAAAAAATACTATAAAATATGTACAATATATCTACATTAAAATGAATTGCTGTGCAGGTTACACAAGGCCCGAAAATATTGCTTTGATGTAGAGTAGAAGACTGTCCTATCCTATTGTACATAGCTAACCTAACTTAAAGCCTTTTAATGAAATGACATGAAATGTGTTTAATCTCTTAAATATGTGCATATTTAACCTTGTGCTGTTGTAGCCCTCATGTTAATTCGACAGCTCTCAATTCAGACGTGAGTCACGTTGGAAGTGTTTCGGAAATATTACGAGGTCATACAGTAATAAGATCGCCATCATGACTTTTATGTAAAAATAACTCTGGGGTTTATTTAAATATGAGACAGACGTATATTTGCCAGCACATTTATGTACAGTAACAAGATACTTAAAATGCTGAAGATACACCTTTTTAGCTCAGAAGAATCAATCTTTCTGAAAACAAACAAATTAAGAGAAAACTGGAGTAAATGTTATGTTATTGTTATGTTATGTATTTAAATGTTGAGGAGAGTAGACGGTTCAGTACCTTAGTGGTTCTCAAACTTTTTTCAATAATGTACCTCCTTTGAAATATTTCAACGTGCAAAACGTAACTGAACAGATTGTGTTTGTTGCGGCAGTTGACAGTTTACAGCAGTTAACTATTGCATTGAAAATAGCAATATTGAATATAAAGTTTATCAAACTTACATTTAAATGTTTTATTGATCTTATTATGGTATAATTATTTCAGGAATTATGCATAACTGATATTTTTTAAATTAACATTTTTGAAAATCTCACGTACCCCTTGCAGTACTCCAAAGTACCCATAGGGGTACTCGCACCCCCATTTGATAAACACAATATTGTGTATGATATCTGAGTGTTAAAGTACTCAGATATTTTGCTAGTATTTGAGACAAAATGTCCTGATGCAGCATTAAAGTTTACTAAGTTTTTGTTTCTAGAAAATAAGAGTCCCAACATGTCTTTTTGAAATGGCCATTAGGAGTCACAACCAATGTCAGATATTTAGAAATCCCACACACAGAGGAGCTTTAAACTACACAAAATACCATGAAAAGAATATTGGCCTTCAGTCCAAGTCAAATGTGTGACTTAAAAGAAATAATCAACATCAATCTTTCTGACAGAAAGATCTGCTACAAAATATTCATCTTCATTTTCAGTCTTTGCAACCTCGAAGAAGATATTTATGCCAAAGGAATGGACAGTTTTCTGACACCTTGTTCCCTCATGGTGAATACTGGAGAAAATAAAATAGACAAGGCAAATAATGGACCAGATTACAACAGCATTAAATAGAATAAAGTGTTGCTGTTTTTTTTTTTTTTTTTTTAAATAAATCAATAATTTATTTTGACCCAGAATATGACCGCAGGTTGTGTTTTTCTTTCAGGTCGCCGGGCTGTCACCCTCGGTAAGCCAGACATCAAGGTAGAGACAGTCAACAAAGAGACCCACAGCCTGGAGGAGGAGGCGGCCGACGTCTCCACGGCAACCCGGATGGTCAAGGCCATGTACTCCGTGAGTAGACACCCATCTGAGTCACCGGGGGCCGTGGAGAGGAGGCGTATGGGTCAATGGGCTTAAATGTACGGATACACCGACACAACAGGCGACATGGCAGGAGAGGCAGACACACACACACACACACACACACACACACACACACACACACACACACAGTAAAACAGACACTCGCCCAAGGCTTGCCTGCAAATTCACACACACAAAAATACCTCAAAAATATGCACACAAACACACACACTCGACCCAAAATCAAGAAAGCACATACTGTACTGTACATACACAGAGATGAAGGGAAAAACAAAGATGGACATAAAAGCGCATATACACACGCACACACTTTATAAAGTGTTACTTACACTTATAGTTTAAGTACGATTCATGCACAAACAATCTTGCAAATACACAAAAACACACACTTTAAATTGCACACAGAAACAACGGACACTAACACACACACACACACACACACACACACACACACACCGCACTCTCTCTTTAACATTGTCTTCCTTTTAGAAAAGCGTTTGGCCCTGGAGGTTTTGGAGAATCTGATCGGCGAGGCTCCTTTGGAGCGGTTTTAAAGTTCGGTCCAAACCTTTTTTTTTTCCATCAACTAGCCGTTTCTCGTCTTCCACTCTCTTGGGATGAAAAAGCTGAAACTCTGTTTTCCTCTCCCCTCCCTCTCTTCCTCCTCCTTTCCTTTCTCTCCCTCCCTCTTTCCGTGTGTGTGTTTCGTTGTTTGATGGTTTAGTTTCTGCCCTCTGTTTCCCTCTCTCCCTCCACTCAGCCATTCAAAGACGACATGGACCTGAAGCAGGACATCCGGAGCGAGAGCGACACCAGGGAGGAGTACGAGCTCAAGGTGAGGTGGCCGGTCGCTCACAGAAACATCTTAGCATTTTGACTTTGATTGGGTTTTTGTTGGCAGCATCTTGAACATTATGTCCTGCATGGTGCACACAGACACATCATATGTCATGAACTTTGTGGTCATATCCATCAATTACCAGTTCCTACTTTTTCCTCAGGTTCGGCATTTTCACTGCAGTTAAAAGCTTGGTTTTTTATAACAATACCACTTTTTTTTCACAATCTGTGCCACTGAAATTCACAAAAACAGATGTTGGTGATTCTTAATGCATCATTTACTGGATTTTGCTCAGTCAGATCGTGATCAACCCAATATTTGGGTTTCTTTAAATCTCTTTAAAATTTAAATCTCTCAAAACCTTGTATTATAAGGTTTCAGTTCTCAGTACCACAAACTAACTAAAAGAAACAAACTGTTTCAAACATTTTTAGTGTACAACCACCCAAATAGAACTTTTATTCCAGAGTTAGCTATTGCTCAGGTGAGCTTCCTGTCACCTTGTATTGGAAACCTGGATTGTCACGATGTCACAAGATCACACTAGAATCTCGTGTCCAGCGAGCCAGAGCACGGACTAATCAGCGTCCTGTGATGAGCTACTGGCAGCTACTGGGGTGGCTTAGGTCTGTTTGAGACCATAGTGTGAGACGACGTGGAGAGGCAACTGTTGGTTCTAAACAACAATAGTGGCTCCTGAAGAGGTTAGCGTTGATGCTGCAATAGCATCAGTTCTATCAGAACTGGAGAGTATTTCTTCATTGAAAGAAGAACAAAGTACGGCACTGAAGGCGATGTTTTCACTCTTCTCCCGACTGGCTTCAGCAAGACTTTGATTGACAGATGGTTCATTTGATCACCTGCCAAGTATTTTTTGAAAGTGCCTGCCCTTTTCCAAACAGTTTCCAATGACGGCTTCTCCAATGGTTCTGTGTAACAAACCAACTGGCGGGTGTCAGGTTATTGAAAAACCATTATTTATCCTGGTAAAATGAAGTTGTATCATTATGTGTCGTGTTCATACACATGCTGTACGCTGCATCACTCACACACCATGACGTTTTTTGGACGTAGCATGAGCACGCCACCAACTGCACTTCACCGACGTCACCAATCATATCAGCCTGTAATGTGACTGATAATACAGTACATATAATATGAGACATACAAGTATGTAGTATGGTATAATACAAGCACAGACCAGATGTTTAGGTGTCTTAACCATTTAGCCCAGTGTTGTTGCTTCTTATAATATCAAACTAATATTCTCACCTCTGATCACAGGATCCAACCAACGGATACTACAACGTCCGAGCCACCACCCATGATGAGGCGCGCCCCCAGTCCCGTGCCATCCACTACCAGGGCGAGTTCCGCTCCCCGAACCCCAACAGCGGACCAGCTGGTGCCACTTCCAGCGGAGCCCCAGCCGGCGCCATTGGTGCCGTTCCCCCCAGTGCGGTGCCAGGCTCAAGGGCGGGCTGCTACGACCCCCGCCCACCTTCCAGGATGTCTCATGCCACCTACGCCCAGTTCAACACCTTCACCAGGGTAGCACAGAGCCAGCAAGCACCTCCCAATCCAGCTCTTCAATCGCCTGGAGATTACCCCGGAGACTGCGGCCTGCTGGACAGTACAACCCAGCTGTCCTATGACAACTACGGATACCCCTCCCAGTATCCCAGCTACCGCATGGGCTTTGCTCCACCCATAGAGGAAGGGCCAGCCTATGAGATGTATCCAACAGGACAGGGGACCGGGCCGGGGCCGGGGCCAGGTCCAGGGCCAGGGCCAGGTCCAGGGCCAGGGCCAGGACCGGGACCAGGACCAGGACCAGGGCCAGGGCCAGGGCCAGGGCCGGGACAACAGAGTCCTGAAACAGGGCTGGGGCAGTATGGAACCTCCACCCGCTTCTCATATTCGTCTCCACCCTCTGACTATTCCCAAAGACACACACAGCGGATGCAGACTCATGTTTGAGAAACACACATACACACTCTTTGACTTGCTTTTTGCAGCTGCAGTACTTATTACACATAAAACATAAACATACATAAATATAAAAAAAAGATACATAAACATTCAAGAATCCATTTTCTGTTTCTCTAGCATCCAGTGCATGGAATTTGGTTCATTTTCTGAACCAATGAAACAGCAGTTAGCAGCATCACATATAATAGTTAGCAGCAATACATACGACACATGCAAAGCGACCTTCACCGACATTTGCGCAGACCTTCTGTTGCGTGCAGTGTTGATGCTCCAACAAAGTAACAGCGAGAGCCACAATCAAGAGAAAAGAGGCAAAAAGAGAAGAAGAGCACTTTGAAGAAACTGAAGAAGAAGAGCGCCAGGAGCTTAAGGAGGAGCAGCGGAACCGTTTTCTTCCTGCAATCCTCATCTTCCTCTTGGATCATCTCCCTGCATCACACTCTCCTCCTCCCACCCCATCTCTGTAAATAAGTGCAAATGGAGATCTGGGTCCTTTTAAAGTTATTTCCTTGAACAAACTTATACAGTGTGATGCAGTACAGTGACCCACAGTAAACCTCCTTGCATTTTCTGACTCTCAAAAATACACACATACACACAGATCTTTAAAGACCTATTTGTTTCGATGTATTGCAGCAACGGGGCAGCTTGGACTATAAATATATTTGGCACTTTTTGATCCCTTTTTCCTCACTTAAACCTGCCCAGTGGCCATTGCTTACAAGATCTACCTTGATTTAAGTGGGACCGAGCGTCTTAAAGTGGTACAGTTAGTGACCAGAGTGCCAATGCTCATGTGCCAACACACACAAACTATATAGGTGTGTCTTCTTTTGTAAAGAGGGGACAATGAGGTGGTCTGGACAAAGAGGGTTTTGTACATGCCACATCTGAAAGGAAAGGAGTGGTAGCAAGCGTCTCTATATGCTCATCATCCTCCTCATCTCTCATTTTTGAATCATCATGATACATTTCTATACTTAACATTTCACTCGAGGTCAATGCTGTATATACAGTATTTGTGAAACGAGGTGTGGCGGAAGCGCTTTTTCATTCAATGAATTTCTGCAATTTGTACAAAAAGATACCTCCCCTACCCTCAAGTGTCAAAAAGTATTTGTTTCTCTCACTTGCACAGTAGAATAGATTTTTTTTTCCATATTTATACCGAAACGTATGAAAAAAAAATGGCATTCAGAAACATTTTATAGTATTTTTATAAGGAGTTGTGGACCAAAGGTTCAGCGTTTTGGGTGAAACTCACTTTTTAATGTGTATGTGGCGACGTGATCGTTATTGGAAACGTTTTGAGTTTCTTTAAAAAAAAGCGATGGATGGTGTTTTTCAAAGTGGATGTTGTTGTAGAATTAAATTAGAAAATTTGAAGAGCTTCATTCCAAAAATTAGAAATATCCAGCAAGGGCAAATCTGTTTGGTGGATTTCTCTGTTTGGTGTGAAACTCTTTCCTTGACTTCAAGTCTTCTGACTGGACTGCCTTTTTCAAACGTCGACGACATTCAAAATAATGGATGGAGAACAAGCAGCTGCTCACTTTGAGCGGTGCTGCTCACTTTGAAAGCAATGAGAAGGTTCAAGTGTAGTCTAACATATCAACCTGAAGGTACAGAGGGTTCTATCTAGCTCATAAGGTACTTTGTACATTTATATGTAAGTATACTGGTTTCTTCACTGCAACAGAAAATTTGGTGGTATTTTATGTCAGAGATTTTTCCGTTGTATTGTGTCAGCTTTGGTACGTATGATTGGCCTTGAACCACACAGGTTTATAATAATCAGCGTTTAAAATGTTGCTACTAACCTCTACTGATGCCGCTACTGTACAAGTCCCATGCTGACACAAGTCCCCGCTGTCCCACTACCAAATTATTTTCCACCAAGAGAGAAAATCAGTTTGTTTGTCTGGTAAGATCTTGCAGAGTCTGCAGGAGTAGTTTTGCTTACTTACCCAACACCAACAAGTCCAAATTCACACTATGATCACCTTATAAAAGCAGTGTGGATTGTACCGGTCTACTGTAGCAGTTGAGTGCAGTTGCAAAGTTGCAACCATCAAATGACATACTGTTTTTTCTTTTTCTATTGGCTGTTGATGAGCAGTGAGCACAGTTTAGGCCAACTTATATGTGAGATATTTCTCCGGACGTTTGCCTCTGCAGGAAATAATTTGACTTTCAGCCCCTTACTTATACTTTGGCTCACAGTGTGAACATTGCACTGAAAACATTTGTCTAAAGCAGCTACGTTTGTGTGCCATTAAGTTCCCACCGGTTGTAGAACTGCTTCATGTTTGCACACTGAGCTTCCCACGTGAGATTGGATTGAACTCTTCATCGTGCCATCACACGTCTTCACCTTTTACGGTGACAATGTGTTGATTAGCCCCCACAGCAGCAGCTGTGGGGGCTTTACTTTATACTGAGCTTGAAATTATAAGGTTCTATCGCTAATGCAACTTTCCTTCAGTTTTCATTCTTTAAAGGTGCAGTGTGTAGGATCTGCTGGCATCTATTGATGAGGTTGCAGATAGCAACCAAGTGAAACGTGTGCCAAGTTTGTAGGAGAACTACCGTGGCCGACACAAAAAAGTGAAAACACGAATGGCCCTCTCTAGAGCCAGAGTTTGGTTTGTCCATTTTTGGTTTGGTTTGGGCCACTGTAGAAACATGGCGGCCGACTCCGTAAAGAGGACCCTCTCGGTATGTCGATATAGGCGGCTCATTGAGGTAACGAAAACACAATGATTCATATTTTCAAGTGATTATACACTAAAGAAAACATACTTAGTAATATCATATTCCATTTCTGCCAATAGATCCCCCCGAAATGCTGCACACTGTTCCTTTAATGGACTTTAAATAATACATGACTCTTTTAAACTTGTTTTGGCAACCGCCAGGAATTGCTTCGACATTTTCTTGATGTTTGACCTTTTCTTTAAGGGCACTTATGCTTTATTGAATAGTCAAAGTAAAGAGGGGCCTTATGCAATGAAGAGCCACCCTCCTCCTCTACCATACATTTTTGAGCACCTAAAAATAATAGCAGATGAGACAATGATTTACAAAAGACCAGGGGTTGCAAAGTGAAGCCAGATATCTCAGCACCTCTAGAGGTAATCAATGAGTCTTTATACTTATCAGCCATGCTATCAACCCTTCACAGATACAGTATATTATGGTAATTCTGTGCTAAGGGGCAGTAAAAATTGTATTTATTACCCCTATTTTGAATAAACACTTTCAGAAAGAAAACCGCAGCCACGCCATGTCTGATTAGAATATCAGATGGAACCTTGTAGCTCCAAGGTCACTATATAAACCATTTCAGTAGTTATGGAGAGAAGAACGGCAGATGGAGCACCCTTTTAAATTTATATGGTCATCACAGCCTTGGTACTGCATACTATTACCTCTTTACTACCTTTTTACAGAGTTGTAGCTGTGCAGTATTTTGCATCTGACTTGAAATGTCGTTATGACCTTGTGTAGAATGAGTAAATTTGACACGGAGGAGTTACTGAGGCCAACAAATACACGGCTAGGCCATCCAGGTACTTAGTCGTTACCTCTGTTGACAGTGGGGACGTATAAATATGTAAAAGACAGAAAGCCAAAAATGCAAAACAGATGTTTAGATTTGGTTCAGCGCTGACAAAGGTATGCAGTTTAGAAGGGGAATCTGGAAGTGTTTACTCCACTAAGTTGTTATTTCATGTCTTTTCCCCTCTTCTCCATATGTACCTCTCACCGCGGTGTGTACTGATACGCTTTACTCTCTCCCCCGTGTCATTTTACCTCCTACCAGCTTCCAAATTTAGAAGTTGAACCTGTCTTCGTGAAAAAAAAAAGAAATCATCACAACATAGCAAACCCTCCTCTCATTGCTTTCTTCCAAATTCCCTTCAAGCTGATTACATATGGAGTAGGTATAGCAAACTTAGCTTGCATTAATGTGTGTATGTTGGGGGGTAGGGAGTCTGTGTTTAGAGAATATATAGCTTCATGAGCTCATGACATCATCCTCATTTATTTCTCTCTGAAAATCAGTATTTTAAATTGTATTTTCTTGGTATTACTTTGTGGTGTTACCTCACCAGTGGAAGAAATGACTGTGGTCAAAAGTGTGTGTAAACTTTTTATATACATGCAGTATTTTATTTCATTTTGTATGCATCGAATAGGGGGGTTCGGATTAATCAACCCAACGAAAAAAGAGAGGGCATGTGTGTGTCTGTGGCCAAAATGACTGCTCAGCCAGGCCACAAATAGCCAAAACTCTGTCTCAACTAGGCCAACCCAGGCTAGAACCAGGCCAGACCCACAGCTAACTGCTCTGTTCCATGCTGTGCTGTGCTGCGCCATCCCTGGCCAAGACTGACTCGAGTGGCTCGGTGTCCATTTTTACCTTGTGGAGTCTTCAGTGAGTGCCAAAAGACTGTGCAAAAAAATTAACTGAGCAGACAAACAAATGCAGCAGCCATTTGTGTTTCTCGTGTTTATGTGTATGTACGCTCATGGGTGACTGTGTATGTGTGTGTGTGTGTGTGTGTGTGTGTGTGTGCGCTACCTGTTTGTATCTCCATACATGTACATGCACTGCATGTGTCCATCTGTGAACATGCATGTGTGTATGTGTGTGTGCAGCCTGTAACACCAGTGTGTTTTCACGCCATTTTAAATGTGTTAGTACCACTGGACTGTAGAAATTAGGGTTTGACTGATTGTTTGGGGCAAATATCAGATATTATCAGCATATTTCTTCAATATTTTGTGAAAAATGTCGATTTCTCCAAGCAACCAATACCACAGCTTCCGCATCAACTAAAAATTAACCAACATATCCTCATACAACGATTCGTATGTCATCTTACTAAAAGTTATTTTTTGCACGTTTTCCTACAAATGTCCAGCAACACGAGCGATCAGTGCACCTGCTCAAGCCTCTGCAGTGCAGAACTTGTTTAGGCAACAAAAATACTTGGTTAGGTTTAGAAAAAGATTGTGATTTGGGTTAAAATACCTATGGAAGTGGCGTAACTTAAGTACGGAAGTTCCGTGACAAATAAATCAACGTTGACTTCTGGTTTCACACGGGACACAAACAGCGGTCTGCTAGGCGAAAGTCCTGTGTTTTTGGACCCACCGATCCACCCCGACCTCCTCCCTACATGGCGTTTGACACTCTTTATAGTACGTCACAAATTGATTAAATTGGTTGAATATGAATTATAGTGCATTTCTTTTTCTAGGCATAGCTATGAACTGTGTATGAGAACAGCCTGAAATGATACAGGAGGGACAGGATACAGCACTCGCGACTGATGGTTAGGACAAAACAAAAATAACCCTGACTCTTAAGCAAAGATCGGCCAACATTACCACGATGTCAGACTGAATAAAGAAGTGAAACGTAATGCTAATTCAGTCTGATTAAAATGCAAGTAAACAGAAATACTTGTTGCTCTCCTTTTGTTGCTATACTGGCCTCTTTGCTGCCCTTAGTGGTAGATAAACATGTTATTTTGAACACCGGGAACTGTAATATCGAAATGCACTTGCTGATACCACAAATCAAGCGGGACTAAAATCTGAAGGATTATAACTTTAAACTGCCTTAAAGAGCTGCAAAACCTAAACAGAATTTCATCTATATTTTATTGTCAACTGGCACTTTAAAGGCATTTCCACCATGTCAAGGAGATTCAGTTGGAAACGCTGTATATTTGCCATATTTGAAGGTGTTAAATATTGCTGGAAAAGAAACAGTATCAGTCAAACCCTAGTATATAGCAGGACAGCTGGTAAGACAGAGTGAAGGAGACATTGCGTGGCCTTAGGACACGAGGAAGGAGCCGAGCTCATCCCTCATCCAGCTGCTGAGCCTGTCTGCTCTCTGAAACAGCTGCACGAGTGAACAGGATTAATTGATGTTCAGCTTGGTATCGCTAAGCATATGAAGACGATGATCAGTACAGTGAGAAGGATTCCCTATTGCACTTGAAAATGTTTGAAGTGGAGTTGTGCATGTGGCTGAGAGAGGGACAGTTTAGGTGTTCATATAAGCATATATTCTCCATATTCCAACTCTTTATTTTTATCCCTATATATTGTTCATGTGTATTATGTTCATGTTGGGTTTGAGTACTTGTTTATCCCATTTATTCAAGACGAAACTGTACAAAACATACAATATATTATTGAATTTTCTTTTATTTTCATGTTTGATTTCTGTTTTTCTTTTTTTTTCAAATTGTAATTATTTTTCCACAGTATTACAGAAAATAAAAAAGATGCAGCCTTTCATAAATACAGCAGCAAAGGCTCCTTTATTTTGTATTTATTTATTATGCTGAAACCTAGTTTACAGAAAGTTAATTTTATTAAATAATATTTTGTATTTTTAGAAATGAGGCTCCAGGATGTGGCTTAAAATAATGTTTCAGCTCTTTGAATGAAGTTTGCATATCGCACATACTGCTGTTTATTTAGGTCAAACTATGAATGACTGAGCCCAAACAGTTGTTATGACAGTTTCTCAGCTAAAGTAAGTAAGTAAGTAAGTAAGTGTGTGTCTATGTATAGCACACATGCACAAGGGCATGTATAGTGTTTACCTGAATGTGAGCGTGGCAGTGGAGCTCGGAGCATGACGCCAAGACAAACTGCAGAGCCTCTCTTCTTATTTAAAACTAATTTCTGCTCTGACCTCCTCTTCTCCCCTTGTGATGCCCCTCTCCTTGTTTGGAGGCTGCCCTGGCCAACCTCAGCAGGCAGTTGGCTGATGAGGGAGGGTCGTCAGCTTGATTGAGCTCACCTGTGCCTTCCAGGCTATAAATGCTGCCCCAGTGTTAATTCTCACTCTCTAATCCTACAGACACATCCACCTGGCATCACCTTTGTTTGGTTCTGCATCTTGAACACCTCCACAGCACATATGCCACACATTCATGCACTACATTCATATGCTGATTTTGCTGATTTGCACACTCCATTTAAGGTAACCTTAATTTAATAAATAATGTTTGGTTTCATGTATAACCTTACGTGGACTCCCTTTTTGTCACATTCCCTGAGCCAGTTTGTGACAAATGGGGGCTCGTCCGGGATCCCAACCTATTTGGTAAGGTTAAATCTAACCTTAGCATGACCAAGGAGGCTTTATTATTATGGCTGACCAATCTGGTTTGTCATCCTTGTGGTTTGTTGTTGCTAAATTGAGGTTAAGCACGTTTTATGAGTACAGATTTAAGTGTCTTTGTTATTTAGCATTGTGACTAGATTTATGGGAGTATCTCGCAAGGCTTTTTTGTCCTGTTCTGTCTGGTTAACTGTGGTTACTTTTGTGGAGTTTGTTTTTGGTGGATGTTGGAAGAGAGCAGTATTTGACCCCACGTTGTTAAGTTTACTAACCCATTTATTTGAGCTTTAATAAGCATCTGCTTTGGAGAGTATAGCTGCATTAGTTTGGAGGAGCCATGCATCAGGCTGAAGTGGTTGATATCAACAGGAGAGCAATCAGTTTGGTGTTTTCAATTAGTTTGGTGGGTGAAGCCAATGTCTTGGCAGCATTTCCCTGGTTGCTGGAGGGTTGCCAGCTTCTGGTTGCTTTTCGGTTCCAATGGAATTGGTGCATAAGTACCCACCACAAGTATCTGTCTGAAGACTAGGGTTGAGACTAGTTAGCTAGTACGTTGACTAGTTAGATAGGGCAGGGGAGCTTGGGCTCTGTGGTGGCTCTTTGGATTTTATCATTGCACGTTTCAATACTTGTTTTTGTGGGGGGTTAACTTTAAAATAATGTACAATGGCTAGGATTGTGAGATAGATCGGTGTCCTTTGTCGGGTCTTATGTATGTGCTAACTTGCTTGGAGCCTGGCATGCCTCAAGATGCTTGGGTTCATGGTCAAATTTGGTTTGGAGCGTGAGGAACTAGGACATTGCTAGTGAGGAAGTTGTTACCTTAACTGTTGTGTCTGCAACTTGGCAGCTTGGTCAAGCAGCTTTGGAAGTAAGTGCTACAGCTCATGCTTTGTTTGGTTTTGTGGGTGAGCTTTGTTGATGTAGCTAGTTTGCCTCAGTGTGCTGTGCGTCCTGGGACGACTTGGTTGGCTTGTGAGCCTTTGTTTAGAGGAACCTTTGGATATGCTACTTTGGTTAGGTGCTTATAGTTATTCCAGTTTTGTGTGTATTTGGTAGCTGGAGTTTTGTAAAGATGGAGCATTGAGTTTGTTTTGTCTAGCTGCAGGCCATGTGCTGTAAGACTCTTCTGAGCTTTCGTGCTCATTTTGAGATCAACATTTTGATGTCCCTCACTTGGGGCAAAGACTTAATCCCCACCTGGAGGGTGCAATCCACCGGTTTCTGGCAGAGCACCATGGCCTCAGGTACTGAATTTCATCCCGATCGCGAGGGAGTTTAAGTATCTCGGGGTCTTGTTCACGAGTGAGGGAAAAAGCTAGGCAAAGCTTTCGATTTACCAGTCCATCTACTTTCCAACCCTCACGTATGGTCATGAGCTTTTGGTATTGACCGAAAGAATGAGATGGCAGATACAAGCGGGCGAAATGAGCTTCCTTCTTAGGGTGGATGGGTTCAGCCTTAGAGATAGGGTGAGGAGCTCAGACATCCGGAGGGAGCTCGTAGTACAGCCCCTCCTTTGCATCTGATCAGGATGCCTCCTGGACGCCTCCCTTTGGAGGTTTTCCGGGCACGTCAAACTGGTAAGAGGCCCCGGGGTAGACCCAGAACACGCTGGAGAGATTATATATCTCGTCTGGCCTGGGAACACCTCCGGGTCCCCAGAAAGAGCTGGAAATTGTTGCTGGGATATATTCCTCATATTCCTGAGTTCCTGCAAAAACCAGATCTGCATTTTAAGGTGGGTATTATGTCCTATGGATTTTCAAGAAAATAATTTCTCCACTTCTACTTTGCCTCATCTTGTCAGTCATTTTCACATATAATATTATCCTAATATCCTCTGAACATTTTTCCTTTCACTTTTTTTCTCCTCTCCTTCAGTCTCTCCTTTGCTCTTTCCTCAATTCATCCCGTCAGTCCGTCTCTCATCTCTCTAACCTTTTCATTTCTTCTTCTCCTCAGTCCCCCTTTCACTGTTCTGCCATTTCCTCTCCTCTCTCTTCTTCTCTTCAGTCCTCCTTTTCACATCACATCTCGGCTCTTATTCATCTCTTTTCTTCAGTCAAGCAGCATCATCAGCACCATCATCATCATCTCAGTCCTTCCCTTACATCTCCAACCTTCTCCATTCACCTCTTCTCTCTTTTCCTCTTGTCGTCCTTTCACAATTTCTCCTCTCCTGCCGTCCTTTCACCTCATCTTTCCAGCTCTCCTCTCCTTTCATCTTTTTTTCTCTCTCCCTAAATCTCTTCAGTCCCCCTTCCCCTATGTCTGTTCTTCTCTCCTCTTCTTTTGCTTCATCGTCTCATTCCTTTTTACATGACCTCTTCTGTCATTTTCTTTCACCTTTCTTCTCTCCTCACATCTTCTCTCTCCTCCTCTTACATCTAAAACCCTCTTCCTCTCCTCTCCCTTCTTCTCCTCAGTCCCCCTTTCACTATTCTGCCATTCCCTGCCTCTCCTCTCCTCTCCTCTCGCTTCTTCTCATCAGTCCTCCTTTCTCCTGTCCTCTCTTCTTCTCTTCAATCCTTATCACATCACATCTCGTCTCCTCTTCTCTCATTTCTTTTCTTCAGTCAAGCATCATCTTCTCATATCATCCCTCACATCTCCAAACTTGTCTTCCCTTATCCTTTCACAATTTCTCCTCTCCTCCCATCCTTTCACCTCTCATCTTCACCTCATCTTCTCCCCCTCTCATTCTCTCATCTGTCCCCATTTTTTCTTTATTATCCTCAGTCCTTCTTCCCCTACCATCCCTAGACCTCCTCTTCTCCTTACTTCCTCTTCTCTGTCCTCCTTTCACATCTTCTTTCATGTCTCCATATACCCCTTTCTTGCCTAATCATTTCAGTACTCCTCTCCATCCTCAAGTTGTCAGTCCGTCTCATATCACTGCAACTTTTTCCTCTTCTACTTTCATCTTCCCTCTCTCTTCCTTTTTCCTTCTTCTCCTCAGTCATCCTCTCACCTCTCCTCTTTTCAGATTTTGCATTCTCTCCCACCTTTTCACCTTTTCCCCCACGGTCCTCTTTTCTGTCCTCCTTTTTCTTTCTCCTTATTTCCCTCACCTCTAATCTCCGTTCTTCTCCTCTGTCACTATTTCACCTCTTACATCTTTTCACATTCTCCCTTTTCCTACTTCTCAGTCCTTCCCTCCTGTGCATCCTTGGTCTCACCCAGCTTCGTCTCATTTCTTCTCCTCACTCCTCCTTTAACCATTTCTCTCCTCGGTTCTCCATTCCTCTCCTGTGAACCATTCAGACTGTGTGACAGGAACAATGAGTGTGGAGAAAAAGCAAAAGCAAGACAGAAATAACAGATATGGCAGAAAAAAAGAGACAAGGACAGAAGACAGACAGGAAGCATTCAAGCCTCCCTTTCTCATCCTTACTTGGTGTGTAATAGTGATTATCTTCTCCTCTCTCCTCATGCTCTCATTGAGGAATAATGTCTGGAATAACCTTCAGACTCCTGTGCCCCCCCCTTCTGCTCCACCACCACTTCCATTTTATCCCCTTGTTCACATTTGAAGCAGTCGTTGTATGGATTATGGCCCCTCTCATGCTTGGCACTGCACTCAGAGCCTGAGATATATTATCATATTAGTGGAGAATGATGTAATGCATTTCAAGACATTTGTCCTTCTCACACCCTCTGTCCCTTCGCAGATGATGTCACTGGCTTTGTGTCTCCAAGGCAGAGAAGTCGTCAAGTGGGTTGTGGGTTTTTTTGTTTGGTGCTGTCGCCATCTTGTGGTGGGAGAGTGGTGTTGAGCGATGTTTGGAAAGAAAGGGAAGGGAGTAAATTAGGATGTGGGCAATTATTTATTACTGAACCAGAGGATAATGTGACTCATAATAGATGTCCTTGGTATAACTGTACTGACGTGGTCTATTGGGTCAGGGACAGAAGAATAAAGACGGACACTTTGGATATGACTTGATTACAAATCAGGGTTTGACCGATAAGTATTCTTGGAGCTTGTTGCCAATGACAGGATTGTTGGAGGAAAGTTGTTGATAGCGGTTCCATGTCAATAATCAAGATCTATATATATATATATATATTAGGGCTGTCAATTGATTCAAATATGTAATCGCATGATTGTCCATGATTAATCTCGATTAATCACACTTTTTTTTTTTCTGTTCAAAATATACCTTAAAGGGAGATTTGTCAAGTATTTAATACTCTTATCAACATGGGAGTGGGAAAATAGGCTTGCTTTATGCACAGCCCCGGATGAGCAGAAGAAAGTGGATGGATGGATGGATGGATGGATAATCGCATGATTGTCCATCGCAATTAATTGCAAATCAATCACCAATTTTGTATCTGTTGAAATTGTACCTTAAAGGGAGTTGGCAAATATGCTTACTGTATGCAAATGTATGTTTATGTTTATTATTGGAAATCAATTAACAACACAAAAAATGTACGGATATTGTCCAGAAACCCTCACAGGTACTGCATTTAGCATAAAAAATATGCTCAAATCATAACATGGCAAACTGCAGCCCAACAGGTAACAACAGCTGTCAGTGTGTCAGTGTGCTGACTTGACTATAACTTTCCCCAAACTGCATGTGATTATCATAAAGTGGGCATGTCTGTAAAGGGGAGACTCGTGGGTAAATGGTAAATGGACTTGCATTTATACAGCGCTTTTCTAGTCTTCCGACCACTCAAAGCGCTTTACACTACATGTCAGCATTCACCCATTCATACACATTCATACACTGATGGCAGAGGCTGCTAAGGTGCCAACTTTACCCATCAGGAGCAATTTGGGTTTAAGTGTCTTGCTCAAGGACACATCGACACCACCGACCTTCCGATTGGTGGACGATCTGCTCTACCCTCTGAGCCACAGTCCCCCTATACTCATAGAACCCATTTTCATTCACATATCTTGAGGTCAGAGGTCAAGGGACCCCTTTGAAAATGGCCATAATCATTCTTCCACCCCAAAATTTAGCGTTTTGGAGCATTATTTAACCTCCTTCCCAACAAGCTAGCATGGTTGGTACCAATGGACTCCTTGGGTTTTCCAGTTTCATATGACACCAGTATCTTCACCAGCTTTAAAGCTGGGCCTGGTAAAACCTCCGGAAGTTTGATTGTGTTAAAGTAATTAGGGCGTTAAAACAAAGTTAACGCGATAATGATGCACTAAGAAAAATTTGTTTTAATGCCACTAATTTCTTTAATTCAACTTGCGACTTTTAGGTTGTAGCGGGCTCAGTTTTAAAGCTAGATTGAAGATACTTATAGAGATAAGTACCTGTGAAGATTTCTGGACAATATTTGTCATTGTTTTGTGTTGATTGATTTCCAGTAATAAATATATACATACATTTGCATACAGTAAGCATGTTTGCCAACTCCCTTTTAAGGTACAATTTGAACAGAAAAAAATTGGTGATTAATTGCGATGGACAATCATGCGATTATCCATCCATCCACTTTCTTCTGCTCATCCGGGTCACGGGGGCAGCAGTCTTAGCAGGGAATTCCAGATGTCCCTCTCTCCAGCAACATTTTCCAGCTCTTCCTTGGGGACCCGAGGCGTTCCCAGGCCAGATGAGATATATAATCTCTCCAGCATGTTCTGGGTCTACCCTGGGGCCTCTTACCAGTTGGCCGTGCCCGGAAAACCTCCAAAGGGAGGCGTCCAGGAGGCATCCTGATCTGATACCCGAACCACCCCACCTGGCCCCTTTCGACGCGAAGGAGCAGCAGCTCTAACCTGAGCTCCCTCTGGATGTCTGAGCTCCTCATCTTACCTCTAAGGCTGAGCCCAGCCACCCTACAAAGGAAACTCATTTCGGCCACTTGTATCCGCAATCTCATTCTTTCAGTCACTACCAAAAGTTCATGACCATAGGTGAGGGTTGGACCGTCGATGGACTGGTAAATCGAAAGCTTTGCCTTGCGGCTCAGCTCACTCTTCACCACAATGGTTCTGTAAAGCGCCCACATACCTGCAGACACCGCATCAAACCGCCTGCCCATCTCATGCTCCATTTTACCCTCACTCGTGTACAAGTCCCCGAGATAATTGAACTACCTCGCTTGGGGCAGTAACTCACTCCCAATCCGAAGGGCACAGTCCAACAATTTTCCGTCAGAGAATCATGGCCTCAGACTTGAAGGTACTGACTCTCATCCCGACCACTTTATACTCGGCTGCAAACTGCCCCAGTGCGTGCTGAAGGTCACGGTCTGATGAAGCTAACTGAACCACATCATCTGCAAAGAGCAGAGACTCAATTCTGAGGTTACCAAACCGGTCACACAGCGTCTCGAGATCCTGTCCGTGAAAATCACAAACCGGATCGGTGACAAGGGATAACCCTGACAGAGGCCAACGCCCACCGGAAACGTGATTGACTTTGTGCCAAGTATATGGACACGGCTCTCACTTTGGTTATACATGTACCGGATGGCTCGCAACAAAAAACCCAGTACTCCATGTTCCCGCAGTACCACCCACAGGACTTCCCAGGGGACACGGTTGTAAGCCTTTTCCAAGTCAACAAAGAACATGTTACTCCCGTGAACCCTCCAAAAGCCCTGCAAGGGTATAGAGCTGGTCCACTGTTCCACGGCAAGGACGGAATCCGCATTGCTCCTCGGGGATCTGAGGTTCGACAATCGGTTGGACCCCCCCCTTTCCGGCACCCTAGAATAAATATTGCCGGGGAGGCTGAGAATCATGCAATTTATCGTGATTAAATATTTGAATCTATTGACAGCCCACCTTTTTTTCACATTTTCGACATGCTATACTATGACTTTTTTCAAAATACTATTTTTTATAAAACTTTTTTAATTTTTTTTACTTACTATTTATGACTTTGTTTAACATACTGTACATAGTCATAGTAAAGTATGTCGAAAAAATTTAAATGTCATAGTATAGTACTGTATGTCGAAAAAAACAAAAAAAAAAACATAGTATAGTATGTCAAAAAAAACTCATAGTATGTTGAAAAATAAAGTCATAGTATAGTATAACGAAAAAATAAAAAAGTTATACTACAGTATGTAAAAGAAATAAATAAGCCATAGTATAGTATGTCAAAAAAAGTCATATGTTGAAAAAACAAAAAAAGTCATAGTATAACGAAATAATAAAAAGTCATAGTACAGTATGTAAAAGAAATAAAAAATTCATAGTATAGTATGTCACAAAAGTCATAAAATAGGATGTTGAAAAAACTAAACAAAAGTCATAGTATGTCAAAAAAAATTTTTTTAAATATCATGGTAAAGTATGTTGAAAAACTAAAAAAGTCATAGTATATGATGTAAAAAAAAGTCATAGTATAGTATGTTGAAAAAATTAAAATGTCATAGTATAGTACTGTATATGTATATGTAAAAAAAAATAGAATAAGGTCATAGTATAGTATGTCGAAAGAATGTCAAAGTATAGTATTTCGAACTAAAAAAAGTCATAGTACAGTATGTAAAAGAAATAAAAAAGTCATAGTATAGTATGTCACAAAAATCATAAAATAGTACGTCGAAAAAATGTCAGAGTAGTATGTCGAAAAAATGTCATAGTATAGTATGTCAAAAAAAAGTTATAGTATGTACAAAAAATTTAAAAAGTCATGGTAAAGTATGTTGAAAAAAAAAAAAAAGTCATAGTATAGTATGTCGAAATACAAATGTCATAGTATAGTTCTGTATGTCCAAAAAATAAAAAAAGTCATAACATAGCATGCTATAAGTAGGTCATAGTATAGTATGTCCAAAAAATAAAAAGGTAATTGTACATAGTGGAGAAAAAGCCATAGGAAAGTATGTTGAAAAAATAAAGAAAGGTCATAATACAGTATGTGAAAAAAAAGCCATACTAAAAAATTAAAAATAAGTCATATAGGATGTAAAAAAAAGTCATAGTATAGTATGTAAAAAAATTAAAAATGTCATAGTATAATATTGTATGTCCAAAAAATAAAAAAGCCATAGTATAGCATGTAAAAAAAAAAAAGCCCTAGTATGATGAAAAAAAGCCATAGTATATTATGTAGAGAAAAAAGTCATAGTATAGTATGTCGAGAAAAATGAGTCATAGCACAGTATAACAAAAAAATAATAATAGTGTTTTGTATGTAAAGCACAGTTGGAACTATTTTTTTCATGGTTTTTGCAATATAATAATGACGTGGTTTTAGTTTCTTGTGTTTTGTACCACAACATCTGACAGTGTGAAGAGGTTTTCTATTGAGTATCCCATAATGAATCTTTTTATTTTGAATCACAGTGAGAAGCGAATGAGATTTTGGATTTCATGCATCATCTGCATTTTAATGCCATACAAGTTGCTCATAATCTTTCCCAATCCACAATGCACAGACTTTGGAGATGAAGAACAAATCTTTCTTTGCTTCACTCCAGGTAGGAATGCCAGCACGATGTCTTCCAACAGAATACCTAATGTTGGCACTAATCTTGCCAATTGTGTTTATCTATCTGCTGTCTTTCTTTATTTACAGATGCTGTATGAGTTTAAGGAAGTACTTCAATGGATCAAAAGCTGCCTGCTTATTTTAAAGGACCAGTGTACAGGGCTGCCTTTCCAATGCCTGGCCTCAACCCAGAGCAGTTCAAAGACATGCTGGTTAGTTTATAGCCTCATCAGATGCATCTCTTCATGTAGCAACTCTTTGTGAAAGAAGGGGATTTTGACACATTAGCACAGAGAAAGAATGATCTGCCAACACTTTTCACTGATCAGCCAGGGATTTTTAGACCATGACTCAAATAATCCATCTTCAATTAGAGGAAGGATGCAACTTGGATCACACTCTGAATACATTTGCATTACAAATTGTTGATAAAAATAAAAATGTGTACGTCAGCGTCAGCCAGAAAGCTTTGTTCCTCAATGTTTTAGCAAAATCAGTCCAGTGGCTCGGCATATACAATGTGGCAACATCTGTCTTTGCTATTTACACTCATATTCTTTGCTATTTATGGAGAAGCTTTGGGTGGGGTGATAAGAGGGAGGAGATTGGGGAAGGTCTTTTGATTTTAAAATGACTTAAAGGTACAGTCTGTAACATTGTAACATCTGCCAGCATCTAGCGGTGAGGTTGCAGATTGCAACTCTACCTTGTGCCAAGCCTAACTATGGCCGATTTGAAAACATGAATGTTCCTATCTAGAGCTTTTGTAAGAGTAACGTATAGGTAATTTGAAGAATTGCAGTCCGTAGAGTGTGTGTACGTGGTAAGTGAGTGGTGAAGCAAGAAAGAGAGCGGCGGCGAATGTGATGTGAGCGAACAAGTGAGCTAGCGGAACAGAAGACAGAGTTAGTTTAGCTTTGAGAATATCAAGTGAATGTACAACGGAAGTCTGTTTGTTCTGGGCCACTGTAGAAACGTGGCAGCTGGCTCCGTAAAGAGGATCCGCTTCCTATGGAGATATAAACGGCTCATTCTAAAGTAATGAAAACACAACAATTCTCAGGTAATTATTCACTAAAAAAAACAACATATTTATTAATATTATATTCCTTTTCTGCCAATAGATCCCCCTTAATTGTCACTTGTCCTTTAAGTGATGATTTTTAAAAACATGCATGGATGCTTCAGTGCAAGACAATCACAAATGTATTTGTGATGGGCCTTTGCATTATGCAACTGATGGTATGACAATGTACATAAAAGTTTAACAAGGTCATTAAAGTGAAATGAAATTGGCTGTTTTTTTTCTCATTGCTATTTGCATGCACTACACATCTTCATCCACTTGTTTTGATAATTCAAAGAAGGTGAGAAAACTTATAATTTAATGTCATGAGTAAAAAGCAGAAGACTTTGAGCATAACCACAGTACTGCAGTATTAGGATCAATGGAAGATTACCAACTGCAATGCTGGCAACTCCTCAGGGCCCCCACAACTACAGGCTTACTGTGTATCTGCTGTTTTGAGTTCATTTAATTGAAGATTTGTTTGAGAATGTGTTCCACGAAAGCACAACATGAGCTGACAATGATAAGGGTCATAAGGTGGTTTCCTACCTGATCTTGAGGCCCTGTCATAATATAGTATGTCGAAAAAAGGTCAAAGTCTATGTGTTTGTTTCACTCCTATCTGTGTGAATGATGTGCTTCAATTTGCTCCTTGTGTGTTTCTGTAGCCTGTCTTCTTTCCAGGTTACATGGTGGAGAGGAGGTTGTGTGGCTCAGTCAGGCTCTAGCTGTTTGGTGACACCTGGAAGCTGCTTGACATCCTCCGGGATCCAATTTGCTTCATATATGTTTTATATTCTTTGTCATTTGTCTATATTGTAATTTTATTATTTTAGTTATACTGTACATCTATTGCATGTCTGTCCATCCTGGGGGAGGGATTCCTCTTCAGTTGGGCCTCCTGAGGTTTCTTTCATTTTTTTCCCGAAGGAAGGAAAGAGGGTGTCCTATGCTGTATGGATTGTAAAGCCCCTTGAGACAAATTTGTGATTTGTGATATTGGGCAATACGAACAAAATTGACTTGACTGAGTACAGTATGCCATAAAAAAAATCATAAAAAAATGTGATAGTATCCTACGCCATAAAAATGTCAATGAAAAATGTCATGAAAAGATTGAAAAGAAATCATATACTATGCAATAAAAAATGGCAAACTATAGGTTGTCATAAAAATGTCATTAAAAAGTCATATTATAGTATGTCATAAAAATGTTATAAAAAGTCATAGTATAGTATGTCTTTTAAAAAGTCATGTCATAAAAGGTCATTGCATAGCTTGTCATAGAAATGTCCTAAAATTAATTGTATAGTATATCATAATTCTTTTTTAAAAGAAGTCATACTATGTCATAAAAAAGTAAGAAATTGTATAGTATGTCTTAAAAATGTCATAAAATTCATTGTAGAGTATGTCATTAAATAAAGTTTTAAAATAAGTCATATTATGTCATAAAAAGTTTTTAAAAAGTCATAGTACTATAGAATAAAAAGTCACAAAAAGCCATAGTATAACACGTTGAAAAAAGTGAAAAAGTCATAGTCATAAAAAGTAATTTTATAGTATGTCATAAAAAGTTGTTTAGCTGTTTCTTAGTGCTGAATGATTGCATTTGAATTTGAATGATTACTGTGTAAAGATGCCTTTGCAGTTTTCTCTTTCTTAAGCATACATTGTCTGTCGGTGGGAACATTTTACATTTTACCACAGCTATCTGAAAATGCAAGAGGTGATAAATATAGAGCTGCGAGAAAGGAAGTGGTGATCATCACAAGTGCAGTGAGCCACCAAGATGAAGCAAAACATGAACTAATGCATCAAATACAGTACAAACTACAGTATTTTATAAGATTGTATTGAGTGTATTGACACATTTGTTATGTTTTTCCCTTCTTTTGTGTCCTCATGTTTCGTTCTTTTCTTTCAAATAACGTTTTGAAAGTCTGAAAATTATCCTTATGATAATACTGGTGCAACATACAAAACTACTTCCTCTTAAGGGAATAAATAAAATGAAAAATTGAGTGCTACTATTTATTCAAATAATTCAAAATTTTAGTTGCAGGATTAGTTGAAACAGATTGTTATGACTGGTGGTTGTTATTACAGCCCAGAACCAATAGAGAACTCCAGTGCCATACACATAGTAGGATTATCCAGAGTGAGGTGCATGGGGGTACAGCAGAGGCTGTTTACAACATGTTGTAATGTTGTAATGCCCAACATTACAACATGTTTGGCATGTCTTAATGCTATTAAGTTGTTCCTACAATAAAGCCAGCTCAACTGAAGATGAGGTCTCTGTATCTGGTAATTGATATCTGAAGATGTCACACAGATAATAATGCACTCGTGTATCAACTTTTCGTGGATTTTCACACTCAAAGCTTCCTTGACAAAGGATTAAACATTTCAATCTTTATCAACAGATCTCAAGCAGCAAAACAGAGTTTAAAGAGGAACTTCAAAAAGAGAAGTTCATTTGTTTACATCATGAACAACGCCCTGTGGTTTTCACAGGAAAAAAAACCACAACCAGTAGGCTGCAAGACTTTAACCCTGTGGTGTGCTTGTTAGAGAAAACAGAACACACACATTATTGCATCGTGTAGTCAGACAGGCCAACATGTTTTAATGTTGTAATGCCCAACATTACAACATTGTTCGGCATGTGTTAATGCTATTAAGTTGTTCCTACAATAAAGCCAGCTCAACTGAAGATAAAGTCTCTGTATCTGGTAATTGATATCTGAAGATATCACACAGATAATAATGCTCTTGTGTATCAACTTTTTGTGGATTTTCACACTCAAACCTTCCTTGACAAAGGGTTCAACATTTAAATCTTTATCAACAGATCTCAAGCAGTAAAACAGAGCTTAGAGAGGAACTTCAAAAAGAGAAGTTAATTTGTTCGTTTCATGAACAACGCCATGTGGTTTTGACAGGTAAAAAAACCCACAACCGGTACAAGGCTTTAACTCTGTGGTGTGCTTGTTAGAGAAAACAGAACACACACATTATTGCATCGTGTAGTCAGACAGGGCAACCGGACAAAGACTCGATAATGTCTATCTTCGTGATACTGGGGCTGCTGGTCTGCATCATAGAGGCACAAGGTAAGAATACTGTCTACTAAAATATTATGAACAGATACAGCAATGATGCCTGATAGTCAGGCTTCTTTACTGTGAATAATGAACCAAATATCATAAAGTTGCTTCATATTTTATCTTATGATTAGCGATAAAAAGGTTGCACGGTGGTGCAGTGGTTAGCACTGTCAAAGGTTCAGGTTCAAACCCGGCTTGGGGTCCTTCTGTGTGGAGTTTGTCTGTCTGTTCTCCCCGTGTTAGCGTGGGTTTTCTCCGGGTTCTCCGGCCTCCTCCCACAGTCCAAAGACATGCAGGTTAGGTTGATTGTTGACTCTAAATTGCCCGTAAGTGTGAGTGTGAATGGTTGTCTGTCTCTATGTGTCAGTCTTGTGATAGCCTGGCAACCTGTCCAGGGTGTACATCGCTTTCGCCCAATGTCAGCTGGGATCGGCTCCAGCCCCCCCCGAGATCCTGAATAGGATAAGCGATTACAGATAATGGATGGATGGATTAGCAATATACATGTCAGGAGATTAATGAGTCTTCCTTTGTCTGTATAAATGTAAAAATGTATTTAGAGATAACATATCTAAGAAGAGGGGATGATTTCTAAGAATTATACAGGAAGGAAATACAGAGTAAAGTACGACGGAGTATTAGAGCCACATTGAGGAAGAAAAAAAAAATCAAAGATTTTGAGAATAAAGTCAAAAGTTTATGAGAAAAAAAGTCATAATATTATAAAGTAAAAAACAAAATGTACATGCCGCCTGTGTGAAAATGAGGAACTTGGAGCATTTTGTGAAGTTATACCTTTGTATAGGTTTCACAAATAACGAAATACTTTATCTTTTGACACATCAGCACCACATTATCATCAGTATCAGGACCTTGAAAAGATTGTGTAAGAAACTGTGTTTATTTCGAAGAAAGAACCACACTACCTGGGGGGGAAACTGACTCTTTTGTGGAGGAGGAAAATTACTTTTTTTCTCGTAAAGTTATGACGTGTTTTTTTTTTCCCCTCAATGTGGCCCTAATACTCCGTCAGAGTAAAGTGATCTCATTACGGTAAATATGTCGTGCTTCGTTGTGTAGATTTTATAAAACAGTGAACAGTTTAAGACTTAAAACAGTTCAAATGCATCATTGTAAGGTCAAAAAGTGACATCACTGTAGGTCGGAAGGGGTTGCGTCAAGTTTGTTGATGTAGAGTAAAACTTTTCACTTCTTACTGACAACAGGAATTCTGCTTCCTAATCTAAAACAAACAGCATGTTTCTCAGAAAAACATTGCAGCAAACAAAAAGCCATGTTTTCAATGCTGAGCATTATGCATACAAATTAAAGAAAGAAGAAGCTTAAAGAAGAAGAAAATATCGACAGATTTATTATAAACAAATAAATTATACATAAGTTATATTATAAATGAATAAATCTGATCTATGGAAAGTTTATTCCCTCTTCTTGTTTTATTGTGTCTTTTTTGTCCTGATATTTCAGTGTTTTTTTATATTGTTCTTGTGTCCTTCTTTTTGCTGGGTCCATGGACATGGTTGCATTAGTTTCACCTCTATCCTGGGGCAAGTTGTGTCAAGAGTTATTAGTAAGTTGTAGTTGTAGTAATCAGGAGAAGCATTAGTTGTATTAAGTCTGTTCACTTCAAGAAACGTTTTGAACATCCCGAGTGGGCCTGCAGGAGAAACAACACAGCTTTGCCAACCCTTAATAAACTATGATAAGTTGAGGGTACTTCACTTCTTCATTTTGTACTATGAAGGTCACAGGGTCAAATATGAAGCCTGCATTAAATGATGATGACGTATATTATGTGTGATTTGTATTGTATTGTGTGTCTACTGTTTCTCCAGGGCCCAGTGCTGTGACTCCTGTGTTTGTGCAGAAGGGAGGAGATGTGCTTCTGAAAGTTGATGCTGATGTTCCTGAGGTTTTTCTTTTTGTTGAGTGGAACTTCAATAAAATAAACATTTTAGTAAGATTTCCACTTAGTAGAGAACCATCAGTCTTTCCTGTTTACACTGGAAGGATTGAGTTTCCTGAGAAAAAATACTCTGTGAAATTGAAGAATCTACAAGAGGCAGACAGGGGAGTTTATACTGCACAAGTGGCATTGGATCAAGGAGACCAAACACTAGCTAAATACAACGTCATAGTTCAAGGTGAGTATGTTAACATTTCAGACACCAATTTTCTGCTGCCATGTTTCTAAAATTCTTCACAGAAACTTTCCCTCCTCAGATCCAGTGTCTCCAGTTGAACTGACAGTGATCTCAGTGGACTCCAGAAGCTCAGAGTGTGACCTCACTGTGACCTGCAGAACACAGGACTCTCACATTAACAGCACTTTGAGATGTGACTACCAAACCTGCAGTCAGGAGGGAGGAGAGCGATCAGAGGTCACAACCTCTGGTGCTTCTCTCCACGTCTACCTGTTGAATGGCTCAATCATCTGTAACCATAGCAACGAGGTCAGCTGGACCGAGGACATTAAAATAATTGAACATGTTTGCCTCCAACCTGATGGTAAGACTGAAAGACAGAACAACTTCCTGATAATAATGCACAGTTTGGAGTTAGATTAAGACTTATAAGCATTTATTTTTAAAGAAAACTTTCATACGTCCAAGTAAATAAATTAAGATAAGATAAATAAATTGGGTTCATATTTGGTCAGTGCTGCCTAATTTGACTCTGTGATCAGATTTTGCCAGTGATTGACAGCTGCTCAGAGACGGCAGGCTCCAGCTCGGCTCTGATTGGTTGTTTTCCTCCGGTCTGTGAAATCTTGTAGATGCCATTAGGAGCACCGGAGGACACAGAAGCACATGATTTTTTCAGATTACCTGTCTCATTCTCTCCTGTCAGGATATAGTGGCCGTTTTATAAAAATATCACATTTGTTCCATTTCCACTGCAGTTGTAATAACAATATTAATTCAATAACTCATTTAAATGTTTTACTGTATTTTAGCATAGAATGTACTATTTGTCTCCATTACTGTATTATTAAGTACAGAACACATACTGTAGGACGGCCCCTGAACATGATGGTTTAAATTAGCACAAAAAAACTGTTAAATTGAAGAGTGAAATAATAAAACAATGAATCAACATGAAACTATAATGCTGTTTTACAATGCACAATGAAGTCTGAAAAACTCAACTGCACTTTGCAATGCATGTATTTTGAAATGTAGGAATTACAGTACCTGAGTAAACTACAAAGTACACAGAATGTTATCTGAACTGATTTGTTCCTGTTGTGCTGTCGCGTCACAGTCTGGATGTGTTTTGTGTAATGAAATCACCTGTTTTGTTGTGTTGCAGATCCAGTGTGTCCTCCTGCTGGTAACTCTGTGTGCCTGCTGAAGATAGTCGTGTTCTCTGTCGGTCTGATCATCATGGTGTCTGCTGTCATCACTGTTCACCTCATGGAGAAGCTCAAGAAGCACAAATGAATAAATAGTTCTCTACCAGCCAATCTTACATTTATGTATGTCACACTCTTTAGTTAAAGGTACCCTGTTTTCTTGTATATGCTTGAGCCCTCATGGTACACATTCCTGCCACTGATCTTATGCTATTCCACTGATCCACAGTTGGTGGCAGAAACACACCAAGAAATGGAGTAGTGCACCAACAAAGGCGAAGAGGTAGAAGACTGCAAGCCAGCAGACATGGATGTAAACCATTTAGGATTTAAAGTATTTGTAAAAATCAGCTTTGCAAATGTTTCATGAGGAAGGAAACTGATTCAACACGTTAATAAGGCTTCAAAGATACTAACAATGCATTTTGACAAGTAAGGAAACAAGAAAACTGAACAGGACACCTTTAATACAAATGCTGATTATTCTTGATTATCTATTGATTGTACCCAATAATCACTGTTCTCACTTTGTAAATAAAATGTTTGTACAGAAATAACCATGTTAAAGATTTTTTTGGATGATAAAAAAACAACAAAAAATAAAATCTGTATGATCAAGACCAACAAAATACAAGAAATATCCTTGATGTAACACTAAATGTGGTCCTATTTACAGTATTATAAATGTTTATATGTAGGCTACAATATGTTTCAATATTTGTTTAAGCATGTGTTAATCTCTGGGTGAAAGCAGCGGGCAAAGAAGTGAAGCCATTGTGGAAGTACCTTAAACTTGCATTCTTTCTTATAGCCAGCAGGGGGCGACAAAACACATGAAATAAATCATTCAAGTCCTTAGAAATAATGTACAACACTGTTTATCTCTTAACGACAAATTAAATGTAATTCTGTTCATAACTGCACAAGAGACCTTCAAATGTTTCCACATTTTTAGTTCCGTAGAACAGCATCAGATTCTTTCTCTGGCTCAAATCGTGATGAAACAAAAAGCTACTTCTGAATGTGTGTGATGCTTAGTAACATTTCCTCATTGTTTTACAGCTGTTTCTATTGAAATGTTTGAAAAGTCTTTTCATTCCACAGCAGGTCATATAAACTTATACATTAGCAGCTTTGGCAACACTTAGTAAAACTGGAAATTGCAGTAAGTACAGTAGAATACAATTCCTGATTAAAGCTGCAGTTGGTAACTTTGAGCAAATATGATTAAAAGTCACTATATCCTGACAGTAATGCATGAGACAGATTATGTGTGAAAAGAATCATGTTCCTGCCTCCTCCTAGTGCTCCTAATGGCATTTGCAATTTTTCCGGTGACCAAAAGAAAACAACCAATCAGAGCCGAGCAGCCTCTGGGCAGCTGCTGCTCGGGAGACTTGTGAACTCCGATCAAACTGTCAAACTAGGCAGCGCTGAAATGTGTTCAGAAACATCTTGTAGTGTACTGTTTAGCCATGTTGAAAGCAGTCGAGACAAAACCAAGCATCGCCCACCAGCCAGAGCAAACTTTCATT
The DNA here is from genome assembly GCF_043250625.1 of Sebastes fasciatus. NCBI lineage: Eukaryota > Metazoa > Chordata > Actinopteri > Perciformes > Sebastidae > Sebastes > Sebastes fasciatus. The sequence goes on along the minus strand of NC_133805.1, from coordinate 29,009,084 downwards.
TTACAGCTAAACAGTACACTGAAACATCTGAGGAGAGAAATAGGCATGCCATTATGAGCACAAGAGGACACGGGGAAATGTATTGTTTTTGTTTTTTTAACAGATTATTTGTCTCATGCACTATTTACAGGATATAGTGACAGTTTTATGAAAATAACTTTTTCATCATATTTGCTCAAAGTGACAGACTTCAACTTTAATTGTTTAAGAACATGGCATGCCTTTCTACCGTAGCATACAGGCTCTCTGGCGTGTCTCTAGTCTTATCTGGATCCGGGGGTCCAGTGTGAGGTCCTACCAAGCAGTAGGTGGAGGTTGGAGAAAGACCTGAAGCATCATCTGTTGGACTCTGATCCAGAGGTTGGGCTGTAGTTCCGAGCTGGAAAATATATCACATGCCGTGTTTTTAGCAAAGATTGTTTGCCATTTTTACTTTACACTTTATTATTAATTGTGCTATTTTTCTGTATTAACATGGGAAGTAATCTCACTATGATTAACAGCAGCTCATATAAATCCTTCAAATACTACAAACATCTGTATCATGGACTACAAAAGTGTTAAGCCTGTTTTTTTATAACATTACAATGAATTTGTATCTAAAATGCATTAAATTGCTATAAAACGTAGTTTTAGGTGTTTTTCATCAAGAGCAGAGTAAGGTGTGTCTGAAAGATCCTTAGTTGAGTTCAAATGAATCTCTTGGCCGAGAGAGCACAACACACTGCAGCTTAAACACAAGCACGTAGAGAAAGCATCTACGCCACTTTGACAACACAGAAAGTACGTTGCATTTAGAATAAGACAGAAAATCTGAGTTTTTCTCATCTCTTGATTTGTTCCAAGGCTGAAATTGAGGTTTGTATAGTACATTGTTAGTTACTGTGATCTTCTACAGTACATTGTTGGTTACTGTGATCTTCCACAGTAGCAACTTCATTACTGTAATTTTCACAGTAAATCTTGAATTACTGTAATTTCCAATTGAATATGCAGTATTTTACTGTGAAATAGAATACAGTACTTTAATGTGAAATAGAATACAGTACTTTACTGCGCACAAACACAGTAATGTACTGTGGATTTCCCAGGCATGTTTCACAGTGTAGGGATGGCCAATAGAAGCATGTGAGGCTCCAGTTTTTGATTTTGAAAACATAATAAACTTGATTTTCCTCAAATCCGTTTCCATTGTTAAAATGCTCAAAATCTGAAATTCTGTCCCTCAGTGTGTCTGGCAAATGTTGGGAGACTGATGTTATAAAAACGCTTACCTGTGGTATTTCATATACTGTATTTTCGATGCTCTCTCTGTTATCTGCAGGTCAGTTGTAAAAAAAAAATACATGGTGATTTGCTTTAATTTACTTTTCAATTTAGAGCTTTACCTTTTAACCGCATAACATTTACATTACTTGAGCTGCAGCTACATCGAGGCCAGATTTAGGGTGTGTCTAAATGACTCCATCTTCAAACAGCAGCTCTTTTTAAAGCCTATGTGTGTAGGATTTGATATTATTATTATTATTGTAATTGCATTACCGAATACACACAAAGGATTTATAAGTATGGTAGAGGATGGACTTTAGAACACTGAATTCCCGTGTACAGTAAACTGATAAGATTTTGCAGATTTTACATGTAATTATATGTTAAAATTCATACTTGGACTTACAGATTCCAAGCTTTCGATAATAACAAAACAGGCCTAACAGAACAGCAATGACGAAAATGACAATTGGGACAGCAACAGCAGTCACGGTGACCTTGCTGGCATGTTGTTTAGGATCTGTAAAGAAAAACAAAAGCCAGATTAGAAAAGTATGTCTGGTTTAAGTCTTGCAACATAATTGAAAATGTGCCACTGTAGCATCACACCTTCCCAGCCTGTGCTTTTAACAGACTGCAGTTTTAATTATACAAATGCCTTGGTAACCTGCTCTGTGGTAATAATAAAAAATATATTTAAAAAAACTGTCACAATTTAAATCTACCAACTTTCCAAAAGTCCCTGAATGAGCTAATTTAAATACCACATCATTTTCTAGTTTAACTTTATAACCTACCAAATACTAACAATTCATGCCAGCCGATAGATAAGGCTTATCATTTTTGGTTTTTACTAGGTTTCACTGAAACATACGTTAAATAAAAAAATATATAAATAAAACAATTCTTATTTAAACTGATTTGAACTCAATTTTATATCCCTCCTCCACAAACACAAGCGGTTTTATTTCCTTTCCAAGAAAGAGGATGTTCAAAGTAGTTTACAGTAGAAGAGGTCATCCTGAGACGAGGACAAAAATAGTTATGATTTTTTGAAAAGCCCCTTCTTTTTCTATGGTGTTCCTCAAGGTCTTGGTGTCTTAATCTGGTATTTTGGAGGGATTATAGGTCATTTCTTATCAATTCTCGAGTGGTAAAAATGGTTAAATTTAGCACCAAATCTGTGTAACAAATGGTATCAACCCCAAAATTGATACTACAACTTATGAGACATAATAGAGCATGGGAATGGAAATCATATACTTGGATCAATAATTAATAATGAATAAATTCATGTTTATTTCTGATTAATGACTAGAACAACTTGACACACAGTGCTGAGCAGCATCTCAAATTAATCGCCAGGTTCCCGGCTTTTAGATGTGCCCACTTCCATGTGCTGACCTGCTATGTCCCCCTAAAGACCCCCTAAAGACCCCCTGTACCTTGCTAAAAAAAGACAAAAACAGGTCTCAGAGGGTTAAATGGCTTTTAAAATGCCAAACCCAAAATTGTTGAACTGAATCAATGAAGTAAATTCTGCCACCAGAGCAACTCCTCCTTGAGAAGTACTACAATCCTACAGCGTACGCACCCCTGAAAACACAATGAAAAATGGAAACATGGATTTTAACCATATTTGTAACAAACCCAATTTATTTATCTTAACTTAATTAATTTACTTGGACGTATGAAAGTTTTCTTTAAAAAAGAAATGCTTATACTGTAAATCTTAATCTAACTCCAAACTGTGCATTATTATCAGGAAGTTGTTCTGTCTTTTAGTCTTACCATCAGGTTGGAGGCAAACATGTTCAATTATTTCAATGTCCTCGGTCCTGCTGACCTGGTTGCTATGGTTACAGATGATTGAGCCATTCAGCAGGTAGACGTGGAGAGAAGCACCAGAGGTTGTGACCTCTGATTGCTCTCCTCCCTCCTGACTGCAGGTTTGGTTGTCACATCTAAAAGTGCTGTTAATGTGAGAGTCCTGTGTTCTGCAGGTCACAGTGAGGTCACACTCTGAGCTTCTGGAGTCCACTGAGATCACTGTCAGTTCAACTGGAGACACTGGATCTGAGGAGGGAAAGTTTCTGATGAGAATTTTAGAAACATGGCAACAGAAAACTCTCTATTGGTGTCTGAAATGTTAACAAACTCACCTTGAACTATGACGTTGTATTCAGCTAGTGTTTGGTCTCCTTTAATCAATGACAATTTTGCAGTATAAACTCCCCTGTCTGCCTCTTTTAGATTCTTCAATTTCACAGAGTATTTTTTCTCAGGAAACTCAATCCTTCCAGTGTAATTATCAAAGACTGTTGGTTGTTCACCATCAGGTGGAAATCTTACTAAAATGACCGTTTTCTTGAAGTTCCACTCAACAAAAGAAAACTTCTCAGGAACATCAGCATCAACATTCAGAAGCACATCTCCTCCCTTCTGCACAAACACAGGAGTCACAGCACTGGGCCCTGTAAAAACAGTAGACACACAATATAATAAAAATCACACAATATATGGTTATCCGGTCAAAACTGAATGTTATTCCATCTCTACTATAGTTCTTACACATTGGATCATCAGTTCAAGTACTTTCAGCTTATCATGGTTTATCAATGGTTGGAAAATCTCTTTAAAAATGCCTTACATCGGCTTTGTCTCGTGACACAGCTTGCCTCAGGATAGAGGAGTTTAATAGGTGAAACTAAGCTCATTGACAGTAAGATGTTACTTTATTTTTCTTCTTAACATTACCTACTATTTCCAGTCAGTCTCTTCTAAAAAGACAGAGGACTTTCTTTCACTTTGTTCCCCAGCTTGGAGGAGACAGACCGTGAGCGGATATTTCCACCGACTGCTTACTGAGGTTGTTACGGAAGGAGTCAAGTTTATGTGTCTTGGAGAGACAGTGTACACCTTTTCAACATGTTGCTATAATGTATAATATGTGTATTATAATTATCTACTGTAAAGGTTAAAATATGTTTTATTCAAAGAAATCAAAGAAAATTTCAAAATGGGAACTAGAAAGGACTCAAAGAGTCCGTACCTTCGCCAAGGATATCCTCTAAATGTGTCACTTAAATAACACAAAAGTCTTTAGAATGTTTTTAATCTGTGTCTGGATCCATATCTTCATCCAAATATGGATAATATTAAAAAATATTGTTGATTGGCTGATGGCAATGATACTTTTTTGGGGAAATTGTAAAGAGAGGAGAGAGAGAGAGAGAGAGAGAGAGAGAGAGAGAGAGAGAGAGAGAGAGAGAGAGAGAGAGAGAGAGAGAGAGAGAGAGAGAGAGAGAGAGATAGAGAGAGATAGATAGAGAGAGAGAGAGAGAGAGAGAGAGAGAGAGAGAGGGAGAGAGAGCGAGGGAGAGAGGGAGAGAGAGAGAGAGAGAGAGAGAGAGAGAGGGAGAGAGAGTATTTGGGTGAAATAAACCTTTAAAATTATAAGTGCTTGGACAGAAATACAATTTTCACTGAATGAACCTTTAAAATCTTAGTTACACAGAAAGTGGTATTTGGGTGGAAAGTAGCAGTAGTAGCAATAGTAGTATTAATCGTAGTAGTAGTAGTAGTAGTAGTAGCAGAAGGAGCAGCAGCTGTAGTAGTATTATTATTATTATTATTAGTAATAGTAGTAGAAGCAGTAGGAACAGAAGCAGTAGTAGCAGCAGTAGTAGTAGTATTAGTAGTAGTTGAAGCAGTAGTAGTAGCAGCTACAACCTTTAAAACTGTAAGTCATTAGACAGAATATAGTAGAGAGTTACTCTATAGAGATTTTATTTTGAAAAAAGAACTTGTCCTGAGTTCCCTGTTAAGATACAGTTACCCTCTGGGGTTGTGTGTACGTGTGTGTGTGTGTGTGTGTGTGTGTGTGTGTGTGTGTGTGTGTGTGTGTGTGTGTGTGCGTGTGTGTGTGTGTGTGTGTGTGAAAAAAAATACCTACGTTCTGATGTATTAATTGTGAATGAGGAGTGGAAGTTGTGGGTTGGAGAGCAATTTGTTTAGAAACTTTTCAAAAGATTTTAAAGCTTTCCTCCACTCTAGCGATGATGTCACACGCTCTAGCTTTTAATAATCCACGCAATACAAACCCATTATAAAATCTGAAATGGTCTGAAAATTTAATAAAACGTAAACTGTGATAAATCAAAAACTATAAAAGTTATCAAAAAGCTAAATCATCACTTAATAGTTCAAAGAATATAACCCGTTTAAAGTTTAAATGAAGTATGTAGCTGAAAGTATGCAGAACTAGTAGCATTTCAAAGTGGAGCAGGTTCAAGAGGATTTGAAGATTTTCTCCATTGAGTTACATTGTAAAAAAAATGTGGAAAAAGCTTTACATTTGAAAAAGTATCAATAGTTGAAACAAGAAAAGTCACAGCACTAATATCCTTGAAGAGCTGAATATTGTGATAGTTAAACGGTTTCTGTAGCTGAAAATATGCAGGAGTATTTAAACTGCAAAAAACGTACAGAAGAAATAGAAGAAGTTGAGCAAAGATTCAAAGAACAAAAATAGGAATGCTGAATCAGCATTCCCACAAATAAAAGTTTTAGTTTTAGATTTTTAGCATCATTATTGAAATAATTGACAATGAGCACATCACTGAGAATTGTGTATATTTCTCAATATTATCATCATTCATAAATTTAAAAAAAAAAGTTAGTTCCAATGAAACATAATGTTTCTTATTGGTGAAATAGTGCTACGGTACGACAACTTTGACTTTGAAAACAAACAATGTCAATCAACAACGGGAAATATAAACAAAATAAAGTTCTTACCTTGTGATTCACAGGAAAGCAGCAGAGAGACGGCAAAGACAATCACGACCCACGGCTTCATTTTGCAGTGTGCTACATGAGGAAGTGGATAGGCTATTTGAGAACTGCGCTCAGAAACAATTTATCAGGAAATGTCTCTGGACAAATGTGAACATATTTTATTGTCATGAAAGTTACAAATATTCCCATTCCTTTAAAAAAAATTCTTCAATTCTTTGAGCAACACAAATGGAAGTGTGATGAACAGTAGGCGTATGTGTCCAAATGGTGTCTTGTGATAGTTTTACATCCATAGCTCTCATATTTGACTATCAGGCTAAGATATATCTCACACAACCTACGTCAGCTCCTCTGTCTACTACAACCATCTTTACAAAACATGAAACAAAATATGGCCTTTAATAACTCATAATCAGCTTTATTAAACCACTTTTTTAGAGAGATGTGTCTCATTGGATCTCTCCACCTGATTAACATTCCAGAGCTTGATGTTAATTCAGGAAAATGTTACAAATACATACAATTTCCAACACATTCATATCCATCATACTCATCCTTGCTTCACATTTCCATCAGAACAGAATCATTATCAGTGACTTACAAGATTACTTTCACATTCTCAGCGCTCACCTCTGGTGGTCCGCCTCATGTCCTTGTTGCCTAGGCGGAAAAATAAAAGGGGCTTCCATAAAATGTTCATTGTTAGTTTAACAATGTTAGTAACTCGAAAATCACATGGACGTAGAGAAGGCTCCTACTTTACACAGAAAGGAGAGCTTCCTTGAGTATCCTACAGTAACATTTGTAACCCACAATAACACGATGGCCTTTTGCATCCATGTAGTAGCTGTTTGTAATGAAACATTATCTCATTTGTAGCACTCAGTTTGCTTAAAGCCACTGAGACAGAGAAACTGCAATTCCAATTAGCTTTGAAGAAAAGAAGCATCTGTATTAAAGGGGCCGTGTGTAGGATTTGGCAGTATCTAGCAGTGAGGTTGCAGATTGTAACAAACTGAAGCCTCTCCCATGTGCCAAGCGTGTAGATCAGTGGTTCTTAAACTTTTTTCACCAAGTACCACCTCAGAAAATATTTGGCTCTCCAAGTACCACCATTATGACCGATGTTAAAATACAGTTGTGTAGGCCTACCCTATTCAGCAATGCACAGTTCACGCAGGAGGAAAATGTATTCCTAACAAGAATATTACTTATTGTTGACTTCTGTCAGCCACAGCCACGCTGTACAAAGGGGTAGCACTAGAACTGGCACTGAAACTCTTCCACACAACTCTCATACTATGCAAGGGACAGCCTCTCACACTAGGCCTGCACCATATGAGGAACATTTGCGATGTGCGATAACACTGTTCAGTATTGCGATGACGATATGACTTGCGATAAATAAACAAATATTGAAGTGTGCATATTAGCTATACATATGCTATATTTAAAATGGGCTAAATGTTGTTTCTAGAGCAGCAACAGTAATGTTTACAACAGCAGTCACCATATTAACTCCTTAATATCTCACTGGAAACCAATCTAAAATGTAAATAAAATAAATCATATTCCTGACATGAAAATACTAAGAGAAGTTTATAAAGACTGAAGAACACAGACAACAGTCTGTATCAGTCCTTCCTACCGTCCTCTGTCCTGTCGTCCTGTCCTTTGTCTTCTGTCCTCCTCCCTCTGCTGCAGGTAACATTAGGGCTGATAGAGGGAAGAGGGGCTGTTTAGCTGTCTTAAACAGTCTGACTACCAGAGGTGGGTGTAAGTCACACATGCGCAAGTCACGAGCAAGTCTCAAGTCTTAACCTTCAAGTCTCAAGCAAGTCCCAGGTCACTGTGGTGAGAATCAAGCAAGTCAAGTCGAGTCCCTGCTGTGAGTCAAGCAAGTCAAATCAAGTCACTGCTGAGGTCAAGCAAGTCACAAGTCAAGTCATACGCAATTCTGATGATCTAACCCAGTTTCCACATTTAAAATCAGTTCAAAGACAGTGGTCATGAAAAGATGATCATAAGCATACTTTACAGGGCTCATGGCGAGTCAAATTAAAATGCTCACCATTGTAAATTAAAAAAAAAGTTGCAAGTGAAGTGTCCCTTGAAAATATTGAGTTATGGATTAATAAATATTGTTAACAAAATCAGTATTTTTTATTCCTTCTCTCTTCCTTTTATTTAGATCTGGAGGCTGCTTTATTATTATTATTATTATCATTAATAATAATAATAATAATATTAATAATAATAATAGTAAATGTCATGGGAATATCACATATTCAAATAAATGTTTATAAACGTCCTCTGATTATTAATTGTGCATTGGTAGGCTATAAACTATCCATTAGCTATAAAACGACAAAGGCATACATTTCATGGCCATCAGAAACTTTTAGAAAAATTTTTAACAATGAACTTGATCATCAGAAAATAATGCATCGTAATTATGAATGAAGCAATCTCTGCCGTGATAAAAATCAACACCTGGGCTGTAATACCATTTGTCTGGCGCTCTGCTGTGGCTAATCTACCTAACGGTCACCATATCAAAAACTGTAGATTATTTCACATAATGTTAGCTAATGGGCTCAGAGTTAATTTAGTTAGGGTATTATCACAGTTAAACTAACTTACTAACATTAGTCTGTTACTAACCTTAATCATATATGCATAAGAAGCTCCAGTCCATTATAAATCTAGCATAACATTAACGTAACTTGCATGCAAATAAATTATTGAATTAACATACAAATCAAACGAAATGTACCTTGAAAACACACGAAACATTAGTTAAATAACAAGGCTTTAATCACAGGGCTGTCCCCCTCATGACACACTGACAGTTTGGGAGTCCTGTAGAGAGTTTTCTCTCAGGGTAAACTTATTGTTGTCTGGGCCTATGTACATTATTTTTCAACTTTCGTTTTGAACCCAAACCATCTCTGTCACATTGTGGAGCTCAGACCACATTTTGTCCAGGATGGAGACACCGGGTGAAAGACTGACAGAACGGACGGTCCTGAGGGAGTTATAAGAGGAGCGAAATACCTGTTGATGCACAGAAGGAACTGTGTAGAATAAATAATCAAAACGACACGTTTGAGGGTTCTGTGGTTTAAAACTGCACTAAATGTAACCACCACATCTGCCGTGCATAACTGTGCCTTAACAGTGCGACTGCAGCGCTGCGCTGTGCTGGCTGTCTGTATACTCATCCCGTGCGCACAAATTAATTAACGAGTGGAACATGATAAACGTCTATGTAAGTATAATATTGCTATTTTAATTGTAGTGAAAACCGGGACAATTTGTTAGTGACTGTTGAAAACCGGGACATTTGAGTGTTTTACAGATATTTGTCGGGACTCGGGACACATCAGCGTGAAACTGGGACAGTCCCGGACAAACTGGAACATCTGGTCACCCTAAACAAAACACCAAAACCAATCACCCAGATTGATAACCTGTGAAATTGAGCACACAGCTGTGTTAGCTAGTAAGATGTCCCCATCGTTTAATTAGGTATATGGCCCCGAATCAGTCCCCCAATTATCTTTTACACTAACGATATGTCTTCTCATTAAAATGCATAATTGATTTGAAGCCAAGTCTAACGTAGCTTAAACTTAACGTTAGCTTTCTAGCTAACATTTGACCAGCCAATAAGTTAGCTAAAAAGACACACCTTTCTTTGTGGGTTTTGTGGTGACGGATGAAGTTGGATGTTGTGGTGGTCGTGTCACTGATTTTTGAGCCGCAGACCTTACGTACCGCTGTTCTCTTCTTACTACCGTCATCGACAACATAAACATTAAATCCAAATTTTATTATTTTTGTACTAGGCCCCTCCATGATAGCCCGCTGCCTCTGGCGTTGACCTCTGCTGCGTCCTAGTAGGTTGCCAGGTTTGCGCGCATTGCACTAGAAATCACCCAATGTTTTAAAAACAAAACGTAACTTCTCAATATCTAGAAAATGAAAATATTTAATTAGAAAAAAAGTCCTTTCGAGTTATCTGTCTCAAGTCTAAGTCAAGTCTCAAGTCATGAATACCAACTCAAAGTCAAGTCAAGTCTTTTATCAATGTTAGTCAAGCAAGTCTCAGGTCCTCAAATTTGCGACTCGAGTCTGACTCAAGTCAAGTCATGTGACTCGAGTCCCCCACCTCTGGTAAAGAGGGTCTTCCTGTCTGAACTTTTGCTTTAAGCTTCATTTGTGATAGGCCTTTGCATTATGCAAATGATGGTATGACAATGTACATAAAAGTTTAACAAGGTTATTAAAGTGAAATGAAGTTGCCTTTTTTTTGTTTTTTTCTCATTGCTATTTGCATGCACTATGCATCTTCATCCACTTGTGTTAATAATTCAAAGCAAGGTGAGAAAACTGATAATTTAATGTCATGACTAAAAAGCAGAAGACTTTGAACATAACCACAGTACTGCAGTATTAGGATCAATAGAAGATTACCAACTGGGCAATGCTGGCAACTCCTCAGGGCCCCCACAACTACAGGCTTACTGTGTATCTGCTGTTTTGACTTCATTTAATTGAAGATTTGTTCGAGAATGTGTTCCACGAAAGCACAACATGAGCTGACAATGATAAGGGCCATAATGTGGTTTCCTACCTGATCTTGAGGCTATGTCATACTATAATATGTCGAAACAAAATCATAGTTTAGTACATCAAAAAAATTAAAAAGTCATTGTATAGTATGTCGAAAAGAAATCCTAGTATAGTACGTTGAAAAAATAAAAAAGTCTTAATATAGTATGTCGGAAAAAAGGTCAAAGTCTATGTGTTTGTTTCACTCCTATCTGTGTGAATGATGTGCTTCAATTTGCTCCTTGTGTGTTTCTGTAGCCTGTCTTCTTTCCAGGTTACATGATGAAGAGGAGGTTGTGTGGCTCAGTCAGGCTCTAGCTGTTTGGTGACACCTGGAAGCTGCTTGTCATCCTCCAGGATCCATTTTCTTCATATGGATTGTAAAGCCCCTTGAGACAAATTTGTGATTTGTGATATTGGGCTATACAAACAAAACTGAGTTGACCTGAATGAATACAATATGCCATTAAAAAAATCCTTAAAAAAATGTCATAGAATACTACGCCATAAAAATGTCATGAAAAGATTGAAAAGAAGTCATGTAGTATGCAATAAAAAATGGCAAACTATAGTTTGTCATAAAAATGTAATTAAAAAGTCATAGTAGAGTATGTCTTTTAGAAAATCATAACAATTCATTGCATAGTATGTCATAGAAATCTCATTAAATAAAGTCTAAAAAGAAGGCATATTATGTCATAAATGTTTTTTTAAAAGTCAAAGTATAGTATATACTAAGTCACAAAAACTCATCGTAAAACATGTTGAAAAAAGTGGAAAAAGTCATAGTGTAGTGTGTCATAAAAACAGTTTTTTTTTAAAAAAGTCATACTATGTCATAAAATAGTCATTAAAAGTCATTGTATAGTATGCCATAAACAAATCATACTATAGTATATCATAAAAAAATGTCCTGGCCTGCATAAAGAACAGAAGACTGACTTTCTTTTTTTCAGTTTATTGGTTGGTTTTCTGTTAATTTTATTCCTTTTAGCTGTTTCTTAGTGCTGAATGATTCAATTTGAATTTGAATGATTACTGTGTAAAGATGACTTTCTTAAGAAAGAGAAACATTTTACAGTTTACCACAGCTATCTGAAAATGCAAGAGGTGATACATGTAGAGCTGTGAGAAAGGAAGTGGTGATCATCACAAGTGCAGTGAGCCACCAAGATGAGTTCAGGTTTTAAGTGAAGCAATACATGATCTAATGCACAACATACAGTACAAACTACAGTATTTTATAAGATTTTATTGAGTGTATCGACACAATTTTATGTTTTTTCCCTTCTTTTGTGTCCTCATGTTTCATCCTTTTTACTTTCAAATAACTTTTTGAAAGTCTGGTGCAACATACAAAACTACTTCCTCTTAAGGGAATAAATCAAATGAAAAATATAGTGCAGTGCCATAAACATAGTAGGATTATCCAGAGTGAGGTGCAGTGTGTATACGGTCCGTGCAACAGAGGCTGTACCCCCATGTTGAGCATGTTGTAATGCTATGAAGTTGTTCCTACAATAAAGCCAGCTCAACTAAAGATAAAGTCTCTGTATCTGGTCATTGATATCTGAAGATATCACACAGATAATAATGCACTTGTGTAACTTTTCGTGGATTTTCACATTCCAAGCTTCCTTGACAAAGAATTGAACATTTCAATCTTTATCAACAGATCTCAAGCAGTAAAACAGAGCTTAAAGAGGAGCTTCTAAAATAGAAGTTCATTTGTTCACACATCATGAACAACGCCATGTGGTTTTGACAGGTAAAAAACCCCACAACCGGTACAAGGCTTTAACTCTGTAGTGTGCTTGTTAGAGAAAACAGAACACACACATTATTGCATCGTGTAGTCAGACAGGGCAAACGGACAGAGACTCGATAATGTCTATCTTTGTGATACTGGGGCTGCTGGTCTGCATCATAGCGGCACAAGGTAAGAACACTGTCTACTAAAATATTATGAACAGATACAGCAATGATGCCTGATAGTCAGGCTTCTTTACTGTGAATAATGAACCAAACATCATAAAGTTGCTTCATATTTTATTTTATGATTAGCAATATACATGTCAGGAGATTAATGAGTCTTCCTTTGTTTGTATAAAATGCAAAAATGTATTTAGAGATAACATATCTAAGAAGAGGGAATGATTTCTAAGAATTATACAGGAAGGAAATACAGAGTAAAGAACGACGGAGTATTGCCACATTGAGGAAAAAAATAAATAAATCTGAGATTTCAAGAATGAAGTCATAATATTATAAAGTAAAAAAAATTGTACATGTGTGAAAATGTGTGAAAATGAGGAACTTGGAGCATCTTGTGATTTATACTTTAGTATAGGTTTCACAAATAAAAAAATACTTCCTCTTTTGGCACATCAGCACCACATTATCATCAGTATCAGGACCTTGAAAAGATTGTGCAAGAAATTGCATTTATTCCAAAGAAAGAACCACACTACCTGGGAGAAATTACGTCTTTTGTGGAGGAGGAAAATTACTTTTTTCCCGTAAAGTATGACATGATTTTTTCCCCTCAATGTGGCTCTAATACTCTGTCGTAGTAAACTGATCTCAGTACGGTAAATATGTCCTGCTTTGTGATGTAGATTTTCAAAAACAGTGAAGAGTTTAAGACTTAAAACAGTTCAAATGCATCATTGTAAGGTCAAAAAGTGGCATCACTGTAGGTCGGAAGGGGTTGCGTCAAGTTTGTTGATGTAGAGTAAAACTTTTCACTTCTTACTGCCAACAGGAATTCTGCTTCCTAATCTAAAACAAACAGCATGTTTCTCAGAAAAAAATGACAGCAAACAAAAAGCCATGTTTTCAATGCTGAGCATTATGCATAAAAATGCAAGAAAGAAGAAGCTTAAAGAAGAAGAACATATTGACAGATTTATTATAAACAAATAAATTATACATACATTATATTATAAATAAATAAATAAATAAATATATACCAGTATACTGATCTATGGAAAGTTTATCCCCTTTCTTGTTTTATTGTGTCTTTTTTGTCCTGATATTTCAGTGTTTTTTTATATTGTTCTTGTGTCCTTCTTTTTGCTGGGTCCCCGGACATGGTTGCATTAGTTTCACCTCTATCCTGGGGCAAGCTGTGTCAAGAGTTATTAGTAAGTTGTAGTTGTAGTAATTAAGAGAAGCATTTGTTGTATTACGTCTGTTCACTTCAAGAAAAGTTTTGAACATACTGAGTGGGCCTGCAGGAGAAACAACACAGCTTTGCCAACCCTTAATAAACTATGATAAACTGAGGGTACTTCACTTCTTCATTTGGCACTATAAAGGTCACAGGGGCAAATATGAAGCCTGCATTAAATGATGATGACATATATTATGTGTGATTTGTATTCTATTGTGTGTCTACTGTTTCTACAGGGCCCAGTGCTGTGACTCCTGAGTTTGTGCAGAAGGAAGGGGATGTGCTTCTGAATGTTGATGCTGATGTTCCTGAGGATTTTCTTTTTGTTGAGTGGAACTTCAATCAAACAGACATTTTAGTAAGATTTCCATCTGGTAGAGAACCATTAGTCAATCCTGGTTACGCTGGAAGGATTGAGTTTCCTGAGAAAAAATACTCTGTGAAATTAAAGAATCTAACAGAGGCAGACAGGGGAGTTTATACTGCACGACTGGTATTGGATCAAGGAGACCGAACACTAGCTAAATACAACGTCATAGTTCAAGGTGAGTTTGTTAACATTTCAGACACTGATAGAGAGTTTCTGCTGCCATGTTTATAAAACTCATAGATATACTGTACATACTCATAAACATATACCTGCTTTTTCCCTCCTCAGATCCAGTGTCTCCAGTTGAACTGACAGTGATCTCAGTGGACTCCAGAAGCTCAGAGTGTGACCTCACTGTGACCTGCAGAACACAGGACTCTCACATTAACAGCACTTTGAGATGTGACAACCAAACCTGCAGTCAGGAGGGAGGAGAGCAATCAGAGGTCACAACCTCTGCTGCTTCTCTCCGCATCTACCTGCTGAATGGTTCAATCATCTGTAACCATAGCAATCTGGTCAGCTGGACCGAGGACATTAAAATAATTGAACATGTTTGCCTCCAACCTGATGGTAAGACTAAAAGACAGAACAACTTCCTGATAATAATGCACAGTTTCGAGTAAGATTAAGACTTATAAGCATTTATTTTTAAAGAAAACTTTTTCATACGTCCAAGTAAATAAATTAAGTTAAGATAAATAAATTGGGTTTGTTACAAATATGGTTAAAAGCTATTTTTTCCAGATTACCTGTCTCATGCTCTACTGTTAGGATATAGTGACCGTTATATAAAAATATCCTATTTGTTCCATTTCCTCTGCAGTTTTAATAATAATATTAATTAAATAACTCATTTAGATGTTTTACTGTATTTTAGCATAGAATGTACTATTTGTCTCCATTACTGTATTATTAAGTACAGAACATATACTGTAGGACGGCCCCTGAACATGATGGTTTAAATTAGCACAAAAAAACAGTTAAATTGAAGAGTGAAATAATAAAACAATGAATCAACATGAAACTATAATGCTGTTTTACAATGCACGATTAAGTCTGTAAAACTCAACTGCACTTTGCAATGCATGTACATTGAAATGTAGGAATTACAGTACCTGAGTAAACTACAAAGTACACAGAATGTTATCCGAACTGATTAGTTCCTGTTGTGCTGTCGCGTCACAGTCTGGATGTGTTTTGTGTAATGAAATCACCTGTTTTGTTGTGTTGCAGGTCCAGAGTGTCCTCCTGCTGGTATCTCTGTGTACCTGCTGAAGATAGTCGTGTTCTCTGTCGGTCTGATCATCATGGTGTCTGCTGTCATCACTGTTCACCTCATGGAGAAGCTCAGGAAGCACAAATAAATAAATAGTTCTCTACCAGCCAATCTTACATTTATGTATGTCACACTCTTTAGTTAAAGGTACTCTGTAGAGTTTTTGACGACTAGTTGCACTATGGAGCGTTTCTTTTTTATGAGCGAGACCCTGTTTTCTTTGTATTGCTCGAGCCCTCATGGTACACATTCCTGCCACTGATCTTATGCTATTCCACTGATCCACAGTTGGTGGTAGTAACACACCAAGAAATGGAGTAGTGCACCAACAAAGGCGAAGAGGTAGAAGACTGCAAGCAACCAAACATGGATGTAAACCATTTAGGATTTAAAGTAATTGTAAAAATCAGCTTTGCAAATGTTTCATGAGGAAGGAAACTGATTCAACATGTTAATAAGGCTACAAAGATACTAACAATGCAGTTTGACAAGTAAGGAAACAAGAAAACTGTACAGGACACCTTTAATACAAATGCTGATTATTTTTGATTATCCATTGATTGTACCCAATAATCACTGTTCTCACTTTGTAAATAACATTTTTGTACAGAAATAACAATGTTAAAGATGTTTTTGGACGATAAAAAAACAACAAAAATACAAATCTGTATGATCAAGACCAATAAAATACAAGAAATATCTTTTATGTAACACTGAATGTGGTCCTATTTATAATATGGTAAATGTTTATATGTAGGCTACAATATGTTTCAATATTTGTTTAAGCATGTGTTAATCTCTGGGTGAAAGCAGTGGGCAAATAATTAGTAGTAAATTATGGTCCCATTTAGAGTCAGATAGACCATAAAGCAGGGGATGCTTTAGGGCGTGACTACCTTGTGATTGACAGGTTGCTACCACGGCGTTGTCCTGTCTGGGAGTTGTCCGTATGTCCGTCTTAGAACTTTAACCCTTTCACAGTGTGTTTTTAATTCACGAAAGTTAATTATAACCTTTTAGGTCGCCTGAAAATGTCTTATCCAGAGTTTGGTTGTACTGAGCTCCACCCTCTCGTGTCACTTCTGGTTGCAAAAAAACAAGATGGTGACAGCCAAAATGTCAAACTCAAGTTTTCAAAACGGCAGTCCACAAACCAATGGCTGACGTCACAGTGACTATACTTCCACTTGTTATATACAGTATATGGGTGAAAGCAGTTTCTGGTATATGCACCATTATTGGACACTTATTAAAGCCAGATACTCATCTTATATGTTCATGATTGTGTGAATTAGTAGAATCCAAAAGACCATGTGTCACTGACTTTGAACTCTGGTATTGTGAGTTTTTCAGCAGGGAATAGATCAGTGCTATTATTCTAGGATATACAGACTGAATGCATGACAAAATATGAATATAGAAATATAAAACATTTAATGGCATTTTCAAGCTCGTTTCAGTACAATATACAGTACATACTGTATATATACTGTTGTGGTCCATATGCTCAGGAAAGCTACAATCTTTGCTTAGCAACATTTTCAGCTCTCTAAATTGGATTTTCAGTTGAGCATTCCTATGATATCTTTGTAAACAAACTACATGTAAAAATCTCCTTTAAAAAAGAAATAAATTAGAAAAAAACACATTTTGTCTCATTAATTTGCAAAACACATAAATAAATTAAATTCCTTAGATAACACTGTTTAATGGCATTTTCAAGCTTGTTTCAGCACAATATACAGTACATACTGTATATATACTGTTGTGGTTAATATGCTCAGAAAAGCTACACATCTTGCGTAACATTTTTTCAGGTCTCTAAATTTGATTTTCAGTTGAGCATTCCTTTGATATCTTTAAAAACAAACTATACGTAAAAATCTCTTCAGAAGAAATAAGAACAAAACACATGAAATAAAATAAAAATAAATTCAAGTACTTAGAAATAATGCCCAACACTGTATATCTCTTAACGGGAAATTAAATGTAATTCTGTTCACAACTGCACAAGAGACCTTCAAATGTTTCCACATTTTTAGTTCTGTAGAACAGCATCAGATTCTTTCTCTGGCTCAAATCGTGATGAAACAAAAAGCTACTTCTGACTGTGTGTGATGTTTAGTAACATTTCCTCATTGTTTTACAGCTGTTTCTATTGAAATGGTTGAAAAGTCTTTTCATTCCAGAGCAGGTCATATAAACTTATACATTAGCAGCTTTGGCAACACTTAGTAAAACTGGAAATTGCAGTAAGTACAGTAGAATACAATTCCTGAATAAAGCTGCAGTTTGTAACTTTGAGCAAATATGATAAAAAGGCAGCGCTGAAATGTGTTCAGAAACATCTTGTAGTGTACTGTTTAGCCATGTTGAAAACACTCGAGCCAAAACCAAGCACCGCCCACCAGCCAGAGAAAACTTTCATTTTACAGCTAAACAGTACACTGAAACATCTGAGGAGAGAAATAGGCATGCCATTATGAGCACAGGAGGACACAGGGAAATGTGTTGTTTTTGTTTTTTTAACAGATTATTTACAGGATATAGTGACAGTTTTATGAAAATAACTTTTTTTATCATATATACTCAAAGTTACAGACTTCAACTTTAATTCTTTAAGGACCTGGCAGGCTTTTCTACCGTAGCATACAGGCTCTCTGGCACAGACGTGTCTCTAGTCTTATTGGGCTCTGGGGGTCCCTTGTGAGGTCCCATCAAGAAGTAGGTGGAGGTTGGAGAAAGACCTGAAGCATCATCTGTTGGACTCTGATCCAGAGGTTGGGCTGTAGTTACGACCTGGAAATATATCACATGCAATGTTTTTAGCAAAGATTGTTTGCCATTTTTACTTTACACTTTATTATTAATTGTGCTATTTTTCTGTATTTACATGGGAAGTAATCTCACTACGATTAACAGCAGCTCATATAAATCCTTCAAATACTACAAACATCTGTATCATGGACTACAAAAGTGTTAAGCCTGTTTTTTCATAACATTACAATTAATTTGTATCTAAAATGCATGAAATTGCTATAAAACATAGTTTTAGGTGTTTTTCATCAAGAGCAGAGTAAGGTGTGTCTGAAAGATCCTTAGTTGAGTTCAAATGAATCTCTTGGCCAAGACAGCACAACACACTGCCGCTTAAACACAAGCACTTAGAGAAAGCATCTACGCCCCTTTGACAACACAGGAAGTACGTTGCATTTAGAAAAAGACAGAAAATTACAGTTTTTTTCCTTATCTTGATTTGTTCCAAGGCTGAAATTGAGGTTTGCAAAACATTTAACACAAACGTAGACACCGAGTGCAGATTTAACCTGAGAGTCTTCTGCTCACAATATTCACTGTGATACGGAAGTGAATACAGAAGTGTAAAACCTTTGGCTCAGTAGGAAGTCACGTCTAGCAGCGGGCGTGTGCCGAAAAAACGGAAGCAAAGGGAGAAGCTGTCTGAAACGCAGCTGTGTAGTAGATAGAGTATGTGCTTAAAAACCTGTGGCCTAATGTGCATGACATTGTTGCAGTGTTGTCTTTTTAGTTTTGAGAACACAACACCTTTTTGAATATGAATTTGCTTTTTTGCAAAGTGGAGCATCAAAATGATGGAATAACTATAATAAAACACAAGCAAACAACACATACGCAGCGTAGAGAAACCTGGGTAGCAGGCTTTGATAGATGGATCGTGGTGCATCCGGTTCATCGGGTCCAGAGCATTACATTTGAGCACAAGCAAGCAACACAACCAGCGATGTGCACATGTAGCAGATATAGAAGCGCGCAGTAGGACTTGGAACAGCAGATTGATGCAGAAGTTAGTGTAGCGAGGAGTCACAGGTCATATACAGCACATAGACCATTTTGTCAGGAAAATGTATAGTGATTGGTGTACATAGGGATAGCCAATAGAAGCATGTGAGGCTCCAGTTTTTGATTGAGAAAACATAATAAACTTAATTTTCCTCAAACCCGGTTTCAATTGTTAAATTGCTCTAAATTTGAAATTCTGTTCCTCAGTGTGTCTGGCAAATTTTGGGAGAGTGATGTTTAAAAACAAATTTGACGCTTACCTGCGGTATTTCATATACTGTATTTTCGATGCTCTCTCTGTTATCTGCAGCTGCAGGTCAGTTGTAAAAAAAAAATACATGTTGAATTGCTTTAATTTACATTTCATTTTAGAGCTTTACCTTTTTAACCACATTACATTTACATTACTTGAGCTGCAGCTAGATTGAGTAGAGATTTATGGTGTGTCTAAATGACTCCATCTTCAAACAGCAGCACTTTTTAAAGCCTCTATGTGTAGGATTTGTTATTATTATTATTATGATATAACTGCATTACTGAATACACACGGAGGATTTATAAGTATGGCAGAGGACGGACTTTAGAACACTGAATTCCTGTGTACAGTAAACAGATTTTGCAGATTTTACATGTAATTATATGTTAAAATTCATACTTGGACTTACAGTTTCCTTTCTTTCGATGAAAAGCACACGCAATGAAGAAAAGGGGAATTAGGACGCAAACAGCAACAGCAGCCCCGGTGACCTTGCTGGCATGTTGTACAGGATCTGTAAAGAAAAACAAAAGCCACATTAGAAAAGTATGTCTGGTTTAAGTCATGCAACATATTTGAAAGTGTGCCACTGTAGCATCACACCTTCCCAGCCTGTGCTTTTAACAGACTGCAGTTTTAATTATACAAATGTCTTGGTAACCTGCTCTGTAGTTAGACATCATTTAATTTGGTCATTTAAAACTGTCAAAATACAAAAATAGAGCGTAATGTAATGCATTGCATTATGTAACCTGTATTGTACCATTCCTTCAATAAAAAAATATATTTAAAAAAAACTGTCACAATTTAAATCTACCAACTTTCCAAAAGTCCCTGAATGAGCTAATTTAAATACTACCTGCTTCTTAGTTTTACAAAGTCATTTTCTAGTTTAGCTTTATAACCTACCAAATACTAACAATTCATGCCAGCCGATAGATAAGGCTTATCATTTTTGGTTTTTACTAGGTTTCACTGAAACATACATTAAATAAAAAATACATAAATAAAAAAAAATCTATTTAAACTGATTTTAACTCAATTTTATATATCCCTCCTCCACACACACAAGCGGTTTCATTTCCTGTCCAAGAAAGAGGATGCTCACAGCAGTTTACAGTAAAAGACGTCATCCTGAGACGAAGACAAAAATAGTTGAGTTTTAAACCCCCTGTTAAAACGCCCCTGCTTTTTCTATGGTGTTCCTCAAGGTCTTGGTGTCTTAATCTGGTATTTTGGAGGGATTATTGGTCATTTTTATCAATTCTCGAGTGGTGGTTAAATTTAGCACCAAATCTGTGTAACAAATGGTATCAACCCAAAAATTGCTGCAACAACTTATGAGACATAATAGAGCAAGGGAATGGAATTAATATACTTGGATCAATAATTAATAATTAATAAATTCATGTTTATTCATGTCTACCGGCTCATCATTTTTGTTTTTTACTAGGTTTCGCTGAAACATACGTTAAATAAAAAAATATATTACTAAGAAAAGATTTATTTAAACTGATTTGAACTCAATTTTATATCCCTCCTCCACACAAACAAGCGGTTTTATTTCCTGTCCTAGAAAGAGGATGTTCACAGCAGTTTACAGTAAAAGAGGTCATCCTGAGACAAGGACAAAAATAGTTATGATTTTTTTAAACGCCCCTGCTTTTCTGTGGTGTTCCTCAAGGTCTTGGTGTCTTAATCTGGTATTTTGGAGGGATTATAGGTCATTTCTTATCAATTCTCGAGTGGTAAAAATGGTTAAATTTAGCACCAAATCTGTGTAACAAATGGTATCAACCCAAAAATTGCTGCAACAACTTATGAGACATAATAAAGCATGGGAATGGAAATCATATACTTGGATCAATAATTAATCATTAATAAATTCATGTTTATTTCTGATTAATGACTAGAACAACTTGACACGCAGTGCTGAGCAGCATCTCACATTAATCTTCAGGTTCCCAGCTTTCAGATGATGTACACCACTTCCATGTGCTGACCTGCTATCTCCCCCTAAAGACCCCCTAAAGACCCCCTAAAGATCCCATGTACCCCCCGAAAAAAGACAAAAACAGGTCTCAGAGGGATAAATGGCTTTTAAAATGCCAAACCCAAAATGGTTGAACTCAATTATCACCCGAGCAACTCCTCCTTGAGAAGTACTAAAATCCTACAGCGTACGCACCCCTGTAAACAGAATGAAAAATGGAAACATGGATTTTAACCATATTTGTAACAAACCCAATTTATTTATCTTATCTTAATTTATTTACTTGGACGTATGAAAGTTTTCTTTAAAAAGAAATGCTTATAAGTCTTAATCTAACTCCAAACTGTACATTATTATCAGAAAGTTGTTCTGTCTTTCAGTCTTACCATCAGGTTGGAGGCAAAAATGTTCAATTATTTTAATGTCCTTGGTCCAGCTAACCTGGTTGCTATGGTTACAGATGATTGAGCCATTCGACAGGTAGATGCGGAGAGAAGCACCAGAGGTTGTGACCTCTGATCGCTCTCCTCCCTCCTGACTGCAGGTTTGGTTGTCACATCTCAAAGTGCTGTTAATGTGAGAGTCCTGTGTTCTGCAGGTCACATTGAGGTCACACTCTGAGCTTCTGGAGTCCACTGAGATCACTGTCAGATTAACTGGAGACACTGGATCTGAGGAGGGAGAAAGCAGGTATGTTTATGAGTATGGCAGCAGAAACTCTCTATTAGTGTTTGAAATGTTAACAAACTCACCTTGAACTGTGACGTTGTATTGCGTTAGTGTTTGGTCTCCAGTTGATGACAATATTGCAGTATAAACTCCCCTGTCTGCCTCTTGTAGATTCTTCAATTTCACAGAGTATTTTTTCTCAGGAAACTCAACCCTTCCAGCGTAACCAGGAAAGACTGCTGGTTCTCTATCAGATGGAAATCTTGCTAAAACATCTGTTTTATTGAACTTCCACTGAACCAAAAGAAAATCCTCAGGAACATCAGCATCAACATTCAGAAACACATCCCCTCCCTTCTGTACAAGCACAGGAGTCACAGCACTGGGCCCTGTAAAAGCAGTACACACACAATACAATACAAATCACACAATATATGGTTATTCGGTCAATACTAAAGAGCTTAAGAGAAATGCACCATTCAGAGACAGGCAGAGACTGATGGAGCTCTAATCAGGCGATCAGAAACACCTGTCTATGTCCGAAAGTGCTGAGTCATGGTTGGGAATGACTGGTGAAAACACAGAGAAGGTACTACCTGAAAAAGACCCCCTCAGTTAAAAACTATAAGTCTATAAATCTCTTCAGTTTGAGGACTCAAGACTTTGATAAAGATGTTGACGTGTCATTTGTGTGGATAAAGTAAAAAATTACTGAGAACTGGCAGTTTAAAAAGTCTCCACATTTCAGTTATTGTTCAAGACTTTTAGAGGTGAATTAACATTGCAGCGGATGAGAGAGAGGGAGGGATCTTTTGGTGCTTTGAAGGAGGTAAATCCAAAATTGTAAGACCTATTGCTATCATCTGAAAGAAGACAAAAATACCTATGTTTTGATGTATTAATTTTGTATGAGGAGTGGAAGTTGTGGGTTAAAGAGCAATTTGTTTGGAAACTTTTCAAAAGATTTTAAAGCTTTCCTCCACTCTAGGTGTGATGTCACATGCTTTAGCTTTTAACAATCCATGCAATACACACCCATTATAAAATCTGAAATGGTCTGAAAATGTAATAAAACATAAACTGTGATAAATCAAAAACTGTAAAAGTTATCAAAAAGCTAAACTAGCTAAATAGTTCAAAGACTTGTAACCCGTTTGAAGTTTAAATGAAGTCTGTAGCTGAAAGTATGCAGAAGCAGTAGCATTTCAAAGTGGAGTAGGTTTAAGAGGATTTGACGATTGTCAAAACAAATGTGGAAAAAGCTTAATATTTTAAAAAGTATAAATAGTTGAAACGAAGAAAAGTCATAGTACTAATATCATTAAAGAGCTGAATATTTTGATAGAATGGTTTCTGTAGCTGAAAGTATGCAGGAGTAGTTATTCTGTATGCAAAAAAACGTACAGAATAGAAGAAGTTGAGTAAAGATTCAAAGAACAATACCAGAAATAAAAGTTTTAGTTTTAGATTTTTAGCATCATTATTGAAATAATTGACAATGAGCACATCACTGAGAATTGTGTATATTTCTCAATATTATCATCATTCAAAAGTTTAAAAAAAAAAGTTAGTTCCAATGAAACATAATGTTTCTTATTGGTGAAATAGTGCTACGGTACGACAACTTTGACTTTGAAAACAAACAATGTCAATCAACAACGGGAAATATAAACAAAATAAAGTTCTTACCTTTTGATTCACAGAAAAGCAGCAGAGAGACGGCAAAGACAATCACGACCCACAGCTTCATTCTGCAATGTGCTGCATGAGGAAGTGGATAGGCTTTTTGAGAACTGGCTCAGTAACAATTTATTAGGAAATGTCTCTAGACAATCCTCTGTGAGTTTTGAGTATTTATTGTCACAAAATTTACGAATAGTCCTATTTCTTCAAAAAAAAAATTTCAATTCTTTGAGCAACACAAATGGAAGTGTGATGAACAGTAGGCTAATGTGTCCAAATGGTGTCCTGTGACTAGTTTTACATCTCAACTTACGTCAGCTCCTCTGTCTACTGAAAATGTTACAAATACATACGATTTCCAACACATTCATATCCATCATACTCATCCTTGCTTCACATTTCCATCAGAACAGAATCATTATCAGTGATTTACAAGATTACTTTCACATTCTCAATGCTCACCTCTGGTGGTCTTTCCCATGTCCTTGTTGCCTAGGCTGAAAAATAAAAGGGGCTTCCATAAAATGTTCGTTAGTTTGACAATGTTAGTAACTCGAAAATCACATGGACGTACAGAAGGCTCCTACTTTACACAGAAAGGAGAGCTTCCTCGAGTATCCTACAGTAACATTTGTAACCCACAATTACCTGATGGCCTTTTGCATCCATGTAGCAGCTGTTTGTAATGAAATATTATCTCATTTGTAGCACTCAGTTTGCTTAAAGCCACTGAGACAGAGAAACTGCAATTCCAATTAGCTTTGAAGAGAAGAAGCATCTGTATTAAAGGGGCAGTGTGTAGGATTTGGCAGTATCTAGCAGTGAGGTTGCAGATTGTAACCAACTGAAGCCTCTCCCGTGTGCCAAGCGTGTAGATCCGTGGTTCTCAAACTTTTTACACCAAGTACCACCTCAGCAAATATTTGACTCTCCCAGTACCACCATTATGACCGATGTTAAAATACAGTAGCGTAGGCCTCTACTCTATTCAGCAATGCACAGTTCATGCAGGAGGCAAATTTATTCCTAATAAGAATACTACTTATGTTGACTTTTGTCAGCCACAGCCACGCTCGACAAAGGGGTAGCACTAGAACTGGCACTCAAACTCTTCTACACAACTCTCATACTACGCAAGGGGTATCTAAAATGTTAATAAAATAAATCATATTGCTGTCATGAAAATAACTTTGTGTTTGGTGGATTATTTCTCTGTTGTTACAATGCTAATGGTCATTGTATTTTACATCGTTGGAAAGCCTGTTTATTTACCTTCACAATGATGTCCATCTTGTAAGGATCATGCATTTGTGGGATGAGCAGCACAGCTGATTATGTGGGGAGCGCCCAAGAAAAATTTGCCAAAATGCTCTGTCAATGGTAAACAGTGTATTCTCCTGTTGGTGTTGACTCTTGTTTTGAGTTGTTTGGTGGATTGGATGATTGAACTCTCTATCAGTAACAAGGAACAAACAAGACACATTGGCTATTTTACACTTTATTCATTTAATACACCATCAGGAGCCTCAGTAGCGGTGGAAAATCCATACGCAGCCACAACAGCCTGGCACCTCCTCCTCATGCTGGTCACCAACCTGGTCACACGTTGCTGTGGGATGGCGTTCCATTCCTCAACCAGGATTCGTTGCAGGTCAGGCAGCGTGGTTGTGTTGGTCACTCTAACACGTACAGCACGCCCAAGCTGATCCCACAAGTGTTGAATTGGGTTGAGGTCTGGACTCTTGGCAGGCCGTTCCATTCTCTCTACTCCCACATTGTGGAGGTAGTCTGTGATAACCCTGGCTCTGTGGGGGTGAGCGTTGTCATCTTGGAGGATGAAGTTAGGTCCCAGATTGTGGACAAACTAACCTAAACAGTCTGACTACTCAGACTACTGACAGCTTTAGTTTTATCTGGTGTAGCAGAGGGTGGCGCTGCTCCTATACTTTATGAAGATAAATGAATAACACAGAGGCTGAGTCTGCAGCCCATCACCGCTTCACGCCTTCCGTTCTTCCCTGGGCACCTACACTGGATCACTTCTTATTAGGGAACTAAAGTCAGTCAGAACTCAACTAAATAACTTACACGTGTTTATAGTTCGCTGTTAGCCGCCGAGCTAACACGCTGTGCCTGTCTAAAGCAGTGGTGGATGAGAGACTGCGGGCAGAGCAGATTGAAATATCACTTTCCTCCTCCTCACTTTTCCTGTTTAACCGCTCATCATGTTTATGCTTGTTGAACAGGTCTAATGATAACGCGTCTTGGCTTTACACTTTCAAAGTTGATCTGAACTTACAGTAACGAGTAGATGTAGCTGTCTCCACCGCGGCCTCTCTGATCAGCTCTTCACAGACTGACTGCGCTGTGTGTTTATGTGAGCGGAGAGCTCCGACAGAGCAGCAAGGCCTCTGGGAAGGAGGATGGGTCACGCGTCAACGCGTCAGATATTTGGGCGTACAACACATGCGCAGTAAAATCTGGTCTGCACTCGTCGAAATTGAGCCAATCGCAACACACGACCGCAGCTTCAGTTACACTGTGCATGTGTTATACCCCATACCCCTAGACCCATGTCCGCCCGTGACCCAGCCTCCCTTCCATAGGCAGAGCAGCAGGAAGAGGAGAGGATGCAGCATTAACCATCCCTAAATATGATTTTTCTTATTCATCACGTTTCAGACAGCTTTTTTCGATGTGTTCATCGCGCATGTTCATATGATGACGATGAAAATACGATTTATGGGTCAGCCATATTTCTTATTAGAGATTCCTCCACGTACCACTACAGAGTACCATAGTTTGAAAACCACTGCCGTACAGACTCTTACAGTGCTTATTACCACAATATACTTATTTCAAGTTCCACATAAATTGTGATGCTTTATGGATTATGCAGAAAGATATTTATAAGTTTAAGATGGCATAATGTTGTCCGAGAATACCCATGCAAACCGAGACTTTGCTATCCTATGTCACGGACCTTATGAACAGAAGGCTGCTTCAGTCCAATGTCTGGGAAGAGTGACCGGATCCGGGAGGAGTTGGTGACACGCGGACGTTTGTTTTGTATGAGAGAGGTTTTTGGCTGGTAGTTTTTGAGCTTCAAGCTGGAACAAACTGTTAACAAAGCTACTGAGTGCTTGACTTTGCCTTTTCACGGACAAGTTAGCTGAGGGCAAGAATTATTGTTGTTTGCTTTGGAAACGGGGTGTGGAATCGTTAACCGGTGGGGAGTAGAGTGGAGGAGTGTCGGCCGACGGCCTGTACGGGTCCGATAGCGATACTTTCACACTGCTTCCTGTTGGTTGCTGCACCATGGCAGGGAAGGATGGAGGTGATGACAGCTACAATAGCATGGGGTTGAGTGAGGAGTGATACAACTGGAGTGATAATGGGGAAGTGGATGGGAGCAGGATGTGAGAGCAAGCAGTAAGAGGAAGAAGGATAAAAGCAGCCAGAGAGGATCAGACAGTGACAGGCGTGAGAGGGAAGCTATGAACCCTGTTCCAGGAATCCTACATGTAGTAGTGAGGTTTGAGGGGGAAGGTGTTGCAAAGAATATGGACCCACTAAAACTCACAAAAATAATGAGAGCACAAGTTGGTGAAATTAAGTATGTGAGAGTGCTTAAAGATGGTAACTTGTTGATTGGGTGCAAGGAAGCTACAGTGTGTGGGGAAAGTTAAAGTCGCAAAAACAGAGTTGGAGAGCAGGGTCTAGTGGGAGTAAAGGGGTGATAACAGGGGTTCACCTTAGTGTCAATATGAGAGAACTAGTTGAAAATCTGAAAGTACATAGCAGCTCAGTTAGAAATGCAAAGAGAATGACGAGAAAGGCTCAGAAAAATCATGTGTGGAAAGTGCGAGTTGAATACAAAACCAAAGTGCTGTAATTGTGGAGGCGAACACAGTGTAGCGTAATGGGGTTGTGAAACAATGAAACGAAGGGTAAAGGAAAAATAAGGGTAGAGGACAAAATCTGAGGCAACCAAGAGGGCTGGGCAGGAGAAGATGAGTGACAGACAGGGGTGGGGGAAGGAGATAGCGGTGGAAAGTGTTGCATAAGAAGTGGGAAAGAAGATGGTGGAAGAGAGAAAAAGAAGCTTGTGACGTTCATAGCAGGAGTCATAAATGTGACTGCAGATATAAAATCTAAAACAGATAGAATCCAGATTATAGTATAAGCAGCTGTCCATCATCTGGATTTGAAAGGTGTGAAATGGGAGGATGTAAGAGATGAGTTAAGTAGTCAGGCTAGTCAAGAATCACAATGTATTCCTCCAGTGGAATGCAAGATGCTTGATTGCTAATGGTTAAGAGTTTAAACAGTTCATTTACAGCCAAAGTGAAAAACCAGATCTGTTGTGTATCCAGGAATCATGGTTAAAACCAAGCTTGGATTTCGTAATAAATGGATATGTGGCAATCAAACGAGACAGGAAGGATGGGGCAGGAGGAGGCTGTGTCACCTATGTGAAAGGGCGTCTATAGAAATGTTGATAGAGGGACTGATATGGAATTTGTAATTATTGAAATATTGGTAGAAGGGAGGAAACTGGTGATTATACATTTTTATAATCCATGTAGAAAGCTAGAACTCAGTAGACTGGAGGGCTTAGAGGGAATAGATAGAGCAAGTATTGTGTGGTGTGGAGATTTTAATGCACATAATACATTATGGGGGAGTAATACAACAATGATTACAATGGACAGGTAGTGGAAGAGTTGATGGACGGGACTCATCTTGTCTGTATTAACGATGGCAGAGGCACAAGAGTTGATGTGAGTACTGGCAGAGAATCTGTTCTAGAGCCGACACTAGTGACCAATACCTTAGCACCATTGTGTGAATGGTATGTGGAGCAAAAAGAGTCCATTGACAGTGACCATTATCCAGTATATTGTAAAATAAGTATAGCAACAACACAGACCAGAGAGGGCAGAGGGGGGAAATGGATTTTTGAAAAAGCCAACTGTGAAAATTTCATGAGGGAATGTGATAAATATCTTCTACAGATTAGTGACAACATGGATATAGAAGTGAATGACTGTAAAATTAGGCAGGGTATAAAAACAGCAGCTGAAAGCTCTGTTCCCAAAAGCAAAGGCAGGATAAGGAAAAAGTAAGTACCACGGTGGGATGACAAGTGTAAGAAAGCAGTAAAGAAGAGAAACAAAGCATTCAGACTGGTCAGAAGATCTCATCATTTTCAGCATTTGGTGCAATACAAGCAGGCACAAGCAATCGTTAGGAAAACAATAAGACAGGCAAAGAGGTCATATTGGAGGAATTTCTGCAGTTCAATAGGCAACACCACTCAGGTAGGAGAAGTGGGGGGAATGATAAGGAAAATGGGAGGTGATAGGAGAGACTGGAGCTACCATGTGCTGAGCTCGGGAGATGAACTGGCAATAACTAATAAAGAAAAGGCTAGGCTAATGGTTAATGGTAATGAGAGTGAATTAGATTTTCCATTTACTATTGGAGAATTGAGGCAGGCATTAGCCAAAACTGGAAAGAGTGCACCAGGGAAAGATGGAATATGCTACATAATGATAAAGCATATAAGTGAAGGAGGGTTGTACAAGCTGCTATCATTATTCAATAAAGTTTAGAAGGAGGGGCGAATACCTGTGACTTGGAAGGAAGCAATTATAATCCCAATCAGAAAGCATGGAAAAGATCCTAGCAAGCCAGTAAACTACAGACCCTAACATCACATATCTATAAACTAATGGAACGGATGGTTAATGAGAGGCTTATGTATGGTTTGGAAAGGAGGGGCTTGGTGGCTGCATACCAAAGTGGGTTTAGAAGAGGCAGGAGCACAATGGATCCGGTTGTGTGTCGAGAGGATGAGGTCAGAAAAGCCCAGGTTAATAAAGAATCAGCGTTTTTTGATGTGGAAAAGGTGTATGATATGCTATGGAGAGAAGGGTTGATCAAACTATCATCAAATGGGAATTGAGGGAAACATGTTTAATTGGATTATGGATTTTTTAGGTGGAAGAGCCATCCAGGTTAAAATAGGCTCAGAACTGTCAGAAAGCCATGTTGTAGAAAATGGTACGCCCCAGGGGAGTGTTATAAGCCCTACATTATTCTCAATTATGATAAATTATATATTTAAAGGTGTTCCGGCAGAGATGGGAAGGTCTCTGTTTGCTGATGATGGGGCTTTGTGGAAGAGGGGAAGGAATATGGAGCATATAGTTAAGAAACTACAAGAAGGAATAAAACAAGTGGAAAGATGGGGAACAGAATGGGGTTTTTAATTTTCGGTGGAAAAAACTAGTCATGTTCTTCACAAACAAGAGAGTAAAGGAAGGAAGGAATCTGAGTCTATATGGAAGTAAGCTAAAGAGAGTAAAATGCTTTTGGTTATTGGTGATTCATTTTGACCCCAGGTTAACATGGAGAGAGAATATAATGAGTATAGTGAACAAAAGTAAGAAAGTAATTCATGTTATGAGGTGTCTGGCAGGGCTGGAATGGGGAGCAGATGTTGCATCATTGAGATATACTATGTAGCATTCATCCAGACGAGAATTGATTATGGGTGTGTTGTGTATGGGTCAGCAGCAAAGTCTGTACTGTCAGACCTGGATGTTATTCAAACCTGGGCGCTGAGGATGTGCCTAAGGGAAGTGAAAAAAGCACCTGTGTGTGCTCAAGTTGAGGCAGGAGAGATGCCACTGTGGTTCCAGAGGAAGCAGCTGATGGCCAATTATTGGTTAAATCTGAGGGGACACAATGGGTATCATCCAACTAAGGGGGTCTTGGAGGCTTGTTGGGAGAGGGGAAAGGCGAAGAAAACCAGTTTTGGATGGGTAGGCGACGGCATAGCAGAACAAATGAAGATTCACAGGATTGAATTCGGTTCTGTTGTGTTGTGGCCTGAGAGACCATATACTGGATGCTGCAAAATGCTAATGTAGACATGGAAATACAGAATATTAAACACAAAAATAAGACAGCAGATCTAGTCCAGGAGAATTACATCCACAGGTATAGGAAGATTACTTGAGTGTGTATGCGGTTGAACTAGTTGCAATTCTGTTAGCATTGGAGTGGGCGGAGGATATAAGAGAAAGTAAAATACTCATCTGTAGTGATTCAGTTTCATCACTGTCAAGCATTAAATCAGGAACATCCAAATACCACCAAGAACAAGTGTATGAAATATTGTTCACATACTCAAGAATAAGCAGACAGGGGAAGGACATAGTATTCATGTGGGTACCAGCACACTCAGGGTTCCCAGGAAACGAGAAGGTAGATAAATTAGCAAAGGAGGCGGTCATGAAAGAGCAGGACGAAAGAAGCATAAAACTTTTAAAATCGGAGGGAAAAAGCATTGTCTGGAGGGAGGTCAATAAACAGTGGCAACAGCACTGGGATATCCATCCATCCATCCATCTGCAACCGCTTATCCCGTTAGGGGTCGCGGGGGGGCTGGAGCCGATCCCAGCCGACATTGGGCGAAGGCAGGGTACACCCTGGACAGGTCGCCAGTCCATCGCAGGGCTGACACAGAGACAGACAACCATTCACGTTCACATTCACACCTACGGGCAATTTAGAGTCAACAATTAACCTAACCTGCATGTCTTTGGACTGTGGGAGGAAACCGGAGTACCCGGAGAAACCCCACGCTAACACGGGGAGAACATGCAAACTCCACACAGAAGGGTCCCAAGCCAGATTCGAACCTGCAACCCTCTAGCTGTGAGGCGCCAGTGCTAACCACTGCACCACCGTGGATACTGGGATAGAGAGTCCAAAAGGAGACGTTTACACAAAATCCAAAATAAAGTAGGAGTGTTAAGAAGTCATGGTAAAAACAGAAAAGAACAGGTTACAAGTAGCAGACTAAGAATTGGGCACTGCCAATTGAACAGCTCACTGCATATTATTGGAAAACACCCTACTGGTCACTGTAGCGAATGTCAGGTCATGGAGACAGTTGAACATGTACTTACTTCATGCACAAAATATGAGATAAATAGACGGAGTATGTTAGCAGGTTTGCAGAGGTTGGCACCAGTGGAGAATAGGGTGGAGGATTTGCTTGGATGCGGGGACACTGGAGGGGAGAAAGGTGATTTTAGTAGAATAGGGGTAATGGACGGGTAAAACCAGAAGGAGGCAGCAATGCAACACAAAGGATGCCAGCTGCCATAAAACCCCAAAGAAGAAGAAGAAGAAATCCAAAATATGTTACCCTGTAGAGGGTCTTTCTGTCTGAACTTTCGCTTTAAGCTTCATTTGTGATGGGGCCTATTTTGTAAATGATGGTATGACAACATACATACAAGTTTAACAAGGTCATTAAAGTGAAATGAAGTTGCCTGTTTTTTCTCATTGCTATTTGCATGATAAACTGATAATTTAATGTCATGACTAAAAAGCAAAAAACTTTGAACATAACCACAGTACTGCAGTATTAGGATCAATAGAAGATTACCAACTGGGCAATGCTGGCAACTCCCCAGGGCCCCCACAACTACAGGCTTACTGTGTGTCTGCTGTTTTGACTTCATTTAATTGAAGATTTGTTCTAGAATGTGTACCACAAAAACACAGCATGAGCTGACAATGATAAGGGCCATAAGGTGGTTTCCTACCTGATCTTGAGGCTCTGTCATACTATAGTATGTCTTAAAAAAGTCATAATATAGTATGTCGAAAAAAAATCATGTCTATGTGTTTGTTTCACTCCTATCTGTGTGAATGATGTGCTTCAATTTGCACACTGAGTGTTTCTGTAGCCTGTCCTTCCAGGTTACATGGTGGAGAGGAGGTTGTGTGGCTCAGTCAGGCTCTAGCTGTTTGGTGACACCTGGAAGCTGCTTGACATCCTTCAGGATCCATTTTCTTCATATACGTTTTATAATCTTGGTCATTTGTCTGTATTGTAATTTTATTATGTTAGTTATACTGTACATCTATTGCATGTCTGTCTGTCCTGGGAGAGGGATTCCTCCTCAGTTGCGCCTCCTGAGGTTTCTTCCATTTTTTCCCCCAGCAAGCGAGGGTTGAAGGAAAGAGGGTGTCCTATGCTGTATGGATTGTAAAGCCCCTTGAGACAAATTTGTGATTTGTGATATTGGGCTATACAAACAAAATTGAGTTGACTTGACTGAGTACAGTATGCTATAAAAAAAAATAAAAAAAGTCATAGTATCCTACGCCATAAAAAATGAAAAGATTGAAAAGAAGTCATATAGTGTTACGTCCACTAAGTGGAACAATAACTTAAAAACAACCAAAGATTAAACAGTCAAAGTAAAGTGCAAAAATTAAAGGTTTATTAAAGAAAACTAAAGGTTAACAAATGTGGTGGAGGTAGGGACAAAATAGTTTTGCCAATTAATCAAAATTAACAAAACAAAACTAGGCCTAACTAAATCTCTGTCTTCTTTAAACACAACAAACAAAAGGCTGACTAAATTATCTATAAACAGCAGTTTACAAAACATACAGGGGTTGGCAACAACCACTAAACCTAGTGTTTCTAGAAATGAAAAGAACCTACGTGCAAAAGTGTACAGGGTACCCCAAACTTACCTATGCCCTCTACCTCCTTACCACAAACCTTATCTTTAATTTCACACTGGAAACAAGTGTCTTCACAAGTCAAATACTTCATTACAAATGAGTCAGAGAGAGAGAGAGGCAGCCCAGAGTGTGCCTCTTTTAACTGCAGCCCACGACGGCGATTGGCTGGATGGAATGAGAGTGAGCCACTCAGCAGCTGACAAACTCTGCACAGGTGGAATCCAATCACCTCCATTAACTCTCAATCCTGGAAGCACTTGCAAGACAAGGGGGAGGGGCAGAACAGCACAGGAGTACGGCTCTGCAGGCCTGTCTGGCCCTGCAGGCACGTAACATATAGTATGCAATAAAAAAATGGCAAACTATAGTTTGTCATAAAAATGTCATTAAAAAGTTATATTATAGTACATCATAATAATGTCATAAAAAGTCATAGTATAGTATGTCTTTTAAAAAGTCATATTATGTCATAAAAAATCATAAAAAGTCATTGTATAGTATGCCATAAAAAAAATCATAATATAGTATGTCATAAAACATGTCCTGGCCTGCACAAAGATCAGAAGACTGACTTTCTTTTTTTCAGTTTGTTGGTTGGTTTTCTGTTAATTTTATTCCTTTTATCTGTTTCTTAGTGCTGAATGATTGAATTTGAATTTGAATGATTACTGTGTAAAGATGACTTTGCAGTTTCCTCTTTCTTAAGCATACATTGTCTGTCAGTGGGAACATTTCACATTTTAACCACAGCTATCTGAAAATGCAAGAGGTGATAAATATAGAGCTGTGAGAAAGGAAGTGGTGATCATCACAAGTGCAGTGAGCCACCAAGATGAGTTCAGGTTTTAAGTGAAGCAATACATGAACTAATGCAACAAATACAGTACAAACTACAGCATTTTATAAGATTGTATTGAGTGTATTGACACAATTTGTATGTTTTTCCCTTCTTTTGTGTCCTCATGTTTCGTTCTTTTTCCTTTCAAATAACTTTTTGAAAGTCTGAAAATGATCCTTATGATAATTCTGGTGCAACATACAAAACTACTTCCTCTTAAGAGAATAAATAAAATGAAAAATTTAGTGCTACTATTTATTCAAAATTTTCAAAATTTTGGTTGCAGGATTAGTTGAAACAGATATTTATGACTGTTGGTTGTTATACAGCCCAGAACCAATAGAGAACTCCAGTGCCATACACATAGTAGGATTATCCAGAGTGAGGTGCATGGGGGTACAGCAGAGGCTGTTTACAACATGTTGTAATGTTGTAATGAACAACATTACAACATTACAACATGTTTGGCATGTCGTAATGCTATTAAGTTGTTCCTACAATAAAGCCAGCTCAACTGAAGATGAGGTCTCTGTATCTGGTAATTGATATTTGAAGATATCACACAGATAATAATGCACTTGTGTATCAACTTTTCGTGGATTTTCACACTCAAAGCTTCCTTGACAAAGGATTAAACATTTCAATCTTTATCAACAGATCTCAAGCAGCAAAACAGAGTTTAAAGAGGAACTTCAAAAAGAGAAGTTCATTTGTTTACATCATGAACAACGCACTGTGGTTTTCACAGGAAAAAAACCCACAACCAGTAGGCTGCAAGACTTTAACCCTGTGGCGTGCTTGTTAGAGAAAACAGAACACACACATTATTGCATCGTGTAGTCAGACAGGGCAACATGTTTTAATGTTGTAATGCCCAACATTACAACATTGTTGGGCATGTCTTAATGCTATTAAGTTGTTCCTACAATAAAGCCAGCTCAACTGAAGATAAAGTCTCTGTATCTGGTAATTGATATCTGAAGATATCACACAGATAATAATGCTCTTGTGTATCAACTTTTTGTGGATTTTCACACTCAAAGCTTCCTTGACAAAGGGTTCAACATTTAAATCTTTATCAACAGATCTCAAGCAGTAAAACAGAGCTTAGAGAGGAACTTCAAAAAGAGAAGTTCATTTGTTCGTATCATGAACAACACCATGTGGTTTTGACAGGTAAAAAAACCCACAACCGGTACAAGGCTTTAACTCTGTGGTGTGCTTGTTAGAGAAAACAGAACACACACATTATTGCATCGTGTAGTCAGACAGGGCAAGAGACAGAGACTCGATAATGTCTATCTTCGTGATACTGGGGCTGCTGGTCTGCATCATAGAGGCACAAGGTATGAACACTGTCTACTAAAATATTATGAACAGATACAGCAATGATGCCTGATAGTCAGGCTTCTTTACTGTGAATAATGAACCAAATATCATAAAGTTGCTTCATATTTTATCTTATGATTAGCGATAAAAAGGTTGCATGGTGGTGCAGTGGTTAGCACTGTCAAAGGTTCAGGTTCAAACCCGGCTTGGGGTCCTTCTGTGTGGAGTTTGTCTGTCTGTTCTCCCCGTGTTAGCGTGGGTTTTCTCCGGGTTCTCCGGCCTCCTCCCACAGTCCAAAGACATGCAGGTTAGGTTGATTGTTGACTTTAAATTGTGTGAGTGTGAATGGTTGTCTGTCTCTATGTGTCAGTCCTGTGATAGCCTGGCGACCTGTCCAGGGTGTACATCGCTTTCGCCCAATGTCAGCTGGGATCGGCTCCAGCCCCCCCGAGATCCTGAATAGGATAAGCGATTACAGATAATGGATGGATGGATTTGCAATATACATGTCAGGAGATTAATGAGTCTTCCTTTGTTTGTATAAATGTAAAAATGTATTTAGAGATAACATATCTAAGAAGAGGGAATGATTTCTAAGAATTATACAAGAAGGAAATACAGAGTAAAGTACGCCGGAGTATTAGAGCCACATTGAGGAAGAAAAAGAAAATCAAAGATTTTGAGAATAAAGTCAAAAGTTTATGAGAAAAAAAGTAGTAATATTATAAAGTAAAAAACAAAATGTACATGCCGCCTGTGTGAAAATGAGGAACTTGGAGCATTTTGTGAAGTTATACCTTTGTATAGGTTTCACAAATAACGAAATACTTTATCTTTTGGCACATCAGCACCACATTATCATCAGTATCAGGACCTTGAAAAGATTGTGTAAGAAACTGTGTTTATTCTGAAGAAAGAACCACACTACCTGGGGGAAATTGCCTCTTTTGTGGAGGAGGAAAATTACTTTTTTTCTCGTAAAGTTATGACGTGTTTTTTTTTTCCCCTCAATGTGGCCCTAATACTCCGTCAGAGTAAAGTGATCTCATTACGGTAAATATGTCGTGCTTCGTTGTGTAGATTTTAAAAAACAGTGAAGAGTTTAAGACTTAAAACAGTTCACATGCATCATTGTAAGGTCAAAAAGTGACATCACTGTAGGTCGGAAGGGGTTGCGTCAAGTTTGTTGATATAGAGTAAAACTTTTCACTTCTTACTGACAACAGGAATTCTGCTTCCTAATCTAAAACAAACAGCATGTTTCTCAGAAAAAAATTACAGCAAACAAAAAGCCATGTTTTCAATGCTGAGCATTATGCATAAAAATTAAAGAAAGAAGAAGCTTAAAGAAGAAGAAAATATCGACAGATTTATTATAAACAAATAAATTATACATAAGTTATATTATAAATGAATAAATATATACCAGAATACTGATCTATGGAAAGTTTATTCCCTCTTCTTGTTTTATTGTGTCTTTTTTGTCCTGATATTTCAGTGTTTTTTTATATTGTTCTTGTGTCCTTCTTTTTGCTGGGTCCCCGGACATGGTTGCATTAGTTTCACCTCTATCCTGGGGCAAGTTGTGTCAAGAGTTATTAGTAAGTTGTAGTTGTAGTAATAAGGAGAAGCATTAGTTGTATTAAGTCTGTTCACTTCAAGAAACGTTTTGAACATCTCGAGTGGGCCTGCAGGAGAAACAACACAGCTTTGCCAACCCTTAATAAACTATGATAAGCTGAGGGTACTTCACTTCTTCATTTTGTACTATGAAGGTCACAGGGTCAAATATGAAGCCTGCTTTAAATGATGATGACGTATATTATGTGTGATTTGTATTGTATTGTGTGTCTACTGTTTCTACAGGGCCCAGTGCTGTGACTCCTGTGTTTGTGCAGAAGGGAGGGGATGTGCTTCTGAAAGTTGATGCTGATGTTCCTGAGGTTTTTCTTTTTGTTGAGTGGAACTTCAATAAAACAGACATTTTAGTAAGATTTCCACCTGGTAGAAAACCATCAGTCTTTCCTGTTTACACTGGAAGGCTTGAGTTTCCTGAGAAAAAATACTCTGTGAAATTGAAGAATCTAAAAGAGGCAGACAGGGGAGTTTATACTGCACGACTGGTATTGGATCAAGGAGACCGAACACTAGCTCAATACAACGTCACAGTTCAAGGTGAGTTTGTTGACATGTCAAACACCGATAGAGAGTTTCTGTTGCCATGTTTCTAAAGTTATTCACAGAAACTTTCCCTCCTCAGATCCAGTGTCTCCAGTTGAACTGACAGTGATCTCAGTGGACTCCAGAAGCTCAGAGTGTAACCTCACTGTGACCTGCAGAACACAGGACTCTCACATTAACAGCACTTTGAGATGTGACTACCAAACCTGCAGTCAGGAGGGAGGAGAGCGATCAGAGGTCACAACCTCTGGTGCTTCTCTCCACGTCTACCTGTTGAATGGCTCAATCATCTGTAACCATAGCAACGAGGTCAGCTGGACCGAGGACATTAAAATAATTGAACATGTTTGCCTTCAACCTGATGGTAAGACTGAAAGACAGAACAACTTCCTGATAATAATGCACAGTTTGGAGTTAGATTAAGACTTATAAGCATTTATTTTTAAAGAAAACTTTCATACGTCCAAGTAAATAAATTAAGATAAGATAAATAAATTGGGTTCATATTTGATCAGCGCTGCCTAGTTTGACCATTAGATCGGAGTTTGCAGAATGATTGACAGCTGCTCAGAGACGGCAGGCTCCAGCTCGGCTCTGATTGGTTGTTTTCCTCCGGTCTGTGAAATCTTGTAGATGCCATTAGGAGCACCGGAGGACACCGGAGGACACCGGAAGAACATGATTTTTTCAGATTACCTGTCTCATGCACTACTGTCAGGATATAGTGGCCGTTTTATAAAAATATCATATTTGTTCCATTTCCTCTGCAGTTTTAATGACAATATTAATTCAATAACTCATTTAAATGTTTTACTGTATTTTAGCATATAATCTACTATTTGTCTCCATTACTATATTATTAAGTACAGAACATACACTGTAGGACGGCCCCTGAACATGATTGCTTAAATTAGCACAAAAAAACAGTTAAATTGAAGAGTGAAATAATAAAACAATGAATCAACATGAAACTATAATGCTGTTTTACAATGCACAATGAAGTCTGAAAAACTCAACTGCACTTTGCAATGCATGAATTTTGAAATGTAGGAATTACAGTACTTGAGTAAACTACAAAGTACACAGAATGTTATCTGAACTGATTTGTTCCTGTTGTGCTGTCGCGTCACAGTCTGGATGTGTTTTGTGTAATTAAATCACCTGTTTTGTTGTGTTGCAGATCCAGAGTGTCCTCCTGCTGGTATCTCTGTGTGCCTGCTGAAGATAGTCGTGTTCTCTGTCGGTCTGATCATCATGGTGTCTGCTGTCATCACTGTTCACCTCATGGAGAAGCTCAAGAAGCACAAATAAATAAATAGTTCTCTACCAGCCAATCTTACATTTATGTATGTCACACTCTTTAGTTAAAGGTACCCTGTTTTCTTTGAATTGCTCGAGCCCTCATGGTACACATTCCTGCCACTGATCTTATGCTATTCCACTGATCCACAGTTGGTGGCAGTAACGCACCAAGAAATGGAGTAATGCACCAACAAAGGCAAAGAGGTAGAAGACTGCAAGCAACCAAACATGGATGTAAACCATTTAGGATTTAAAGTATTTGTAAAAATCAGCTTTGCAAATGTTTCATGAGGAAGGAAACTGATTCAACACGTTTATAAGGCTTCAAAGATACTAACAATGCATTTTGACAAGTAAGGAAACAAGAAAACTGCACAGGACACCTTTAATACAAATGCTGATTATTGTTGATTATCTATTGATTGTACCCAATAATCACTGTTCTCACTTTGTAAATGAAATGTTTGTACAGAAATAACCATGTTAAAGATGTTTTTGGATGATAAAAAAACAACACAAAATAAAATCTGTATGATCAAGACCAACAAAATACAAGAAATATCCTTGATGTAACACTGAATGTGGTCCTATTTACAGTATTATAAATGTTTATATGTAGGCTAAAATATGTTTCAATATTTGTTTAAGCATGTGTTAATCTCTGGGTGAAAGCAGTAGGCAAAGAAGTGAAGCCATTGTGGAAGTACCTTAAATTTGCATTCTTTCTTATAGCCAGCAGGGGGCAACAAAACACATGAAATAAATCATTCAAGTCCTTAGAAATAATGTACAACACTGTTTATCTCTTAACGACAAATTAAATGTAATTCTGTTCACAACTGCACAAGAGACCTTCAAATGTTTCCATAGAACAGCATCAGATTCTTTCTCTAGCTCAAATCATGATGAAACAAAAAGCTACTTCTGAATGTGTGTGATGTTTAGTAACATTTCCTCATTGTTTTACAGCTGTTTCTATTGAAATGTTTGAAAAGTCTTTTCATTCCACAGCAGGTCATATAAACTTATACATTGGCAGCTTTGGCAACACTTAGTAAAACTGGAAATTGCAGTAAGTACAGTAGAATACAATTCCTGATTAAAACTGCATTTGGTAAATTTGAGCAAATATGATTAAAAGTCACTATATCCTGACAGTAATGCATGAGACAGATTATGTGTGAAAAGAATCATGTTCCTGCCTCCTCCTAGTGCTCCTAATGGCATTTGCAATTTTTCCGGTGACCAAAAGAAAACAACCAATCAGAGCCGAGCAGCCTCTGGGCAGCTGCTGCTCACGAAACTTGTGAACTCCAATCAAACTGTCAAACTAGGCAGCGCTGAAATGTGTTCAGAAACATCTTGTAGTGTACTGTTTAGCCATGTTGAAAACAGTCGAGCCAAAACCAAGCACCGCCCACCAGCCAGAGCAAACTTTCATTTTACAGCTAAACAGTACACTGAAACATCTGAGGAGAGAAATAGGCATGCCATTATGAGCACAGGAGGACACGGGGAAACATGTTGTTTTTGTTTTTTTAACAGATTATTTGTCTCATGCACTATTTACAGGATATATTGACAGTTATATGAAAATAACTTTTTTCATCATATATGCTCAAAGTGACAGACTTCAACTTTAATTATTTAAGGACATGGCAGGCCTTTCTACCGGAGCATACAGGCGCTCTGGCACAGACGTGTCTCTAGTCTTATTGGGCTCCGGGGGTCCCTTGTGAGGTCCTATCAAGCAGTAGGTGGAGATTGAAGAAAGACCTGAAGCATCATCTGTTGGACTCTGAACCAGAGGTTGGGCTGTAGTTCCGATCTGGAAAATATATCACATGCAATGTTTTTAGCAAAGATTGTTTGCCATTTTTACTTTACACTTTATTATTAATTGTGCTATTTTTCTGTATTAACATGGGAAGTAATCTCACTACGATTAACAGCAGCTCATATAAATCCTTCAAATACTACAAACGTCTGTATCATGGACTACAAAAGTGTTAAGCCTGTTTTTCATAACATTACAATGAATTTGTATCTAAAATGCATGAAATTGCTATAAAACATAGTTTTATGTGTTTTTCATCAAGAGCAGAGTAAGGTGTGTCTGAAAGATCCTTAGTTGATTTCAAATGAATCTCTTGGCCAAGAGAGCTCAACAGACTGCAGCTTAAACACAAGCACGTAGAAAAAGCATCTACGCCACTTTGACAACACAGAAAGTACGTTGCATTTAGAAAAAGACAGAAAATCTGAGTTTTTCTCATCTCTTGATTTGTTCCAAGGCTGAAATTGAGGTTTGCATAGTACATTGTTAGTTACTGTGATCTTCTACAGTACATTGGTGGATACTGTGATTTTATACTTTAAATTAGTGTTTACTGTGATTTTATACAGTACATTGTTGGTTACTGTGATCTTCCACAGTATCAACTTCATTACTGTCTTGAATTTTGAATTACTGTAATTTCCAATTGAATATGCAGTATTTTACTGTGAAATAGAATACAGTACTTTACTGTGAAATAGAATACAGTACTTTACTGCGCACAAACACAGTAATGTACTGTGGATTTCCCAGGCATGTTTCACAGTGTAGGGATGGCCAATAGAAGCATGTGAGGCTCCAGTTTCTGATTTTGAAAACATAATAAACTTGATTTTCCTCAAATCCGTTTTCAGTTGTTAAAATGCTCAAAATTTGAAATTGTGTGTCTGGCAAATGTTGGGTGAGTGATGTTAAAAAAAATTTAACGCTTACCTGTGGTATTTCATATACTGTATTTGCGATGCTCTCTCTGTTATCTGCAGGTCAGTTGTAAAAAAAAAAATACATGTTGATTTGCTTTAATTTATTTTTCATTTTAGAGCTTTACCTTTTAACCGCATAACATTTACATTACTTGAGCTGCAGCTACAATGAGTCCAGATTTAGGGTGTGTCTAAATGACTCCATCTTCAAACAGCAGCACTTTTTAAAGCCTCTATGTGCAGGATTTGATATTATTATTATTATTGTAATTGCATTACCGAATACACACGGAGGATTTATAAGTATGGCAGAGGATGGACTTTAGAACACTGAATTCCTGTGTACAGTAAACAGATAAGAGTTTGCAAATTTTACATGTAATTATATGTTAAAATTCATACTTGGACTTACAGATTCCAAGCTTTCGATAATAACAAAACAGGCCTGACAGAACAGCAATGACGAAAATGACAATTGGGACAGCAACAGCAGTCACGGTGACCTTGCTGGCATGTTGTTTAGGATCTGTAAAGAAAAACAAAAGCCAGATTAGAAAAGTATGTCTGGTTTAAGTCTTGCAACATAATTGAAAATGTGCCACTGTTGCATCACATCTTCCCAGCCTGTGCTTTTAACAGACTGCAGTTTTAATGATACAAATGCCTTGGTAACCTGCTCTGTGGTAATAATAAAAAATATATTTAAAAAAACTGTCACAATTTAAATCTACCAACCTTCCAAAAGTCCCTGAATGAGCTAATTTAAATATCACCTGCTTCTTAGTTTTACAATTTCATTTTCTAGTTTAACTTTATAACCTACCAAATACTAACAATTCATGCCAGCCGATAGATAAGGCTTATCATTTTTGGTTTTTACTAGGTTTCACTGAAACATACGTTAAATAAAAAAATATATAAACAAAAATTTTTTTTATTTAAACTGATTTTAACTCAATTTGATATCCCTCCTCCCCACACACAAGCAGTTTTATTTCCTGTCCAAGAAAGAGGATGTTCACAGCAGTTTACAGTAAAAGAGGTCATCCTGAGACGAGGACAAAAATAGTTAAGATTTTTTAAAACGCCTCTACTTTTTCTATGGTGTTCCTCAAGGTCTTGGTGTCTTAATCTGGTATTTTGGAGGGATTATTGTTAATTTTTGATCAATTCTCGAGTGGTAAAAATGGTTAAAATTAGGACCAAATCTGTGTAACAAATGGTATCAACCCAAAAATTGCTGCAACAACTTATGAGACATAATAGAGCATGGGAATGGAAATCATATACTTGGATCAATAATTAATCATTAATAAATTCATGTTTATTTCTGA
This sequence comes from Sebastes fasciatus, assembly GCF_043250625.1. NCBI lineage: Eukaryota > Metazoa > Chordata > Actinopteri > Perciformes > Sebastidae > Sebastes > Sebastes fasciatus. The sequence continues at coordinate 28,965,846 of NC_133805.1, read as the reverse complement.
TTAATGACTAGAACAACTTGACACACAGTGCTGAGCAGCATCTCAAATTAATCGCCAGGTTCCCGGCTTTCAGATGATGTACACCACTTCCATGTGCTGACCTGCTATATCCCCTTAAAGACCCCCTAAAGACCCCCTTTACCCCCCTAAAAAAAGACAAAAACAGGTCTCAGAGGGTTAAATGGCTTTTAAAATGCCAAACCCACAATTGTTGAACTGAATCAATGAGGTAATTTCTGCCACCAGAGCAACTCCTCCTTGAGAAGTACTAAAATCCTAAAGCCTACTCACCCCTGAAAACACAATGAAAAATACATGGCTTTTAACCATATTTGTAACAAACCCAATTTATCTTATCTTAACTTAATTAATTCACTTGGACGTATGAAAGTTTTCTTTAAAAAATAAATACTTATAAGTCTTAATCTAATTCCAAACTGTGCATTATTTTCAGGAAGTTGTTCTGTCTTTCAGTCTTACCATCAGGTTGGAGGCAAAGATGTCCAATTATTTTAATGTCCTCGGCCCTGCTGACCTGGTTGCTATGGTTACAGATGATAGAGCCATTCGACAGGTAGACGTGGAGAGAAGCACCAGAGGTTGTGACCTCTGATTGCTCTCCTCCCTCCTGACTGCAGGTTTGGTTGTCACATCTCAAAGTGCTGTTAATGTGAGAGTCCTGTGTTCTGCAGGTCACAGTGAGGTCACACTCTGAGCTTCTGGAGTCCACTGAGATCACTGTCAGATTAACTGGAGACACTGGATCTGAGGAGGGAAAGTTTCTGTGAAGAATTTTAGAAACATGGCAACAGAAAACTCTCTATCAGTGTCTGAAATGTTAACAAACTCACCTTGAACTATGACGTTGTATTCAGCTAGTGTTTGGTCTCCTTGTTCCAATAGCACTCGTGCAGTAAAAACTCCCTTGTCTGCCTCTTGTAGATTCTTCAATTTCACAGAGTATTTTTTCTCAGGAAACTCGATCCTTTCAGTGTAACCTCGAAAGGGTGATGGTTTTCTACCAGGTAGAAATCTTACTAAAACGATCATTTTATTGAAGTTCCACTCAACCAAAACAAAGGTTCTCAGGAAACTCAACCCTTCCAGTATAATTATCGGGGGGCGATGTTTTTTTGCCACCATCATGTCGAAATCTTGCTAAAATGGTCGTTTTATTGACGTTCCACTCAACAAAAGAAAAATTCTCAGGAACATCAGCATCAACTTTCAGAAGCACATCTCCTCCCTTCTGCACAAACACAGGCACAGCACTGGGCCCTGTAGAAACAGTAGACACACAATATAATAAAAATCACACAATATGTGTTTATTCAGTCAATACTGAATCGTATTCCATCCCTACTATATTTCTTACACATTGGATCATCAGTTCAAGTACCTTCAGCTTATCATGGTTTATCAATGTTAGAAAATGTCTTTAAAAATGCCTTACATCGGCTTTGTCTTGTGACAAAGTTTGCCTCAGGATAGAGGAGTTTAACAGGTGAAACTAAGCCCATTGACAGTAAGATGTTACTTTATTTTTCTTCTTAACATTACCGAGTATTTCCAGTCAGTCTCTTCTAAAAGACAGAGGACTTTCTTTCACTTTGTTCCCCAGCTTGGAGGAGACAGACCGTGAGTGGATATTTCCACCGACTGCTTACTGAGGTTGTTACGGAAGGAGTCAAGTTTATGTGTCTTGGAGAGACAGTGTACACCTTTTCAACATGTTGCTATAATGTATAATATGTGTATTATAATTATCTACTGTAAAGGTTAAAATATGTATTATTCAAAGAAATCAAAGAAAATTTCAAGATGGGAACTAGAAAGGACTCAAAGAGTCCGTACCTTCGCCAAGGATATCCTCTAAATGTGTCACTTAAATAACACAAAAGTCTTTTGAATGTTTTCAATCTGTGTCTGGATCAATATCTTCATCCAAATATGGATAATATTAAATAATATTGTTGATTGGCTGATGGCAATGACATTTTTTTGGGGAAATTGCCTGCCTACTGTCTCAGTATACAGTCCTACTGTCTCAGTATACAGTATTAGGGCATTGTACAAGAATGAAGAATGCAAATTTTAGTAAAATGTAACACTAAATTTAACTTTTCTTATCCAGATTAACCAGAAAGAAACAGACACCCTTTTTGTTTTGTCACGCATGGGTAAGAGGTGGGGTAACTGACATAACTGTATATCTCAACTAGATTTCCTGCTGAAAATGCTGGAATGCTGACAGCTGAAATTTATTGCAAAGCATTGCTGAAAATGCAGAAATGGGAAATGATTTGCCTAAAAATGTTGAAGCTCAAATGCATTGCACTGCTGAAAACCCTAGACGATGAAATGTACAACTGGCAGGGTTGAAAGCTGAACTGCATTACCTAAAGAAGCTAAGAGCTGAAATACATTTCTAGAAAAGCTGGAAGCTAAACTGTAATACTGTCAAAAGTGGTAAATTTGAATTTTCCTGAATAGGCGGAAAGAAGAAATGCTTTGTATGTATATCAGACAGATGAACTGCATTGTTAAACACAAACAGAGACAGAGAGAGGTAGAGAGGTAGAGAAGGAGAGAGAGAGAGAGAGAGAGAGAGAGGAGAGAGAGAGAGAGATAGAGAGAGAGAGAGAGAGAGAGAGAGAGAGAGAGAGAGAGAGAGAGAGAGAGAGAGAGGGAGAGAGAGCGAGCGAGAGAGGAGAGAGAGAGAGGGAGAGAGAGAGAGAGAGAGAGAGAGAGGGAGAGAGTATTTGGGTGAAATAAACCTTTAAAACTATAAGTGCTTGGACAGAAATACTATTTTCACTGAATGAACCTTTAAAATCTTAGTTACACAGAAAGTGGTATTTGGGAGAAAGTAGCAGTAGTAGCAATAGTAGTATTAATCGTAGTAGTGGTAGTAGTAGTAGTAGAAGGAGCAGCAGCTGTAGTAGTAGTAGTAGTAGTAGTAGAAGCAGTAGGAACAGAAGCAGTAGTAGCAGTAGTAGTAGTATTAGTAGTAGCAGCAGCAGCAGCAGCAGCAGCAACAGTAGTAGTATTAGTAATAGTTTTAGCAGTAGTAGTAGCTAGAACCTTTAAAACTGTAAGTCATTAGACAGAATATAGTAGAGAGTTACTCTATAGAGAATTTATTTTGAAAAAAAACTTGTCCTGAGTTCCCTGTTAAGATACAGTTATCTTCTGGGGCTTTGTGTGTGTGTGTGTGTGTGTGTGTGTGTGTGTGTGTGTGTGTGTGTGTGTGTGTGTGTGTGTGTGTGTGCGACAAAAAATACCTATGTTCTGATGTATTAATTGTGTATGAGGAGTGGAAGTTGTGGGTTAGAGAGCAATTTGTTTGGAACATTTTCAAAAGATTTTAAAGCTTTCCTCCACTCTAGCGATGATGTCACACACTCTAGCTTTTAACAATCCATGCAATACACACCCATTATAAAATCTGAAATGGTCTGAAAATTTTATAAAACTGTGATAAATCAAAAACTGTAAAAGTTATCAAAAAGCTAAATAATAGCTCAATAGTTCAAAGAATATAACCCGTTTAAAGTTTAAATAAAGTCTGTAGCTGAAAGTATGCAGAAGCAGTAGCATTTCAAAGTGGAGCAGGTTCAAGAGGATTTGAAGATTTTCTCCATTGAGTTACATTGTAAAAAAAATGTGGAAAAAGCTTGATATTTAACAAGTATAAATAGTTGAAACAAGAAAGTCACAGCACTAATATCCTTAAAGAGCTGAATATTTTGATATTTGAACGGTTTCTGAAGCTGAAAGTATGCAGGAGTATTTAAACTGCAAAAAACGTACAGAAGAAATAGAAGAAGTTGTGTAAAGATTCAAAGAACAATACTGGGAATGCTGAATCAGCATTCCCACAAATAAAAGTTTTAGTTTTAGATGTTTAGCATCATTATTGAAATAATTGACAATGAGCACATCACTGAGAATTGTGTATATTTCTCAATATTATCATCATTCATAGGTTTAAAAAAAAAAAAGTTAGTTCCAATGAAACATAATGTTTCTTATTGGTGAAATAGTGCTACGGTACGACAACTTTGACTTTGAAAACAAACAATGTCAATCAACAACGGGAAATATAAACAAAATAAAGTTCTTACCTTGTGATTCACAGGAAAGCAGCAGAGAAACAGCAAAGACAATCACGACCCACGGCTTCATTCTGCCATGTGCTACATGAAGAAGTGGTAAGGCTATTTGTGAACTGCACTCAGTAACAATTTATCAGGAAATGTCTCTCTACAATCCACTGTGAACAGTTTTTATTGTCATGAAAGTTACAAATATTCCCATTCCTTTAGAAAAAAATCTTCAATTATTTGAGCAACACAAATGGAAGTGTGATGAACAGTAGGCTTATGTGTCCAAATGGTGTCCTGTGACTAGTTTTACATCTCAACTTACGTCAGCTCCTCTGTCTACTACAACCGTCTGTACAAAACATGAAACAAAATATGGCCTTTAATAACTCATAATCAGCTTTTTTAAACCACTCTTTTAGAGAGATGTGTTTCATAGGATCTCTCCACCTGATTAACATGCCAGAGCTTGATGTTAATTCAAGAAATGTTACAAATACATACAATTTCCAACACATTCATATCCATCATACTCATCCTTGCTTCACATTCCCATCAGAACAGAATCATTATCAGTGACTTACAAGATTACTTTCACATTCTCAGCACTCACCTCTGGTGGTCCTCCCCATGTCCTTGTTGCCTAGGCGGAAAAATAAAAGGGGCTTCGATAAAATGTTCGTTGTTAGTTTGACAATGTTAGTAACTCGAAAATCACATGGACGTACGGAAGGCTCCTACTTTACACAGAAAGGAGAGCTTCCTCGAGTATCCTACAGTAACATTTGTAACCCACAATAACCTGATGGCCTTTTGCATCCATGTAGCAGCTGTTTGTAATGAAACATTATCTCATTTGTAGCACTCAGTTTGCTTAAAGCCACTGAGACAGAGAAACTGCAATTCCAATTAGCTTTGAAGAAAAGAAGGATCTGTATTAAAGGGGCCGTGTGTAGGACTTGGCAGTTTCTAGCAATGAGGTTGCAGATTGCAACCAAATGAAGTCTCTCCCATGTGCCAAGCGTGTAGATCAGTGGTTGTCAAACTTTTTTCACCAAGTACCACCTCAGAAAATATTTGACTCTCCAAGTACCACCACTATGACCGATGTTAAAATACAGTAGCGTAGGCCTACCCTATTCAGCAATGCACAGTTCATGCAGGAGGCAAATTTATTCCTAATAAAAATATTACTTATTGTTGACTTCTGTCAGCCACAGCAACGCTCGACAAAGGGGTAGCACTAGAACTGGCACTTAAACTCTTCCACACAACTCTCATACTATGCAAGGGGTATCTAAAATGTTAATAAAATAAATCATATTCCTGACATGAAAATAAACTGGGGAAAAAAAGTCTGGAAACTTGTGTTTGGTGGATTATTTCTCTGTTGTTACAATGCTAATGGTCATTGTATTTTACATCGTTGGAAAGCCTGTTTATTTACCTTCGTAATGATATCCAACTTGTAAGGATCGTGCATTTGTGGGATGAGCAGCACAGCTGATTATGTGGGGAGCGCCCAAGAAAAATTTGCCAAAATGCTCCGTCAATGGTAAACAGTGTATTCTCATGTTGGAATTGACTCTTGTTTTGAGTTGTTTGGTGGATTGGATGATTGAACTCTCTATCAGTAACAAGGAACAAACAAGACACATTGGCTATTTTACACTTTATTCATTTAATACACCGTCAGGAGCCTCAGTAGCGGTGGAAGATCCATACGCAGCCACAACAGCCTGGCACCTCCTCCTCATGCTGGTCACCAACCTGGTCACACGTTGCTGTGGGATGGCGTTCCATTCCTCAACCAGGATTCATTGCCGGTCAGCCAACGAGGTTGTGTTGGTCACTCTAACACGTACAGCACGCCCAAGCTGATCCCACAAGTGTTGAATTGGGTTGAGGTGTGGACTCTTGGCAGGCCATTCCATTCTCTCTACTCCCACATTGTGGAGGTAGTCTGTGATAACCCTGGCTCTGTGGGGGCGAGCGTTGTCATCTTGGAGGATGAAGTTAGGTCCCAGATTGTGGAGATATGGGATCGCCACTGGCTGCAGAATCTCATCCCGATATCTCCCTGCATTGAGATGGCCTTCAATGATGACAAGCCTTGTTTTGCCGGTGAGGGAGATGCCCCCCCACACCATGACACTGCCCCCACCAAAAGCTGTTACTCCATCGGTGCTACAATCAGCTTTGCGTTCTCCGCATCGTCTCCATACTTTGACCCTGCCATCCAACTTTTGCAGACAGAACCTGGACTCATCACTGAACATGACATTCCCCCACATGTTCAGGTTCCATTGTCTGTGTTGTCGACACCAGCGCAAGCGGGCCTGACGGTGAAGGGCAGTCATTGCAGGCTTCCTGGTAGCCTTATGAGAATACACTGTTGGCAGAGCATTTTGGCAAATTTTTCTTTGGCGCTACCCACATAATCAGCTGTACTGCTCTTCCCACAAATGCATGATCCTTACAAGTTGGACATCATTGTGAAGGTAAATAAACAGGCTTTCCAACCATGTATAATACAATGACCATTAGCATTGTAACAACAGAGAAATAATCCACCAAACACAAGTTTCCAAACTTTTTTTTTTCCCAGTTTACTAACAGAAGTTTACAAAGACTGAAGAACACAGACATCAGTCAGTATCAGTCCTTCCTCCTGTCCTCTGTCCTGTCCTCCTGTCCTCTGTCCTCCTCCCTCTGCTGCAGTAACATTAGGGCTGATAGAGGGAAGAGGGGCTGCTTTGGTTTCAGCCAGCTGATGAGTTTACAAGTAAGATATGTGACAAACTAACCTAAACAGTCTGACTACTCAGACTACTGACAGCTTTAGTTTTATCTGGTGTAGCAGAGGGTGGCGCTGCTCCTATACTTTATGAAGATAAATGAGTAACACAGAGGCTCCGTAGTCTGCAGCCCATCACCGCTTCACGCCTTCCGTTCCTCCCCGGACACCTACACTGGATCACTTCTTACTAGGGAACTAAAGTCAGTCAGAACTCAACTAAATAACTTACACGTGTTTACAGTTCGCTGTTAGCCGCCGAGCTAACACGCTATGCCTGTCTAAAGCAGTGGTGGATGAGAGACTGCGGGCAGAGCAGATTAAAATATCACTTTCCTCCTCCTCACTTTTCCTGTTTAACCGCTCATCATATTTATGCTTGTTGAACAGGTGTAATGATAACGCGTCTTGGCTTTACACTTTCAAAGTTGATCTGAACTTACAGTAACGAGTAGATGTAGCTGTTTCCACTGCGGCCTCTCTGATCAGCTCTTCACAGACTGACTGCGCTGTGTGTTTATGTGAGCGGAGAGCTCCGACAGAGCAGCAAGGCCTCTGGGAAGGAGGATGGGTCACGCGTCATTAACGCGTCAGATGTGTTATACCCCATACCCCCAAGACCCATGTCCGCCCGTGACCCAGCCTCCCTTCCATAGGCAGAGCAGCAGGAAGAGGAGAGGATGCAGCATTAACCATCCCTAAATATGATTTTTCTTATTCATCACGTTTCAGACAGCTTTTTTCGATGTGTTCATCGCGCATGTTCATATGATGACGATGAAAATACGATTTATGGGTCAGCCATATTTCTTATTAGAGATTCCTCCACGTACCACTACAGAGAGTACCATAGTTTGAAAACCACTGCCGTACAGACTCTTACAGTGCTTATTACCACAATATACGTATTTCAAGTTCCACATAAATTGTGATGCTTTATGAATTATGCAGAAAGATATTTATAAGTTTAAGACGGCATAATGTTGTCCGAGAATACCCATGCAAACCGAGACTTTGCTATCCTATGTCACGGACTTTATGAACAGAAGGCTGCTTCAGTCCAATGTCTGGGAAGAGTGACTGGATCCGGGAGGAGTTGGTGGCACGCGGACGTTTGTTTTGTATGAGAGAGGTTTTTGGCTGGTAGTTTTTGAGCTTCAAGCTGGAACAAACTGTTAACAAAGCTACTGAGTGCTTGACTTTGCCTATTCACGGACGAGTTAGCTGAGGGCAAGAATTATTGTTGTTTGCTTTGGAAACGGGGTGTGGAATCGTTAACCGGTGGGGAGTAGAGTGGAGGAGTGTCGGCCGACGGCCTGTACGAGTCCGGTAGCGATACTTTTAAACTGCTTCCTGTTGGTTGCTGCACCATGGCAGGGAAGGATGGAGGTGATGACAGCTACAATAGCATGGGGTTGAGTGAGGAGTGATACAACTGGAGTGATAATGGGGAAGTGGAATGGGAGCAGGATGTAAGAGCAAGCAGTAAGAGGAAGAAGGAGGATAAAAGCAGCCAGAGAGGATCAGACAGTGACAGGCGTGAGAGGGAAGCTAGGAACCCTGTTCCAGGAATCCTACATGTAGTAGTGAGGTTTGAGGGGGAAGGTGTTGCAAAGAATATGGACCCACTCAAACTCACAAAAATAATGAGAGCACAAGTTGGTGAAATTAAGTATGTGAGAGTGCTTAAAGATGGTAACTTGTTGATTGGGTGCAAGGAAGCTACAGTGTGTGGGGAAAGTTAAAGTCGCAAAAACTGTGAGAGTTGGAGAGCAGGGTCTAGCGGGAGTAAAGGGGTGATAACAGGGATTCCCCTTAGTGTCAATATGAGAGAACTAGTTGAAAATCTGAAAGTACATAGCAGATCAGTTAGAAATGCAAAGAGAATGACGAGAGGGGCTGAGAAAAATTGTAGTATGGAAAAGTGCGAGTTGAATACAAAACCGAAGTGCTGTAATTGTGGAGGCGAACACAGTGTAGCGTAATGGGGTTGTGAAGCAATGAAACGAGGGGTAAAGGAAAAATAAGGGTAAAGGAGAAATCTGAGGCAGCCAGGAGGGCTGGGCAGGAGAAGCTGAGTGACAGACAGGCAGACAGGGGTGGGGGAAGGAGATAGCGGTGGAAAGTGTTGCATAAGAAGTGGGAAAGAAGATGGTGGAAGAGAGAAAAAGAAGCTTGTGACGTTCATAGCAGGAGTCATAAATGTGACTGCAGATATAAAATCTAAAACAGAAAGAATCCAGATTATAGTAAAAGCAGCTGTCCCTCATCTGGATTTGAAAGGTGTGAAATGGGAGGATGTAAGAGATGAGTTAAGTAGTCAGGCTAGTCAAGAATCATAATGTATTCCTCCAGTGGAATGCAAGAAGCTTGATTGCTAATGGTTAAGAGTTTAAACAGTTCATTTACAGCCAAAGTGAAAAACCAACTTCTTTACTGTGAATAATGAACCAAACATCATAAAGTTGTTTTCATGATTTATCTTATGCTTAGCGATAAAAAGGCTGCACGGTGGTGCAGTGGTTAGCACTTTGGCCTCACAGCAAGAAGATTGTACATTCAAACCCGGCTTGGGGTCCTTCTGTGTGGAGTTCGTCTGTCTGTTCTCCCCATGTTAGTGTGGGTTTTCTCTGGGTTCTCCGGCCTCCTCCCACAGTCCAAAGAAATGCAGTTTAGGTTGATTGTTGACTCTAAATGTCCCGTAGGTGTGAATGTGAGTGTGAATGGTTGTCTGTCTCTATGTGTCAGCCCTGTGGTAGTCTGGCGACCTGTCTAGGGTGTACATCCCCTTCGCCCAATGTCAGCTGGGATCGGCTCCAGCCCCCCCAAGACCCTGAATAGGATAAGCTGTTACAGATAATCGATGGATGGATTAGCAATATACATGTCAGGAGATTAATGAGTCTTCCTTTGTTTGCATAAATGCAAAAATGTATTTAGAGATAACATATCGAAGAAGAGGGAATGATTTCTATGAATTATACAGGAAGGAAATACAGAGTAAAGTACGACGGAGTATTAGGGCCACATTGAGGAAAAAAATAAATAAATCTGAGAATTTGAGGATAAAATAATACATGTAGAAGAAAAAAGTCGTAATATTATGAGAATAAAGTCATAATATTATAAAGTTAAAAAAAGTTTACATGCTGCCTGTGTGAAAATGAGGAAAGTGGAGCATCTTGTGAAGTTATACTTTAGTACAGGTTTCACAAATAACGAAATACTTCATCTTTTGGCACATCAGCACCACATTATCATCAGTATCAGGACCTTGAAAAGATTGTGCAAAAAACGGTGTTTATTCTGAAGAAAGATCCACACTACCTGGGGGGGAAACTGCCTCTTTTGTGGAGGAGGAAAATTACTTTTTTTCCTCGTAAAGTAATGACATGATTTTTTCCCCCCTCAATGTGACTCTTTTCACTTCTTACTGCCTTTTCACTTCTTATGCTTCCTAATCTAAAACAAACAGCATATTTCTCAGAAAAAAATTGCAGGAAACAAAAAGCCATGTTTTCAATGCTGAGCGTATTGCATAAAAATTCAAGAAAGAAGAAGCTTAAAGAAGAAAATATTGACAGATTTATTATAAACAAATAAATTATATAAATTATATTATAAATAATATATACCAGTATAGTGAAGTAAATTTTATTATAATGTTATTGTAAAATTAAGTATTCTGAGCTTTTTGATATATTACATTAATTTGCGACTTCCATTTTTCTCTCATGTACACACCCACTAAGAACAATTTGAGGCTCTTGCTCAAGGCACATGGACAGAAGGAGCAAATGATCAAAGCTGACAACAGTGTGTGTGAGAGGAGGGAAAAGAGGACTAGGTTGAAGAAAGTCCCCTGTGTTTGAGTGAGAAAGAGTGGAAAGTCTCTGAAGAGTTGAAAAGAAAACAATTCTTTGAGTAACATCTTACCCTCATCATTGGGCTTAGTTCCACCTCTATCCTGGGAAAACTGTGTCAAGAGTTATTAGTAAGTTGTAATTGTAGGAATTAGGAGAAGCATTTGTTGTATTACATCTGCTCACTTCAAGAAAAGTTTTGAACATCCTGAGTGGGCCTGCAGGAGAAACAACACAGCTTTGCAAACCCTTAATAAACTATGATCAGCTGAGGGAACTTCACTTCTTCATTTTGCACTATGAAGGTCACAGGGTCAAATATGAAGCCTGCATTAAATGATGATGACATATAGTACGTGTGATTTTTATTGTATTGTGTGTCTACTGTTTTTACAGGGCCCAGTTCTGTGACTCCTGTGTTTGTGCAGAAGGGAGGGGATGTGCTCATTCTAACAGCCAGCAGGGGGCGACTCCTCTGTTTGCAAAAAGAAGTCTGATTGTATAGAAGTCTATGAGAAAATGAGCCTACCTCTCACTTGATTTATTACCTCAGTAAACATTGTAAACATGAGTTTATGGTCTCAATCACTAGTTTCAAGTCTTTTTCAATACAGCATGATGTTCATTTAGTAAATTATGGTCCCATTTAGAGTCAGATAGACCATAAAGCAGGGAATGCTTTAGGGCGTGGCTACCTTGTGATTGACAGGTCACTATCACAGCGTTGTCCTGTCTGGGAGTTGTCCGTGTTTCCATCTTAGAACTTTAACTCTTTCACAGTGTGTTTTTAATTCATGAAAGTTAATTATAACCTTTTTGGTCGCCTGAAAATGTGTTATTCAGAGTTTGGTTGTACTGAGCTCCACCCTCTCGTGTCACTTCTGGTTGCAAAAAAGCAAGATGTTGACAGCCAAATACCAAGATGGCAACGGCCAAAATGCCGAACTAGAGGCTTCAAAACGGCAGTCCACAAACCAATGGCTGACGTCACGGTGACTATACGTCCACTTGTTACATACAGTATATGGGTGAAAGCAGTTTCTGGTACATGCACCATTATTGGACACTTATTAAAGCCAGATACTCATCTTATATGTTCATGATTGTGTGAATTAGTAGAAGCCAAAAGATCATGTGTCACTGACTTTGAACATGGTATTGTGAGTTTTTCAGCAGGGAATAGATCAGTGCTATTATTCTAGGAAACACAGACTGAATGCATGACAAAATATGAATATAGAAGAATAAAACATTTAATGGCATTTTCAAGCTTGTTTCAGTACAATATACGTATATATACAAAGGTTGTCCATATGCTCAGAAAAGCTAAAATTTTGCATAACATTTTCAGCTCTCTAAATTGAATTTTCAATCGAGAATTCCTTTGATATCTTTGTAAACAAACTACATGTAAAAATCTCTTTTAAAAAAGAAAGAAATTAGAAAAAAAAACATTTTGTTTCATTAATTTGCAAAACACATGAATAAATTAAAGTCCTTAGATAACACAGTTTACATCTTAACGCGAAATTAAATGTAATTCTGTTAACTGCACAAGAGACCTTCAAATGCTTCCACATTTTTAGTTCCGTAGAACAGCATCAGATTCTTTCTCTGGCTCAAATCATGATGAAACAAAAAGCTACTTCTGAATGTGTGTGATGCTAAGTAACATTTCCTCATTGTTTTACAGCTGTTTCTATTGAAATGGTTGAAAAGTCTTTTCATTCCACAGCAGGTCATATAAACTTATACATTGGCAGCTTTGGCAACACTTAGTAAAACTGTAAATTGCGGTAAGTACAGTAGAATACAATTCCTGAATAAAGCTGCAGTTGGTAACTTTGAGCAGATATGATAAAAAGGCAGCGCTGAAATGTGTTCAGAAACATCTTGTAGTGTACTGTTTAGCCATGTTGAAAACAGTCGAGCCAAAACCAAGCACCGCCCACCAGCCAGAGCAAACTTTAATTTTACAGCTAAACAGTACACTAAAACATCTGAGGAGAGAAATAGGCGTGCCATTATGAGCACAGGAAGACAGATTATTTGTCTCATGCACTATTTACAGGATATAGTGGCAATTTTATAAAAACATAACTTTTTCATCATATTTGCTCAAAATGACCAACTTTAGCTTTAATTCTTTAAGGACCTGGCAGGCTTTTCGAAGAATAGCAAATGATACAGGCTCTCTGGCAAAGTCGTGTCTCTAGTCTTAATGGTCTCTAGGGGTCCAGGGTGAGGTCCTACCAAGCAGTAGGTGGAGGTTGGAGAAAGACCTGAAGCATCATCTGTTGGACTCTGATCCAGAGGTTGGGCTGTAGTTCCGAGCTGGAAAATATATCACATGCAATGTTTTTAGCAAAGGTTGTTTGTCATTTTTACTTTACACTTTATTATTAATTGTGCTATTTTTCTGTATTAACATGGGAAGTAATCTCACTATGATTAACAGCAGCTCATATAAATCCTTCAAATACTACAAACGTCTGTATCATGGACTACAAAAGTGTTAAGCCTGTTTTTTTCATAACATTACAATGAATTTGTATCTAAAATGCATGAAATTGCTATAAAACGTAGTTTTAGGTGTTTTTCATCAAGAGCAGAGTAAGGTGTGTCTGAAAGATCCTTAGTTGAGTTCAAATTAATCTCTTAGCCGAGAGAGCTCAACACACTGCAGCTTAAACACAAGCACGTAGAGAAAGCATCTACGCCACTTTGACAACACAGAAAATACGTTGCATTTAGAAAAAGACAGAAAACTAGAGTTTTTCTCATCTCTTGATATTAGAAGGCTGAAATTGAGGTTTGCAAAAACATTTAAGACAACCGCAGACACCGAGTGCAGATTTAACCTGAGAGTCTTCTGCTCACAGTATTCACTTTGCAAGAAAATGCAGAAGTGCAAAACCTTTGGCTCAGTAGGAAGTCACATCTAGCAACTGGTGTGTGCAGAAAAAACGGAAGCAAAGGGAGAAGCTGTCTGAAACGCAGCTGTGATCGTGTAGTAGATAGAGTATGTGCTTAAAAACCTAATGTGCATGACATTGTTGCAGTGTTGTCTTTTTAGACAGCAGTGTGGTATTCAATATTTGCATGAAGAGTTTTGAGAACACAACACCTTTTTGAACATGCATTTGCTGTTTTGCAAAGTGGCGCATCACAATGATGGAATAACTATAATAAAACACAAGCAAACAACACATACGCAGCGTAGAGAAACCTGTGCAGCAGCAGGTTTGGATAGATGGATTGTGGTGCATCCGGTTCATCGGGTCCAGAGCATTACATTTGAGCACAAGCAAGCAACACAACCAGCGATGTGCACATGTAGCAGGTAGGAGCGAGCAGTAGGACTTGGAACAGCAGATTGATGTAGAAGTTATTGTAGCGAGGAGTCACAGGTCATATACAGCAAATAGACCATTTTGTCAGGAAAATGTATAGTGATTGGTGTGCATAGGGATAGCCAATAGAAGCATGTGAGGCTCCAGCTTTTGATTGAGAAAACATAATAAACTTAATTTTCCTCAAATCCGATTTCAATTGTTAAATTGCTCTAAATCTGAAATTCTGTTCCTCAGTGTGTCTGGCAAATTTTGGGAGAGTGATGTTGAAAAAAAAAATGTACGCTTACCTGTGGTATTTCATATACTGTATTTTCGATGCTCTCTCTGTTATCTGCAGGTCAGTTGTAAAAAAAAAAAATACATGTTGATTTGCTTAAATTTACTTTTCATTTTAGAGCTTTACCTTTTTAACCGCATTACATTTACATTAAATGAGCTGCAGCTACATTGAGTCCAGATTTATGATGTGTCTAAGTGACTCCATCTTCAAACAGCAGCACTTTTTAAAGCCTCTATGTGTAGGATTTGATATGTTGTGATGTTGGTGACTCCTGGAGGTTGTATCAAAAAATGTGCTTTGGCAAACAGCAATGTATGCAGATACCCCTGGGTCAATTCTGGTAATATATCACATAAAAGAAATCTACATATAGGGGCTTTAAATTACATAGACATCTGCCACAACATTGATTATGGTAAATAATGATCAGTTGTGGATTTCCATCCATACTACTGTGTGAAGGGTATAAGATAGTATTAATTATATAATTATTGTAATTGCATTACCGAATACGCAGGAGGATTTATAAGTATGGCAGAGGATGGACTTTAGAACACTGAATTCCCGTGTACAGTAAACTGATAAGATTTTGCAGATTTTACATGTAATTATATGTTAAAATTCATAATTGGACTTACAGATTCCAAGCTTTCGATAATAACAAAACAGGCCTAACAGAACAGCAATGACGAAAATGACAATTGGGACAGCAACAGCAGTCACGGTGACCTTGCTGGCATGTTGTTTAGGATCTGTAAAGAAAAACAAAAGCCAGATTAGAAAAGTATGTCTGGTTTAAGTCATGCAACATAATTGAAAGTGTGCTACTGTAACATCTGCTTTAACAGACTGCAGTTTTAATTAATGGTTACCTGCTCTGGGGTAAGAAATCATTTAATTTGTTCATTTAAAATTGTCAAAAAACAAAAATGGAGGGTAATGCATTGCATTATGTAACATGTATTGTACCATTCCTTCAATAAAAAAATATACTTTAAAAAACTGTTACAATTTCA
This sequence comes from Sebastes fasciatus, assembly GCF_043250625.1. Classification (NCBI taxonomy): domain Eukaryota; kingdom Metazoa; phylum Chordata; class Actinopteri; order Perciformes; family Sebastidae; genus Sebastes; species Sebastes fasciatus. The sequence goes on along the minus strand of NC_133805.1, from coordinate 28,950,428 downwards.
ATCTACCAACCTTCCAAAAGTCTCATAGATAAGGCTTATCATTTTTGTTTTTTACTAGGTTTGACTGAAATATACCTTCAATAAAAAAAATCTATACAATAAAAAAAAATCGATTTAAACTGATTTTAACTCGATTTTATATCCCTCCTCCACACAAACAAGCGGGTGTATTTCCTGCCGAAGAAAAATGATGTTCACAGCAATTTACAGTAAAAGAGGTCATCCTGAGATGAGGACAAAATAGTTACGATTTTAACCCCCTGTTAAAACGCCCCTGCTTTTTCTATGGTGTTACTCAAGATCTTGGTGTCTTAATCTGGTATTTTGGAGGGATTATTGGTCATTTTTATCAATTCTCAAGTGGTAAAAAATTATTGAATTTAGGGCCAAATCTGTGTAACAAATGGTATCAACCCAACATCTTTTACAACAACTTATGAGACATAATAGAGCATGGAGATGGAAATCATATACTTGGATCAATAGTTAATAATTAATAAATTCATGTTTATTTCTGATTAATGACTAGAACAACTTGACACACAGTGCAGCATCTCAAATTAATCTTCAGGTTCCCAGCTTTCAGATGATGTACACCACTTCCATGTGCTGACCTGCTATCTCCCCTAAAGACCCCCTAAAGACCCCCTGTACCCCCATAAAAAAAGAGAAAAACAGGTCTCAGAGGGTTAAATGGCTTTTAAAATGCCAAACCCACAATGGTTGAACTCAATTAATGAGGTAATTTCTGCCACCAGAGCAACTCTTCCTTGAGAAGTACTAAAATCCTACAGCCTACAGACCTCTGAAAACACAATGAAAAATGGAAACATGGATTTTAACCATATTTGTAACAAACCCAATTTATTTATCTTAACTTAATTAATTCACTTGGAAGTATGAAAGTTTCCTTTAAAAAATAAATGCTTATAAGTCTTAATCTAACTCCAAACTTTGCATTATTATCAGGAAGTTGTTCTGTCTTTCAGTCTTACCATCAGGTTGGAGGCAAACATGTACAATTATTTTAATGTCCTCGGTCCAGTTGACCTGGTTGCTATGGTTACAGATGATTAAACCATTCAGCAGGTAGATGCGGAGAGAAGCACCAGAGGTTGTGACCTCTGATTGCTCTCCTCCCTCCTGACTGCAGGTTTGGTTGTCACATCTAAAAGTGCTGTTAATGTGAGAGTCCTGTGTTCTGCAGGTCACAGTGAGGTTACACTCTGAGCTTCTGGAGTCCACTGAGATCACTGTCAGATTAACTGTAGACACTGGACCTGAGGAGAGAAAGTTTCTGTGAAGAATTTTAGAAACATGGCAGCAGAAACTCTCTATCAGTGTCTGAAATATTAAACTCAAACTAATATCAAACTCACCTTGAACTGTGACGTTGTATTGAGCTAGTGTTCGGTCGTGTTGATCCAATTCCACTCGTGCAGTATAAACTCCACTGTCTGCCTCTTGTAGATTCTTCAATTTCACAGAGTATTTTTTCTCAGGAAACTCAATTCTTCCAGTATAATTATCAGGGGGCGATGGTTTGCCATCACCATGTGGAAATCTTACTAAAATGTCTGTTATTTTGAAGTTCCACTCAACAAAAATAAAATCCTTAGGAACATCAGCATCAACATTCAGAAGTACATCTCCTCCCTTCTGCACAAACACAGGAGTCACAGCACTGGGCCCTGTAGAAACAGTACATAATATAATAAAAATCACACAATATATGGTCATTCGGTCAATACTGAATGTTATTCCATCCCTACTATATTTCTTACACACAGGATCATCAGTTCAAGTACCTTCAGCTTACTGTATCATGGTAACAGAGGACTTTCTTTCACTTTGTTTCCCAGCTTGGAGGAGAAAGACCGTGAGCAGATATGTCACAGGGAGATACAGTTGTTTTAATCACTTGCATGTTTATTATTATGGGTTTTATCATGTGTAAATGCATTTCTTATATTATTTTTATTGATGTGGTGTTGCATGTTTGCCCGTTTTATTATTGCATGTGTTTTATATTTCATATCTGGTTTTACTGTGTTTTTAACTGGATTGGACTTTGGATCAAGGTGATTAATTGATGAGAAACAGCTCTGACTGATTGACTGTCACTCCCCTGACAGCTCCGGATTGGCGGACAGAGACGCTCTGCCTCTTTTTAAGTTGATTGTGGACAGGTGAACAACAGGAAGGAACAAAGGTAGAGAACCAGCAGGAACGAGGAAGCGGAGCTGGACACGCAAGTTTGGAACCGAGGCAGCTTCACCGGTACACTTTATCGCAGGAACAAGGCCGACTGAGTGAGAGGTCGGCCAGGACGAGGTAACGGACGAACCGCTGCAGGACGAACTGGACAGAGACGGCTTCACCGGTACGGTAGAGCTGCAGGAACACGGCCGACAGGGCGGCCAGGACGAGGGACCGGACGAACCGCTGCAGGACGAGCTAAACGGGAGTGAAAAGACTTGGTTCAACGCCTACTAAAACTTAAGTAAAGGAAAGTGAACCAAGCAATCTCTGGTGTGTGTGTGTGTGTGTGAGCTGCTGCTGTTCCCGTTTTCTCTCCGTAGCGCCAACGACGACGAGGGTGCAGCAGAGCTGCAGGGCCGGAGCAGAGGAGAGCGAGCGAGAGAGATGAATTCTATTTGGGTGAAATAAAGTGCTTGGACAGATATAGTATTTTCACTGAATGAACCTTTAAAATCGTTACACAGGAAGTGGGATTTGGGTGGAAAGTAGCAATAGTAGTATTAATTGTAGTAGTAGCAGAAGGAGCAGCAGATGTAGTAGTAGCTAGAACCTTTGAAACTGTAGGCGTTAGACAAAATATAGTATATAGAGTTACTCTATAGAGATTTTATTTTTAAAAAAAAAAACTTGTGAGTTCCCTGTTAAGATAGTTATCTTCTGGGGCTTTGTGTGTATGTGTGACAAAAAATACTTATGTTCTGATGTATTAATCGTGTAGGAGGAGTGGAAGTTGTGGGTTAGAGAGCAATTTGTTTGGAAAATTTCCAAAAGATTTTAAAGCTTTCCTCCACTCTAGGTGTGATGTCACGTGCTCTAGCTTTTAACAATCCATGCAATACACACCCATTATAAAGTCTGAAAAAATTTAATAAAACGTAAACTGTGTGAGAGACAGAGGTACTTTTAAATCAGAGAGGCAGAGACTGATCAGGCAGACAGTAACTGGATAGGCTTAAATAGAAATTAAACTTGTACAGTTAAAAAGAGTTTAAGAGCAATGCACCAATCAGAGACAGGCAGAGACTGATGGAGCTCTAATCAGCCATTTGTGTCTGAAAGTGCTGAGTCATGGTTGGGAATGATTGGTGAAAACACAGAGGGTACTACCTGAAAAAAAACCCTCTCAGTTAAAAACTATAAGTTGTATACCTGAAATATCTTCAGTTTGAGCACCTCAAGACTTTGATGAAGATGTAGATGTGTCATTTGTGTGAATAAAGTTAAAAATGACTGAGAACTGGCAGTTTAAAAAGTCTCAAGTTGAGTTATTGTTCAAGACTTTTAGAGGTGAATTAACATTGCAGCGGATGAGAGAGAGGAAGGGATCTCTTGGTGCTTTGAAGGAGGTAAATCCCAAACTGTAAGACCTATTGCTTAAATGGGCACATCATCTAAAAGAAAACAAAAATACCTACATTTTGATATATTAATTGTGTATGAGGAGTGGAAGTTGTGGGTTAAAGAGCAATTTGTTTGGAAAATTTCCAAAAGATTTTAAAGCTTTCCTCCACTCTAGGTGTGATGTCACATGCTTTAGCCTTTAACGACCCACGCAATACACACCCATTATAAAATCTGAAATGGTCTGAAAATGTAATAAAACGTAAACTGTGATAAATCAAAAACTGTAAAAGTTATCAAAAAGCTAAATCATAGCTTAATAGTTCAAAGAATATAACCCGTTTAAATGAAGTCTGTAGCTGAAAGTATGCAGAACTAGTAGCATTTCAAAGTGGAGTAGGTTTAAGAGGATTTTAAGATTTTTTCCATTGAGTTACATTGTAAAAAAAATGTGGAAAAAGCTTAATATTTAACAAGTATAAATAGTTGAAACAAGAAAAGTCATAGTACTAATATCCTTAAAGAGCTGAATATTTTGATAGTTGAATGGTTTCTGAAGCTGAAAGTATGCAGGAGTATTTAAACTGCAAAAAAAGTACGGAAGAAATAGAAGAAGTTGAGTAAAGATTCAAAGAACAATACTGGGATTGCTGAATCAGCATTCCCACAAATAAAAGTTTTAGTTTTAGATTTTTAGCATCATTATTGAAATAATAGACAATGAGCACATCACTGAGAATTGTGTATATTTCTCAATATTATCATCATTCAAAAGTTTTAAAAAAAAAAAGTTAATTCCAATGAAACATGTTTCTTATTGGTGAAATAGTGCTACGGTACGACAACTTTGACTTTGAAAACAAACAATGTCAATCAACAACGGGAAATATAAACAAAATAAAGTTCGTACCTTGTGATTCACAGGAAAGCAGCAGAGAGACGGCAAAGACAAGTACAACCCACGGCCTCATTCTGCAATGTGCTACATGAGGAAGTGGTAAGGCTATTTGTGAAACGTGCTCAGAAACCATTTATCAGAAATTGTCTCTAGACAATCCTCTGTGAGTTTTTAGTTTTTGTTGTCACAAAAGTTACGAATAGTCCTATTTCTTCAAAATATTTTTTTCAATTCTTTGAGCAACACAAATGAAAGTGTGATGAACAGTAGGCTTATGTGTCCAAATGGTGTCTTGTGACTAGTTTTACATCCATAGCTCTCATATATGACTATCAGGCTAAGATATATCTCACACAACCTACGTCAGCTCCTCTGTCTACTGTAAACGCCTATACAAATCATGGAACAAAATATGGCCTTTAATAACTCATAATCAGCTTTATTAAACCCCTTTTTTAGAGAGATGTGTCTCATTGGATCTCTCCACCTGATTAACATTCCAGAGCTTGATGTTAATTCAAGAAAATGTTACAAATACATACAATTTCCAACACATTCATATCCATCATACTCATCCTTCTTACACATTTCCATCAGAACAGAATCATTATCAGTGACTTACAAGATTACTTTCACATTCTCAGCGCTCACCTCTGGTGGTCCGCCTCATGTCCTTGTTGCCTAGGCTGAAAAATAAAAGGGGCTTCGATAAAATGTTCGTTGTTAGTTTGACAATGTTAGTAACTCGAAAATCACATGGACGTAGAGAAGGCTCCTACTTTACACAGAAAGGAGAGCTTCCTCGAGTATCCTACAGTAACATTTGTAACCCACAATAACCTGATGGCCTTTTGCATCCATGTAGCAGCTGTTTGTAATGAAACATTATCTCAGTGCTTAAAGTCACTGAGACAGAGAAACTGCAATTCCAATTAGCTTTGAAGAAAAGAAGCATCTGTATTAAAGGGGCAGTGTGTAGGATTTGGCAGTATCTAGCAATGAGGTTGCAGATTGTAACAAACTGAAGCCTCTCCCGTGTGCCAAGTGTGTAGATCAGTGGTTCTCAAACTTTTTTCACCAAGTACCACCTCAGAAAATATTTGGCTCTCCAAGTACCACCATTATGACCGATGTTAAAATACAGTAGCGTAGGCCTACCCTATTCAGCAATGCACAGTTCATGCAGGAGGAAAATGTATTCCTAATAAGAATATTACTTATTGTTGACTTCTGTCAGCCACAGCCACGCTGTACAAAGGGGTAGCACTAGAACTGGCACTTAAACTCTTCCACACAACTCTCATACTACACAAGGGGCTGCCTCTCACATTAGGCCTGCATGATATGAGGAACATCTGCGATGTGCGATAACACTGTTCAGTATTGCGATGACGATATGACTTGCGATAAATAAAGAAATATTGAATTGTGCATATTAGCTATACATATACGTATGCTATATTTAAAATGGGCTAAATGTTGTTTCTAGAACAGCAACAGCAATGTGTACAACAGCAAAGTCACCATATTAACTCCTTAATATCTCACTGGAAACCAATCTAAAATGTTAATAAAATAAATCATATTCCTGACATGAAAATACTAAGAGAAGTTTATAAAGACTGAAGAACACAGACTTCAGTCAGTATCAGTCCTTCCTCCCGTCCTCTGTCCTGTCGTCCTCTGTCCTCTGTCCTCCTCCCTCTGCTGCAGGTAACATTAGGGCTGATAGAGGGAAGAGGGGCTGTTCAAGTAAGATATATGACAAACTAACCTAAACAGTCTGACTACCAGAGGTAGGTGTAAGTCACACATATGCAAGTCACGAGCAAGTCTCAAGTCTTAACCTTCAAGTCTCAAGCAAGTCCCAGGTCACTGTGGTGAGAATCAAGCAAGTCAAGTCAAGTCCCTGCTGTGAGTCAAGCAAGTCAAGTCGAGTCCCTGCTGAGGTCAAGCAAGTCACAAGTCAAGTCATACGAAATTCTGACAATCTAACCCAGTTTCCACATTTAACATCAGTTCAAAGACAGTGGTCATGAAAAGATGATTATAAGTATACTTTACAGGGCTCATGGCGAGTCAAATTAAAATGCTCACCATTGCAAATTTAAAAAAAAAGTTGCAAGTGAAGTGTCCCTTGAAAATATTGAGTTATGGATAAATAAATATTGTTAACAAAATCTGTATTTTTCATTCCTTCTCTCTTCCTTTTATTTAGATCTGGAGGCTTCTTTTATAATAATAATAATAATAATAATAATAATATCAAATGTCATGGGAATATCACATATTCAAATGAAATGTTTACAAACCTCCTCTGATTATTAATTAATGGAACCTGATCATCAGAAAATAATGCATCGTAATTATGAATGAAGCAATCTCTGCCGTGATAAACATCAACACCTGGGCTGTAATACCATTTGTCTGGCGCCCTGCTGTGGCTAATCTACCTAACGGTCACCATATCAAAAACTGTAGATTACTTTACATAACGTTAGCTAATGGGCTCAGAGTTAATTTAGTTAGGGTATTATCACAGTTAAACTAACTTACTAACATTAGTCTGTTACTAACCTTAATCATATATGCATACGAAGCTCCAGTCCATTATAAATCTAGCATTACATTAACGTAACTTGCACGCAAATAAATTATTGAATTAACATACAAATCAAACGAAATGTACCTTGAAAACACACGAAACATTAGTTAAATAACAAGGCTTTAATCACAGGGCTGTCCCCCTCATGACACACTGACAGTTTGGGAGTCCTGTAGAGAGTTTTCTCTCAGGGTAAACTTATTGTTGTCTGGGCCTACGTTCATTATTTTTCAACTTTCGTTTTGAACCCAAACCATCTCTGTCACATTGTGGAGCTCAGACCACATTTTGTCCAGGATGGAGACACCGGGTGAAAGACTGACAGAATGGACGGTACTGAGGGAGTTATAAGAGGAAAGAAATGCCGGTTGATGAACTGAAGGAACTGTGTAGAATACTTAATCAAAACGACACGTTTGAGGGTTCTGTGGTTCAAAACTGCACTAAATGTAACCACCACATCTGTCGTGCGTAATTGTGCCTTAACAGTGCGACTGCAGCGCTGCGTTGTGCTGGCTCTCTGTATACTTATCTCGTGCGCACAAATTAATAACGAGTGGAACATGATAAACGTCTATGTAAGTATAATATTGCTATTTTAATTGTAGTGAAAACCGGGACAATTTGTTAGTGACTGTTGAAAACCGGGACATTTGAGTGTTTGACAGATATTTGTCGGGACTCGGGACACATCAGCGTGAAACTGGGACAGTCCCGGACAAACCGGAACATCTGGTCACCCTAAACAAAACACCAAAACCAATCACCCAGATTGATAACCTGTGAAATTGAGCACACAGCTGTGTTAGCTAGTAAGATGTCCCCATTGTTTAATTAGGTATATGGCCCCGAATCAGTCCCCCAATTATCTTTTACACTGACAATATGTCTTCTCATTAAAATGCATAATTGATTTGAAGCCAAGTCTAACGTAGCTTAAACGTAACGTTAGCTTTCTAGCTAACATTTGACCAGCCAATAACTTAGCTAAAAAGACACACCTTTCTTTGTGGGTTTTGTGGTGACGGATGAAGTTGGATGTTGTGTTGGTCGTGTCACTGATTTTTGAGCCGCAGACCTTACATACCGCTGTTCTCTTCTTACTACCGTCATCGACAACATATTCATTAAATCCAAATTTTATTATTTTTGTACTAGGCCCCTCCATGATAGCCCGCTGCCTCCGGCGTTGGCTTGTGCTGCGTCCTAGTAGGTTACCAGGTTTGCGCGCATTGCACTAGAAATCATCCGATGTTTTAAAAACAAAACGTAACTTCTCAAATTGTAACAAACTGAATTAAAAATGAAAATATTTAATTAGAAAAAAGGTCCTTTCAAGTCATCTGTCTCAAGTCTAAGTCAAGTCTCAAGTCATGAATACCAAGTCAAATTCAAGTCAAGTCTTTTATCAATGTTAGTCAAGCAAGTCTCAAGTCCTCAAATTTGCGACTCGAGTCTGACTCAAGTCAAGTCATGTGACTCGAGTCCCCCACCTCTGGTAAAGAGGGTCTTCCTGTCTGAACTTTCGCTTTAAGCTTCATTTGTGATAGGCCTTTGCATTATGCAAATGATGGTATGACAATGTACATAAAAGTTTAACAAGGTCATTAAAATGAAATGAAGTTGCCTTGTTGCATGCACTACGCATCTTCATCCACGTGTGTTAATAATTCGAAGCAAGGTGAGAAAACTGATAATTTAATGTCATGACTAAAAAGCAGAAGACTTTGAACATAACCACAGTACTGCAGTATTAGGATCAATGGAAGTTACCAACTGGGCAATGCTGGCAACTCCCCAGGGCCCCCACAACTACAGGCTTACTGTGTATCTGCTGTTTTGACTTCATTTAATTGAAGATTTGTTCGAGAATATGTTCCACGAAAGCACAACATGAGCTGACAATGATGAGGGCCATAAGGTGGTTTCTTACATGACCTTGAGGCCCTGTCATACTATAGTATGTCGAAAAAAAATCATAGTATACTACGTCGAAAAAATAAAAAAGTCTTAATATAGTATGTCGAAAAAAGGTCAAAGTCTATGTGTTTGTTTCACTCCTATCTGTGTGAATGATGTGTTTCAATTTGCTCATTGTGTGTTTCTGTAGCCTGTCTTCTTTCCAGGTTATATGGTGGAGAGGAGGTTGTGTGGCTCAGTCAGCCTTTAGCTGTTTGGTGACACCTGGAAGCTGCTTGACATCCTCCGAGATCCATTTTCTTCATATGGATTGTAAAGCCCCTTGAGACAAATTTGTGATTTGTGATATTGGGCTATACAAACAAAACTGAGTTGACTTGACTGAATACAATATGCCATAAAAAAAATTATTACAAAAATGTCATAGTATACTACGCCATAAAAATGTCATTGTATACTACGCCATAAAAATGTCATTGAACATTTTTTATAAGATTGTATTGAGTGTATTGACACAATTTTTATGTATCTCCCTTCTTTTGTGTCCTCATGTTTTGTCCTTTTTACTTTCAAATAACGTTTTGAAAGTGTGGTGCAACATACAAAAAACGACTTCCTCTTAAAGGGACTATTTGTAACTTTTTAAGCGTATAAATGTAGCGGGTCGCCACACATGCGCGTTCGCATATGCGTGCTCGCGTGTGGCTGGAGCCTCATCTCCGCTGCCTGCTCTCCTTCACTCAGAATGAGCGCGCGTCCTCGCTGTCTCGCTCCACCTCTAGAAGTGAACGCGCGCTCACTACACACTTCAGAAGAGTTAGTTTAGCTCTGAGAATATCTAGTGAATGCACAGGGGACGTTTGTGCAGAAATAAATGCTGCAGTTCCTCCAGACCAACAGAGGTTTCCCGTGTCTTGTGAAGTGACGGAGCTCTTCAGAGAGTTACGTTACCCTCTCGTTACCGACCGGGTGCCGGTGTCCCCTCTGCTCTCTCCGGCTGCGGGCGGAGAGAGCAGGGAGACACGCTGCGGAGACACGCTGCAGAGCCCCGCTGCCTCAGCCTGCACTTAGGCAGGAAAAGCCAACACTAGGATCAGATCTAAATCATGTTCATGGAGAGACCTTGGTCTGGTCAGCTAACATTACTGCCAAGCAGCTGAAATATAGAGTGATATTGTGCTTTTAGCTGACGTGTGTCGCCTCACTGTTTTGAGCGATGCTCGTTCAGGTATATTTAGAGCGAGCAAGCGCGAGCCCAACGCTGACTTTCGTTGATTTCACGGCCACAGGTGTCGCTGTTAAGAAGCATTTCTGAAAGTTACAAATAGTCCCTTTAAGGGAATAAATCAAATGAAAAATATAGTGAAGTGCCATACACATAGTAGGATTATCCAGAGTGAGGTGCAGTGTGTATACAGCCCGTGCAGCAGAGGCTGTACCCCCATGTTGGGCATGTTGTAATGTTGTAATGCTATTAAGTTGTTCCTACAATAAAGCCAGCTCAACTGAAGTTTAAGCCTCTGTGTCTGGTAATTGATATCTGACGATATCACACAGAAGATAATACTCTTGTGTATCAACTTTTCGTGGATTTTCACACTCAAAGCTTCCTTGACAAAGGGTTGAACATTTCAATCTTTATCAACAGATCTCAAGCAGTAAAACAGAGCTTAGAGAGGAACTTCAAAAAGAGAAGTTCATTTGTTCACACATCATGAACAACACCATGTGGTTTTGACAGGTAAAAAAAACCACAACCGGTACAAGGCTTTAACTCTGTAGTGTGCTTGTTAGAGAAAACAGAACACACACATTATTGCATCGTGTAGTCAGACAGGGCAACCGGACAGAGACTCGATAATGTCTATCTTCGTGATACTGGGGCTGCTGGTCTGCATCATAGAGGCACAAGGTAAGAACACTGTCTACTAAAATATTATGAACAGATACAGCAATGATGCCTGATAGTCAGGCTTCTTTACTGTGAATAATGAACCAAACATCATAAAGTTGCTTCATATTTTATCTTATGATTAGCGACAAAAAGGTTGCACGGAGTGCAGTGGTCAGCACTGTCAAAGGTTCAGGTTCAAACCCGGCTTGGGGTCCTTCTGTGTGGAGTTTGCATGTTTTCTCTGGGTTCTCCGGCTTCCTCCCACAGTCCAAAGACATGCAGGTTAGGTTGATTGTTAACTCTAAATGTCCCATAGGTGTGAATGTGAGTGTGAAAGGTTATCTGTCTCTATGTGTCAACCCTGTAATAGTCTGGCAACCTGTCCAGGGTGTATATCGCCTTCGCCCAATGTCAGCTGGGATCGGCTCCAGCCCCCCCCGAGACCCTGAATAGGATAAGCGATTACAGATAATGGATGGATGGATTAGCAATATACATGTCAGGAGATTAATGAGTCTTCCTTTGTTTGTACAAATGAAAACATTTATTTAGAGATAACATATCTCAGAAGAGGGAATGATTTCTAAGAATTATACAAGAAGGAAATACAGAGTAAAGTACGCCGGAGTATTAGGGCCACATTGAGTGAAAAAATAAATATATCTGAGATTTTGAGAATAAAGTCATAAGTTTGCGAGAAAAAAAGGTAATATGAGAATAAAGTCATAAATTTACGATAAAAAAGTCGTAATATTATGAGAATAAAGTCATAATTTTATAAAGTAAAAAAAAATGTACGTGCCGCCTGTGTGAAAATGAGGAACTTTGAGAGTCTTGAGAAGTTATACCTTTGTATAGGTTTCACAAATAACAAAATACTTCATCTTTTGGCACATCAGCACCACATTATCATAAGTATCAGGACCTTGAAAAGATTGTGCAAAAAACTGCGTTTATTCCGAAGAAAGAACCACACTACCTGGGGGGGAAACTGCCTCTTTTGTGGAGGAGGAAAATTACTTTTTTTCTCGTAAAGTTATGACATGATTTTTTTTTTTTCCTCAATGTGGCTCTAATACTCCGTCGTACTAAAGTGGTCTCATTACGGTAAATATGTCCTCATTCGTGTTGTAGATTTTAAAAAACAGTGAACAGTTTAAGACTTAAAACAGTTCACATGCATCATTGTTAGGTCAAAAAGTGGCATCACTGTAGGTCGGAAGGGGTTGCGTCACGTTTGTTGATGTAGAGTAAAACTTTTCACTTCTTACTGCCAATAGGAATTCTGCTTCCTAATCTAAAACAAACAGCATGTTTCTCAGAAAAAAATTGCAGCAAACAAAAAGCCATGTTTTCAATGCTGAGCATTATGCATAAAAATGCAAGAAAGAAGAAGCTTAAAGAAGACGAAAATATTGACAGATTTATTATAAACAAATAAATTATTATATAAATTATATTATAAATAATATATACCAGTATACTGAAGTAATTGTTACAATAATGTTATTATAAAGTGAAGTATTCTGAGCTGATACATCACATTAATTTGACAGACACTTTTGTCCAAAGCAACTTAAATTTTTCTCTCATATACACACCCACTAAGAATAATTTGAGGCTCTTGCTCAAGGCACATGGACAGAAGGAGCAAATGATCAAAGCTGGTGAACAGTGTGGGTGAGAGGGGGGGAAAAAGAGGACGTGGTTGATAAAAGTCCCCTGTGTTTGATTGAGAAAGAGTGGAAAGTCTCTGAAGAGTTGAAAAGAAAATAATTCTTTGAGTAACATCTTACCCTCATTTGGTTTAGTTTCACCTCTATCCTGGGGCAAGCTGTGTCAAGAGTTATTAGTAAGTTGTAGTTGTAGTAATCAGGAGAAGCATTAGTTGTATTAAGTCTGTTCACTTCAAGAAAAGTTTTGAACATAGTGAGTGGGCCTGCAGGAGAAACATCACAGCTTTGCCAACCCTTAATAAACTATGATAAACTGAGGGTACTTCACTTCTTCATTTAGCACTATGAAGGTCACATGGTCAAATATGAAGCCTGCATTAAATAATGATGACATATATTATGTGTGATTTTTATTATATTGTGTGTCTACTGTTTTCACAGGGCCCAGTGCTGTGACTCCTGTGTTTGTGCAGAAGGGAGGAGATGTGCTTCTGAAAGTTGATGCTGATGTTCCTGAGGATTTTTTTTTTGTTGAGTGGTATGTCAATAAAACGACCAATTTAGCAAGATTTCGACCTGGTAGAAAACCATCAGTCTCTCAAGGTTACACTGAAAGGATTGAGTTTCCTGAGAAAAAATACTCTGTGAAATTGAAGAATCTACAAGAGGCAGACAGGGGAGTTTATACTGCACGACTGGTATTGGATCAAGGAGACCGAACACTAGCTCAATACAACGTCATAGTTCAAGGTGAGTTTGTTAATATTTCAGACACTGATAGAGAGTTTCTGCTGCCATATTTCTAAAATTCTTCACTGAAACTTTCCATCCTCAGGTCCAGTGTCTCCAGTTGAACTGACAGTGATCTCAGTGGACTCCAGAAGCTCAGAGTGTAACCTCACTGTGACCTGCAGAACACAGGACTCTCACATTAACAGCACTTTGAGATGTGACAACCAAACCTGCAGTCAGGAGGGAGGAGAGCAATCAGAGGTTACAACCTCTGGTGCTTCTCTCCGCATCTACCTGTCGAATGGCTCAATCATCTGTACCCATATCAACCAGGTCAGCAGGACCGAGGACATTGAAATAATTGAACATGTTTGCCTCCAACCTGATGGTAAGACTGAAAGACAGAACAAGTTCCTGAAAATAATGCACAGTTTGGAGTTAGATTAAGACTTAGATGCATTTCTTTTTTAAAGAAAAGGCTCCAGCTCAGCTCTCATTGGTTGTTTTCCTCCGGTCTGTGAAATCTTGTAGATGCAATTAGGAGCACCGGAGGACACCGGAGGAACACGATTTTTTTCAGATTACCTGTCTCATGCACTACTGTCAGGATATAGTGGCTGTTTTATAAAAATATCATATTTGTTCCATTTCCACTGCAGTTTTAATGACAATATTAATTCAATAACTGATTTAAATGTTTTACTGTATTTTAGCATAGAATCTACTATTTGTCTCCATTACTGTATTATTAAGTACAGAACATATACTGTCGGACGACCCCTGAACATGATTGTTTAAATTAGCAAAAAAAACAATTAAATTGAAGAGTGAAATAATAAAACAATGAATCAACATGAAACTATAATGCTGTTTTACAATGCACTATGAAGTCTGTAAAACTCAACTGCACTTTGCAATGCATGTACATTGAAATGTAGGAATTACAGTACTTGAGTAAACTACAAAGTACACAGAATGTTATCCGAACTGATTTGTTCCTGTTGTGCTGTCGCGTCACAGTCTAGATGTGTTTTGTGTAATGAAATCACCTGTTTTGTTGTGTTGCAGATCCAGTGTATCCTCCTGCTGGTATCTCTGTGTGCCTGCTGAAGATAGTCGTGTTCCCTGTCGGTCTGATCATCATGGTGTCTGCTGTCATCACTGTTCACCTCATGGAGAAGCTCAAGAAGAACAAATAGTTCTCTACCAGCCAATCTTACATTTATGTATGTCACACTCTTTAGTTAAAGGTACTCTGTAGAGTTTTTGACCACTAGTTGCACAATGGAGCGGTTCTTTTTTATGAGCGAGACCCTGTTTTCTTTGTATTGCTCGAGCCCTCATGGTACACATTCCTGCCACTGAGCTTATGCTATTCCACTGATCCACAGTTGGTGGCAGTAACACACCAAGAAATGGAGTAACGCACCAACAAAGGCGAAGAGGTAGAAGACTGCAGGCCAACAAACATGGATGTAAACCATTTAGGATTTAAAGTAATTGTAAAAATCAGCTTTGCAAATGTTTCATGAGGAAGGAAACTGATTCAACATGTTAATAAGGCTTCAAAGATACTAACAATGCATTTTGACAAGTAAGGAAACAAGAAAACTGTACAAGACACCTTTAATACAAATGCTGATTATTGTTGATTATCCATTGATTGTAGAAAATAATCACTGTTCTCACTTTGTAAATAAAATTCTTGTACAGAAATAACCATGTTAAAGATTTTTTTGGACGATAAAAAAACAACAAAAATAAAATCTGTATGATCAATACCAACAAAATAGAAGAAATATCTTTGATAAATACACTATACGTATGTAACACAAAATGTGGTCCTATTTATAATATTGTAAATGTTTATATGTAGGCTGCAATATGTTTCAATATTTGTTTAAACGTGTTAATCTCTGGCTTCAAAACGGCAGTCCACAAACCAATGGCTGACGTCACAGTGACTATACGTCCACTTGTTATATACAGTATATGGGTGAAAGCAGTTTCTGGTATATGCACCATTATTGGACACTTATTAAAGCCAGATACTCATCTTATATGTTCGTGATTGTGTGAATTAGTGAAAGCCAAAAGATCATGTGTCACTGACTTTGAACTCTGGTATTGTGAGTTTTTCAGCAGGGAATTGATCAGTGCTATTATTCTAGGAAATACAGACTGAATGCATGACAAAATATGAATATAGAAGAATAAAACATTTAATGGCATTTTCAAGCTTGTTTCAGCACAATATACAGTACATATATATATACTGTTGTGGTTCATATGCTCATAAAAGCTATACAATCTTTGCTTAGCAACATTTTCAGCTCTCTAAATTGGATTTTCATTCTAGAATTCCTTTGATATCTTTGTAAACAAACTACATGTAAAAATCTCCTTTAAAAAAGAAATAAATTAGAAAAAAACACAATTTGTTTCATTAATTTGCAAAACACATAAATAAATGAATGTTCTTAGATAACACTGTTTATCTCTTAACGGGAATTTAAATGTAATTCTGTTCACAACTGCACAAGAGACCTTCAAATGTTTCCACATTTTTAGTTCCGTAGAACAGCATCAGATTCTTTCTCTGGCTCAAATCGTGATGAAACAAAAAGCTACTTCTGAATGTGTGTGATGCTAAGTAACATTTCCTCATTGTTTTACAGCTGTTTCTATTGAAATGTTTGAAAAGTCTTTTCATTCCACAGCAGGTCATATAAACTTATACATTGGCAGCTTTGGCAACACTTAGTAAAACTGTAAATTGCAGTAAGTACAGTAGAATATAATTCCTGATTAAAGCTGCAGTTTGTAACTTTGAGCAAATATAAAAAGGCAGCGCTGAAATGTGTTCAGAAACATCTTGTAGTGTACTGTTTAGCCATGTTGAAAACAGTCGAGCCAAAACCAAGCACCGCCCACCAGCCAGAGCAAACTTTCATTTTACAGCTAAACAGTACACTGAAACATCTGAGGAGAGAAATAGGCGTGCCATTATGAGCACAGGAGGACACAGGGAAATGTGTTGTTTTGTTTTTTTTAACAGATTATTTGTCTCATGCACTATTTACAGGATATAGTGACAGTTTTATGAAAATAACTTTTTTTATCATATATACTCAAAGTTAAAGACTTCAACTTTAATTCTTTAAGAACCTGGCAGGCTTTTCTACCGGAGCATACAGGCGCTCTGGCACAGTCGTGTCTCTAGTCTTATTGGTCTCTGGGGGTCCAGAGTGAGTTCCTACCAAGCAGTAGGTGGAGGTTGGAGAAAGACCTGAAGCATCATCTGTTGGACTCTGATCCAGAGGTTGGGCTGTAGTTCCGACCTGGAAAATATATCACATGCAATGTTTTTAGCAAAGGTTGTTTGCCATTTTTACTTTACACTTTATTATTAATTGTGCTATTTTTCTGTATTAACATGGGAAGTAATCTCACTACGATTAACAGCAGCTCATATAAATCCTTCAAATACTACAAACGTCTGTATCATGGACTACAAAAGTGTTAAGCTTGTTTTTTATAACATTACAATGAATTTGTATCTAAAATGCATGAAATTGCTATAAAACATAGTTTTAGGTGTTTTTCATCAAGAGCAGAGTAAGGTGTGTCTGAAAGATCCTTAGTTGAGTTCAAATGAATCTCTTGGCCAAGAGAACACAACACACTGCAGCTTAAACACGAGCACGTAGAGAAAGCATCTACGCCACTTTGACAACACAGAAAGTACGTTGCATATAGAAAAAGACAGGAAACTAGAGTTTTTCTCATCTCTTGATTTGTTCCAAGGCTGAAATTGAGGTTTGCAAAACATTTAACACAAACGCACAGCGACAGACACCGAGTGCAGATTTCGCCTGAGAGTCTTCTGCTCACAATATTTACTGTGATACAGAAGTGAATACAGAAGTGCAAAACCTTTGGTTCAGTAGGAAGTCACTTCTAGCTGCGGGCGTGTGCCGAAAAACGAAAGCAAAGGGAGAAGCTGTCTGAAACGCAGCTGTGATCGTGTAGATAGAGTATGTGCTTAAAAACCTGTGGCCTAATGTGCATGACATTGTTGCAGTGTTGTCTTTTTAGACACCAGTATTGAATTTGATATTTGTATAAAAAGTTTTGAGAACACAACACCTTTTTGAATATGCATTTGCGAAGAGAAACCTGGGTAGCAGGCTTTGATAGATGGATCGTGGTGCATCGGGTTCATCGGGTCCAGAGCATTACATTTGAGCACAAGCAAGCAACACAACCAGCAATGTGCACATGTAGCAGGTAGGAGCGAGCAGTAGGACTTGAAACAGCCGATTGATGCAGAAGTTATTGTAGCGAGGAGTCACAGGTCATATACAGCACATAGATCATTTTGTCAGGAAAATGTATAGTGATTGGTGTGCATAGGGATAACCAATAGAAGCATGTGAGGCTCCCGTTTTTGATTGAGAAAACATAATAAACTTAATTTTCCTCAAATCCGGTTTAAATGGTTAAATTGCTCAAAATCTGAAATTCTGTTCCTCAGTGTGTCTGGAAAATTTTGGGAGAGTGATGTTAAAAATAAAATTTGATGCTTACCTGTGGTATTTCATATACTGTATTTTCGATGCTCTCTCTGTTATCTGCAGGTCAGTTGTGAAAAAAAAAAGTACATGTTGATTTGCTTTAATTTATTTTTCATTTTAGAGCTTTACCTTTTAACCGCATTACATTTACATTACTTGAGCTGCAGCTAGATTGAGTCCAGATTTAGGGTGTGTCTTCAAACAGCAGCACTTTTTAAAGCCTCTATGTGTAGGATTTGATATGTTGTGATGTTGGTGACTCCTGGAGGTTGCATCAAAAGATGTGCTTTGGCAGACAGCAAGGAATGCAGATACCCCTGGGACCTGACCTGGGGATGAATGGGCTAAAGCATAAAGGTTGCACCAATTTTGAGGTTGGTTCCTTTTTCTAGAATAAAAAATCAATTCTGGTAATATATCACATAAAAGAAATCTACATGTAGGGGCTTTAAGTTACATAAAAGTTTGCCACAACATTGACTATTGTAAATAATGATGAGTTGTGGATTTCCATCCATACTATTGTGTGAAGGATATAAGATAGTATTAAATATATAATTATTGTAATTGCTATTGTAATACTGCTCGTATTACCGAATACGCAGGAGGATTTATAAGTATGGCAGGGGATGGACTATAGAACACTGAATTTCTTTGTACAGTAAACAGATAAGAGTTTGCAGATTTTACATGTAATTATATTTTAAAATTCATACTTCGACTTACAGTTTCTTATCTTTCGACGATAAAGATATAGGCCAGCAATTATGCCAGCAATTATGCCAAGAATGACGAAAACAGGAACAACAGCCCCGGTGACATTGCTGTCACCTTGTTTAGAATCTGTAAAGAAAAACAAAAGCCAGAGTAGAAAAGTATGTCTGGTTTAAGTCATTCAACGTAATTGAAAATGTGCCACTGTAACATCACATCTTCCCAGCCTGTGCTTTTAACAGACTGCAGTTTTAATTATATAAATGTCTTGGTAACCTGCTCTGTAGTAAGAAATAATTTAATTTGTTTATTTAAAACTGTCAAAATACAAAAATAGAGCGTAATGTAATGCATTGCATTATGTAACCTGTATTGTACCATTACTTCAATAAAAAATATATATTTTAAGAAACTGTCACAATTTAAATCTACCAACCTTCCAAAAGTCCCTGAATGAGCCAGATTAAATACCACCTGCTTCTTAGTTTTACAAAGTCATTTTCTAATTTAGCTTTATAACCTACCAAATACTAACAATTCATGCCAGTTGATAGATAAAGCTTATCATATATAAATATATAAAAATATATAAATAAAAAAAAATCTATTTAAACTGATTTGAACTCAATTTTATATCCCTCCTCCCCACACACAAGCAGTTTTATTTCCTGTACAAGAAAGAGGATGTTCACAGCAGTTTACAGTAAAAGAGGTCATCCTGAGACAAGGACAAAAATAGTTGTGATTTTTAACCCCCTGTTAAAACGCCCCTGCTTTTTCTGTGGTGTTCCTCAAGGTCTTGGTGTCTTAATCTGGTATTTTGGAGGGATTATTGGTCATTTTTATCAATTCTTGAGTGGTGGTTAAATTTAGCACCAAATCTGTGTAACAAATGGTATCAACCCAAAAATTTCTACAACAATTTATGAGACATAAAAGAGCATGGGAATGGAAATCATATACTTGGATCAATAGTTAATAATTAATAAATTAATGTTTATTTCTGATTAATGACTAGAACAATTTGACACACAGTGCTGAGCAGCATGTCAAATTATTCTTCAGGTTCCCAGCTTTCAGATGATGTAAACCACTTCTATGTGCGGACCTGCTATCTCCCCCTAAAGACCCCCTAAATACCCCCTTTACCCCCCTAAAAAAAATACAAAAACAGGTCTCAGAGGGTTAAATGGCTTTTAAAATGCCAAACCCAAAATGGTTGAACTCAATTAATGATCACCAGAGCAACTCTTCCTTGAGAAGTACTAAAATCCTACAGCCTTCACACCCCTGAAAACACAATGAAAAATGGAAACATGGATTTTAACCATATTTGTAACAAACCCAATTTATCTTGTCTTAACTTAATTTATTTACTTGGACGTATGAAAGTTTTCTTTAAAAAATAAATGCTTATAAGTCTTAATCTAACTCCAAACTGTGCATTATTTTCAGGAAGTTGTTCTGTCTTTCAGTCTTACCATCAGGTTGGAGGCAAACATGTTCAATTATTTTAATGACCTTGGTCCAGCTGACCTGGTTGCTATGGTTACAGATGATTGAGCTACTCGGCAGGTAGACTTGGAGAGAAGCACCAGAGGTTGTGACCTCTGATTGCTCTCCTCCCTCCTGACTGCAGGTTGGTAGTGACATCTAAAAATGCTGTTAATGTGAGAGTCCTGTGTTCTGCAGGTCACAGTGAGGTTACACTCTGAGCTTCTGGAGTCCACTGAGATCACTGTCAGTTCAACTGGAGACACTGGATCTGAGGAGGGAAAGTTTCTGTGAAGAATTTTAGAAACATGGTAGCAGGAAATCGGTGTCTGAAATATTAACAAACCTACCTTGAACTATGACGTTGTATTCAGCTAGTGTTTGGTCTCCAGTTGATGACACTTTTGCAGTATAAACTCCACTGTCTGCCTCTGTTAGATTCTTCAATTTCACAGAGTATTTTTTCTCAGGAAACTCAATCCTTCCAGCGTAACCAGGAGAGACTAATGGTTCTCTACCAGATGGAAATCTTACTAAAATGTCTGTTTTATTGAAGTTCCACTCAACCAAAATAAAATCCTCAGGAACATCAGCATCAACATTCAGAAGCACATCTCCTCCCTTCTGCACAAACACAGGAGTCCCAGCACTGGGCCCTGTAGAAACAGTAGACACACAATATGATAAAAATCACAGACAATATGTGGTTATCCGGTCAAAACTGAATGGTATTCCATCCCTACTATATTTCTTACACATTGGATCATCAGTTCAAGTACTTTCAGCTTATCATGGTTTATCAATGGTTGGAAAATGTCTTTAAAAATGCCTTACATCGGCTTTGTCTCGTTACACAGCTTGCCTCAGGATAGAGGAGTTTAACAGGTGAAACTAAGCCCATTGACAGTAAGATGTTACTTTCTTTTTCTTCTTAACATTACAGAGTATTTCCTGTCAGTCTCTTCTAAAAAGACAGAGGACTTTCTTTCACGTTGTTCCCCAGCTTGGAGGAGACAGACCGTGAGCAGATATTTCCACCGACTGCTTACTGAGGTTGTTACGGAAGGAGTCAAGTTTATGTGTCTTGGAGAGACAGTGTACACCTTTTCAACATGTTGCTATAATGTTTAATATGTGTATTATAATTATCTACTGTAAAGGTTAAAATATGTATTATTCAAAGAAATCAAAGAAAATTTCAAAATGGGAACTAGAAAGGACTCAAAGAGTCCGTACCTTCACCAAGGATATCCTCTAAATGTGTCACTTAAATAACACAAAAGTCTTTAGAATGTTTTCAATCTGTGTCTGGATCCATATCTTCATCCAAATATGGATAATAAAAATATTGTTGACTGGCTGATGGCAATGACACTTTTTTGAGGAAATTGCCTGCCTACTGTCTCAGTATATAGTGTTAGGGCATTGTACAAGAATGAAGAATGCAAATTTTAGTAAAAAGTACAGCTGTGTTTGACTTTTCTTATCCAGATTAAACAGGAAGAAGCAGACGCCCTTATTGTTTTGTCACGCATGGGTAAGAGATGGGGTATTAACTGACATAACTGTATATCTCAATACAAATTTTAGTTTTAGATTTTAAGCATCATTATTGAAATAATAGACAATGAGCACATCACTGAGAATTGCGTATATTTCTCAATATTATCATCATTCAAAAGTTAGTTCCAATAAAACATAACGTTTCTTATTGGTGAAATGGTGCTACGGTACGACAACTTTGACTTTGAAAACAAACAATGTCAATCAACAACGGGAAACATAAAACAAAATAAAGTTCTTACCTTGTGATTCACAGGAAAGCAGCAGAGAGACGGCAAAGACAATCACGACCCACGGCTTCATTTTGCAATGTGCTTTATGAGGAAGTGGTAACGCTATTTGAGAACTGGCTCAGTAACAATTTTTCCGGAAATGTCTCTGGATAATCCACTGTGAGTTTTTAGTTTTTGTAGTCACGAAATTTACAAATAGTTCCATTTCTTCAAAATATTTTTTTCAATTCTTTGAGCAACACAAATGAAAGTGTGATGAACAGTAGGCTTATGTGTCCAAATGGTGTCTTGTGACTAGTTTTACATCCATAGCTCTCACATTTGACTATCAGGCTAAGATATATCTCACACAATTTACGTCAGCTCCTCTGTCTACTGCAACCGCCTGTACAAAACATGGAACAAAATATGGCCTTTAATAACTCATAATCAGCTTTATTAAACCCCTTTTTTAGAGAGATGTGTCTCATTGGATCTCTCCGCCTGATTAACATTCCAGAGCTTGATGTTAATTCAGGAAAATGTTACAAATACATAGAATTTCCAACACATTCATATCCATCATACTCATCCTTGCTTCACATTTCCATCAGAACAGAATCATTATCAGTGACTTACAAGATTACTTTCACATTCTCAGCGCTCACCTCTGGTGGTCCTCCTCATGTCCTTGTTGCCTAGGCGGAAAAATAAAAGGGGCTTCGATAAAATGTTCGTTGTTAGTTTGACAATGTTAGTAACTCAAAAATCACATGGACGTAGAGAAGGCTCCTACTTTACACAGAAAGGAGAGCTTCCTTGAGTATCCTACAGTAACATTTGTAACCCACAATAACACGATGGTCTTTTGCATCCATGTAGCAGCTGTTTGTAATGAAACATTATCTCATTTGTAGCACTCAGTTTGCTTTAAGCCACTGAGACAGAGAAACTGAAATTCCAATTAGCTTTGAAGAAAAGAAGCATCTGTATTAAAGGGGCAGTGTGTAGGATTTGGCAGTATCTAGCAATGAGGTTGCAGATTGCAACCAACTGAAGCCTCTCTTGTGTGTCAAGCGTGTAGATCAGTGGTTCTCAAACTTTTTTCACCAAGTACCACCTCAGAAAATATTTGGCTCTCCAAGTACCACCATTATGACCGATGTTAAAATACAGTAGCCTACCCTATTCAGCAATGCACAGTTCACGCAGGAGGAAAATGTATTCCTAATAAGAATATTACTTATTGTTGACTTCTGTCAGCCACAGCCTTGCTGTACAAAGGGGGAGCACTAGAACTGGCACTGAAACTCTTCCACACAACTCTCATACTACGCAAGGGACAGCCTCTCACACTAGGCCTGCATGATATGAGGAACATCTGCGATGTGCGATAACACTGTTCAGTATTGAGATGACGAAATGACTTGTGATAAATAAATAAATATTGAATTGTGCATATTAGCTATACCTATGCTATATTTAAAATGGGCTAAATGTTGTTTCTAGAACAGCAACAGCAATGTTTACAACAGCAGTCACCATATTAACTCCTTAATATCTCACTGGAAACCAATCTAAAATGTTAATAAAATAAATCATATTCCTGACATGAAAATACTAAGAGAAGTTTATAAAGACTGAAGAACATCAGTCAGTATCTGTCCTTCCTCCCGTCCTCTGTACTGTCGTCCTGTCCTCTGTCCTCTGTCCTCCTGTCCTGTTGTCCTGTCCTCCTCCCTCTGCTGCAGCTAACATTAGGGCTGATAGAGGGAAGAGGGGCTGTTTGGCTGTCCTAAACAGTCTGACTACCAGAGGTGGGTGTAAGTCACACATGCGCAAGTCACGAGCAAGTCTCAAGTCTTAACCTTCAAGTCTCAAGCAAGTCCCAGGTCACTGTGGTGAGAATCAAGCAAGTCACAAGTCAAGTCCCTGCTGTGAGTCAAGCAAGTCAAGTCAAGTCACTGCTGAGGTCAAGCAAGTCACAAGTCAAGTCATACGCAATTCTGATGATCTAACCCAGTTTCCACATTTAAAATCAGTTCAAAGACAGTGATCATGAAAAGATGATTATAAGTATACTTTACAGGGCTCATGGCGAGTCAAATTAAAATGCTCACCATTGCAAATTAAAAAAAAAGTTGCAAGTGAAGTGTCCCTTGAAAATATTGAGTTATGGATAAATAAATATTGTTAACAAAATCTGTATTTTTCATTCCTTCTCTCTTCCTTTTATTTAGATCTGGAGGCTGCTTTTATAATAATAATAATAATAATAATAATAATAGCAAATGTCATGGGAATATCACATATTCAAATGAAATGTTTACAAACCTCCTCTGATTATTAATTGTGCATTGGGAGGCTATAAACGATCCCTTAGCTATAAAACAACAAAGGCATACATTTCATGACCATCAGAAACTTTTAGAAAAACTTTTGACAATGAACTTGATCATCAGAAAATAATGCATCGTAATTATGATTGAAGCAATCTCTGCCGTGATAAAAATCAACACCTGGGCTGTAATCCCATTTGTCTGGTGCCCTGCTGTGGCTAATCTACCTAACGGTCACCATATCAAAAACTGTAGATTACTTTACATAACGTTAGCTAATGGGCTCAGAGTTAATTTAGTTAGTGTATTATCACAGTTTAGCTAACTTACTAACATCCGTCTCTTACTAACCTCAATCATATATGCATAATAAGCTCCAGTCCATTATAAATCTAGCATAACATTAACGTAACTTGCACGCAAATAAATTATTGAATTAACATACAAATCAAACGAAATGTACCTTGAAAACACACGAAACATTAGTTAAATAACAAGGCTTTAATCACAGGGCTGTCCCCCTCATGACACACTGACAGTTTGGGAGTCCTGTAGAGAGTTTTCTCTCAGGGTAAACTTATTGTTGTCTGGGCCTACGTACATTATTTTTCAACTTTCGTTTTGAACCCAAACCATCTCTGTCAAATTGTGGAGCTCAAACCACATTTTGTCCAGGATGGAGACACCGGGTGAAAGACTGACAGAATGGACGGTCCTGAGGGAGTTATAAGAGGAGCGAAATGCCTGTTGATGCACAGAAGGAACTGTGTAGAATAATTAATCAAAACGACACGTTTGAGGGTTCTGTGGTTCAAAACTGCACTAAATGTAACCACCACATCTGCCGTGCATAACTGTGCCTTAACAGTGCGACTGCAGCGCTGCGCTGTGCTGGCTCTCTGTATACTCAATATATATTTGAGTTAATTTTGAGTGAAACTACTTCCTGAGATAATTCTTTAAATGTGAGCTGAGCCGAAGTTTGGATGAAAGGAAGGAATGTGTCCAACCTGCGATCATCAGCAGCGATATTAACAAAGTGTCCGACAGAGCTGTGGATTATCTCCTTCTTCTTCTTTCTCTGTATCCCGTGCGCACAAATTAATTAATGAGTGGAACATGATAAACGTCTATGTAAGTATAATATTGCTATTTTAATTGTAGTGAAAACCGGGACAATTTGTTAGTGACTGTTGAAAACCGGGACATTTGAGTGTTTTACAGATATTTGTCGGGACTCGGGACACATCAGCGTGAAACTGGGACAGTCCCGGACAAACCGGAACATCTGGTCACCCTAAACAAAACACCACAACCAATCACCCAGATTGATAACCTGTGAAATTGAGCACACAGCTGTGTTAGCTAGTAACGTGTCCCCATAGTTTAATTGGGTATATGGCCCCGAATCAGTCCCCCAATTATCTTTTACACTGACGATATGTCTTCTCATTAAAATGCATAATTGATTTGAAGCCAAGTCTAATGTAGCTTAAACTTAACATTAGCTTTCTAGCTAACATTTGACCAGCCAATAACTTAGCTAAAAAGACACACCTTTCTTTGTGGGTTTTGTGGTGACGGATGAAGTTGGATGTTGTGTTGGTCGTGTCACTGATTTTTGAGCCGCAGACCTTACATACCGCTGTTCTCTTCTTACTACCGTCATTGACAACATAATCATTAAATCCGGCGTTGACCTCTGCTGCGTCCTAGTAGGTTGCCAGGTTTGCGCGCATTGCACTAGAAATCACCCAATGTTTTAAAAGCAAAACGTAACTTCTCAATATCTAGAAAAATTTAAATATTTAATTAGAAAAAAAGTCCTTTCGAGTTATCTGTCTCAAGTCTAAGTCAAGTCTCAAGTCATGAATACCAAGTCAAAGTCAGGTCAACTCTTTTATCAATGTTAGTCAAGCAAGTCTCAAGTCCTCCCCAGGGCCCCTTCATTTAATTGAAGATTTGTTCGAGAATGTGTTCCACGAAAGCACAACATGAGCTGACAATGATAAGGGCCATAAGGTGGATTCCTACCTGATCTTGAGGCCCTGTCATACTATAGTATGTCGAAAAAAAATCTTAGTATATTACGTCGAAAAAATTAAAAAGTCATAATATGGTATGTCGAAAAAAGGTCAAAGTCTATGTGTTTGTTTCACTCCTATCTGTGTGAATGATGTGATTCAATTTGCTCCTTGTGTGTTTCTGTAGCCTGTCTTCTTTCCAGGTTACATGGTGGAGAGGAGGTTGTGTGGCTCAGTCAGGCTTTAGCTGTTTGGTGACACCTGGAAGCTGCTTGACATCCTCCAGGATCCATTTTCTTCATATGGATTGTAAAGCCCCTTGAGACAAATTTGTGATTTGTGATATTGGGCTATACAAACAAAACTGAGTTGACTTGACTGAATACACTATGCCATAAAAAAAATCATTAAAAAAATGTCAAAGTATACTACGCCATAATAATATCATTGAAAAATATCATGAAAAGATTGAAAAGAAGTCATGTAGTATGCAATAAAAAATGGCAAACTATAGTTTGTCATAAAAATGTCATTAAACATTCATATTATAGTATGTCTTTTAAAAAGTCATAACAAGTCATTGCATAGTATTTCATAAAAATCTCATAAAATTAATTGTCGAGTATGTCATTAAATGAAGTTTAAAAAGAAGTCATATTATGTCATACATTTTTTTTTAAAAGTCATAGTATAGTATATACTAAGTCACAAAAACTAATCGTAAAACATGTTGAAAAAAGTGGAAAAAGTCATAGTATAGTGTGTCATAAAAGCAGTTGTTTTTTTTAAAGTCATACTATGTCATAAAATAGTCATTAAAAGTCATTGTATGGTATGCCATCAAAAAAATCATACTATAGTATATCATAAAAAATGTCCTGGCCTGCATAAAGAACAGAAGACTGACTTTATTTTTTCAGTTTGTTGGTTGGTTTTCTGTTAATTTTATTCCTTTCAGCTGTTTCTTAGTGCTGAATGATTGAATTTGAATTTGAATGATTACTGTGTAAAGATGCCTTTGCAGTTTCCTCTTTCTTAAGAAAGAGAAACATTTTACAGCTATCTGAAAATGCAAGAGGTGATACATATAGAGCTGTGAAAAAGGAAGTGGTGATCATCACAAGTGAAGTGAGCCACCAAGACGAGTTCAGGTTTTAAGTGAAGCAGTACATGATCTAATGCAACAAATACAGTACAAACTACAGTATTTTATAAGATTGAATTGAGTGTATTGACAAAAATGTTATGTTTTTCCCTTCTTTTGTGTCCTCATGTTTCGTCTTTTTTACTTTCAAATGTAAACTTTTTGAAAGTCTGGTGCAACATACAAAACTACTTCCTCTTAAGGGAATAAATCAAATGAAAAATATAGTGCAGTGCCATACACGTAGTAGGATTATCCAGAGTGAGGTGCAGTGTGTATACAGCCCGTACAGCAGAGGCTGTACCCCCATGTTGGGCATGTTGTAATGCTATGAAGTTGTTCCTACAATAAAGCCAGCTCAACTGAAGATGAAGTCTCTGTATCTGGTAATTGATATCTGAAGATATCACACAGATAATAATACTGTTGTCTATCAACTTTTTGTGGATTTTCACACTCAAAGCTTCCTTGACAAAGGATTGAACATTTCAATCTTTATCAACAGATCTCAAGCAGTAAAACAGAGCTTAGAGAGGAACTTCAAAAAGAGAAGTTCATTTGTTCACACATCACGAACAACACCATGTGGTTTTGACAGGTAAAAAACCCCACAACCGGTACAAGGCTTTAACTCTGTAGTGTGCTTGTTAGAGAAAACAGAACACACACATTATTGCATTGTGTAGTCAGACAGGGCAACCGGACTGTCTACTAAAATATTATGAACAGATACAGCAATGATGCCTGATAGTCAGGCTTCTTTACTGTGAATAATGAACCAAACATCATAAAGTTGCTTCATAATTTATCTTATGATTTGCAATAAAAAGGTTGCACGGTGGTGCAGTGGTTAGCACTGTGGCCTCACAGCAAGAAGGTCGCAGGTCCAAACCCGGCTTGGGGCGCTTTTGTGTGGAGTTTGCATGTTTTCTGAGGGTTCTCCGGCTTCCTCCCTTTGCGGCAGCGGGAGAAGGTTAGAGTGGGTCTGCCGACGAATCGGCTTCCAGGATTTCCATTTTCTCTCGACAAATCATGTGGCGGCTTTCCATTTTCACTGCCAACGTCATCCATTTTCAATATCGACGTCATCCATTTTCGCCGCGAATACAGCCAATCGGAACTCTGGATTCCATTTTCAGGCAATGAAACGTCTGGCTGATCTCCGCCACATCATCCATTTTTGAATAGCCAATCACAGCCGTCCCAGCAGACGTGATGCGGAGTAGGGACTTTTAAACTATTCACCGCCGTCGTCGCAGAAACGTCTATTCAGTTAAAGACAGGTAAATACCATTCTTAACATTACGTAACATTGATATTGGGTTCTCTTAGACAATACGGATTAAACGTGTTTTAGCTTTCTGGCGTTTTTTAATGTTGGCTGATTAAGACTCGCTGTGAAATCAATGAATGGGTTTGTAATGTTACTCTGTCTGAGCTAACCTGGCTTTAATTATCTCAGCGAAACCTGGTGAATTAGTTACCAATCACCTTATAATCTGTTAAGAGCTCTAATTATTATGCTGAGGCTACGTTACAGTTACAGTTACAGTTACATAGCGGTAACGTTACTCATACTGTATGAGCTCCTCAGCGTTGTTAAACTAAGACTACCACAGTCACTTCTTTTAGCTTGGACAGGTAACTGTGAGATAACTGTGGTGTTATATTAATGATTATATGATCATAAACGTTATGTTAATACTAAAGCTATATATACATATACAGTATAACTGCTAGTGTATGAGCTTCTTAACGTTGTGAAATACAATTTACTACCACAATCACTGTTTTTAGCTCAGACAGGTAACTGTCAGATAACTGTAGTGTTATATTAATGTTCATGATTAATGATTATATGATCATAAATGTTATGTTAAATGTTAAAACTAAAGTTATATAAACATGACTGTAGTTTGCAAGATTTTTCAAGGCAAAAGAAACATAATTATCATATGTGTGAAATTGTTTCTACATATAAGTCTTATTTCAATGTCTATTTTGACTTCTCCAGGCTGTCAGTCATCCTGCATCCTCTGCCCCAGAAGCTCAGCCTGCAGTCCAGTCTGAATCCTCACCTGGTGTCTCAGGTGGCAGAAATACAGTTGGTAAGTAATGTCTACATAAACCTCACAATAAAGCAATAGTAACAGTTGTGTCAAATCTATTGAACATACAACAGACAGCATACGGACATTAAGACATTATATGTTACATGTAGTGTAATTTCACAGCAGTTTATCCTGTTTATTTGCTTACTGATGACAAATTGTATGTTTAGGGGACGGGCATGGTATGCCAGGTATGGATCGGGTTGACAGCCTTGCAGAGCACCTGGTAGAACTGAGAACACAGAGCTCCATGACTCAGCAACCAGCAGGTTAGTAATATTTGTGATTTGGAATACCATGCTTAGTCCAAAAAGAATAAGACAATGTTGTTGTTGTTTTCATTTCATTAATTACTCACATAAGCCTGTTGTGTGAATAAATATTCAGTCTCTGTTGTTATTTTCATGTTTTTTTATAAGGGAAGCACAATTGTGGCCCTGTGGCAAAACCTGCTGGACGTTGACAGCGGGCCAAGCAATCTACAGTGAGCTGGTCACTGCCGGAGGCCCCGCTGGAGTCTGAGCTGAAGGAGTTTCTGGTGAATCTGTGTGCTGTAAATCATTTTGTCTGATGTTGCAGGGAATCAGACCCAATGACAAACATTAAGAATAGTATTATCTCCTTCAAACTATTTGTTCTTGTTGTTTCACGTGTTCCAGGCCCAAAGACAATAAAGTTAAAGCTTTAATATCATTACTGTCTCAATTCATGTGTATTCCTATGGTTATTTTTTTAATTAATTACACAGCAAGTCCATCCCAATTAAAACATATTGCTCAACTATTCTCCAGTACATTATGCTTTATTCTACTAATATTTTGACCTATCTTGCCTAACAGTTCAGTAATCAGTCATAAGGAGGATGTATGCAATAATAATAATGCAAAACATCATCATGGATGATGATAATGTTTTGTATATTTGTTATCTGTAGTAATCTACCAGTTATATGACTGTATAAGGAAACCTGAACGATTTTCAATATTAATGTATTAGTTGCAGTGCACAAGTCTTGCATTCAAATTATATCTTGAGTCAATTCAAGTTTACACGAGCAACACAAACTATTTTTTACTGCATATTATAAACTTCGACCATGCCAGAGACGAGATTCGAACTGCCTCTTAAGTGGACATGTATTCTTCCCCCCGAAAAGCACAAAAAATAATATTTTTATTCTTTAACAAAAATACTATGGTGTATAAAGACTTCAAAACACCATGTGGGTGAAAAAAAGAGCTACAGAATTGTGTTTTCTTCTCTCTTTCTCTCTTTTTCTTTCTTTTCCTCTCTTTTCCTCCTCTTTTCCTCTCCCCCTTTTCTCCCCCATTTTCCTCCTTCTGAAGTTCATACATATAAGTGCTTACAGTACGTGGGCAAGTGAGTGACTTCCAAGTGAATGTTTGCGAGTATGTGTTCTCTGCATTCCCAGACAACGCTGCAGCCACATCATTAGCCACATCCTCTGACTCCAACCTGGCCGTCGGATCAGAGGAATGGAATTAAGTCGGGAGCAGATTAGTCATTATCCAAATAACGACCTCGCGCAGCAATGGCTGTGTGATTTCCCCTTCAATAAGAATTGGTGATGTGAACTCCACTGAGGCAGAGGAGATGAGATTCTGCTGTGAAGTGAAACGGTGAAGAGAGAAATAACCTCGCTGTAGCCTCGCGAACAAGAGGACAAAAAAACTCAGCTGCAAAACAGGGATGAGGATACTTTAATCTTAATGATGATGAAAAAAAAAAAGAGTTGAAGGAGAAATCCGAGCCGCTGCCGCCACACGGATGAAATGTTCATACGGTTTAATCTAATTGTTAATAAGTTACAGCGGTAATGAGTGAATTTTCATGGAGTTACTGCAGTAATGCAGCATGAACAAGAGCTGGGCTTCCTTCCAAGAAGCAGGAAAGCCGAATGTAAATGTCAAGTTTTATGCTCACTCGAGGTAAAAAAGAAAGGTCTGCAGGTTAAGAAATTCTTTGTGAGATGTTCTGCGTAAACCGTGACCTCCCAGTGAAAAACAAACGTACATGTTCATGTCTCTCCCGAGTATAATGCTCCGGCGTGGCTGTAGTCGGTGCCTCAGAGTATGCAAAGTGCATTCCTGGATTTCCATCTTGAAAATGAAAACCATGAAATATCACTTACGCTATCTGACACGAAAGTACAAAAATCCTACAGCGTACGCACCCCTGTAAACACAATGAAAAATGGAAACATGGATTTTAACCATATTTGTAACAAACCTAATTTATCTTATCTTAACTTAATTTATTCACTTGGACGTATGAAAGTTTTCTTTAAAAAAGAAATACTTATAAGTCTTAATCTAATTCCAAACTGTGCATTATTTTCAGGAACTTGTTCTGTCTTTCAGTCTTACCATCAGGTTGGGGGGAAACATGTTCAATTATTTTAATGTCCTCGGTCCAGCTGACCTGGTTGCTATGGTTACAGATGATTGAGCTACTCGACAGGTAGACGTGGAGAGAAGCACCAGAGGTTGTGACCTCTGATCGCTCTCCTCCCTCCTGACTGCAGGTTTGGTTGTCACATCTAAAAGTGCTGTTAATGTGAGAGTCCTGTGTTCTGCAGGTCACAGTGAGGTCACACTCTGAGCTTCTGGAGTCCACTGAGATCACTGTCAGTTCAACTGGAGACACTGGATCTGAGGAGGGAAAGTTTCTGTGAAGAATTTTAGAAACATGGCAGCAGAAAATCGGTGTCTGAAATGTTAACAAACTCACTTTGAACTGTGACGTTGTATTGAGCTAGTGTTCGGTCTCCTTGAGCAGATACCACTTTTGCCGTATAAACTCCCCTGTCTGCCTCTTGTAGATTCTTCAATTTCACCGAGTATTTTTTCTCAGGAAACTCAATCCTTTCAGCGTAATTATCAAAGACTATTGGTTGTTCACCACCATGTGGAAATCTTACTAAAACATCTGTTTTATTGACCTTCCACTCAACTAAAAGAAAACCCTCAGGAACATCAGCGTCAACATTCAGGAGCACATCCCCTCCCTTCTGTACAAACACAGGAGTCACAGCACTGGGCCCTGTAGAAACAGTAGACACACAATATAATAATAATCACACACAATATGTGGTTATCCGGTCAAAACTGAATGTTATTCCATCCCTACTATATTTCTTACACATTGGATCATCAGTTCAAGTACCTTCAGCTTATCATGGTTTATCAGTGGTTGGAAAATGTCTTTAAAAATGCCTACATCGGCTTTGTCTCGTGACACAGCTTGCCTCAGGATAGAGGAGTTTAACAGGTGAAACTAAGCCCACTTAGAGGAAGATGTTACTTTATTTTTCTTCTTAACATTACATACGTCTTTCCAGTCAGTCTCTTCTAAAAAGACAGAGGACTTTCTTTCACTTTGTTCCCCAGCTTGGAGGAGACAGACCGTGAGCGGATATTTCCACCGACTGCTTACTGAGGTTGTTACGGAAGGAGTCAAGTTTATGTGTCTTGGAGAGACAGTGTACACCTTTTCAACATGTTGCTATAATGTATAATGTGTGTATTATAATTATCTACTGTAAAGGTTCAAATATGTATTATTCAAAGAAATCAAAGAAAATTTCAAAATGGGAACTAGAAAGGACTCAAAGAGTCCGTACCTTCGCCAAGGATATCCTCTAAATGTGTCACTTAAATAACACAAAAGTCTTTAGAATGTTTTCAATCTGTGTCTGGATCAATATCTTCATCCAAATATGGATAATAAAATATCGTTGATTGACTGATGGCAATGATACTTTTTTGAGGAAATTTCCTGGCTACTGTTTCAGTATATAATGTTACAAGAATGAAGAATGCAAATTTTAGTAAAATGTACAGCTGTGTTTGACTTTTCTTATCCAGATTAACCAGAAAGAAGCAGACACCCTTATTGTTTTGTCACGCATGGGTAAGAGGTGGGGTAACTGACATAACTGTATATCTCAATAAAAGTTTTAGTTTTAGATTTTTAGCATCATTATTGAAATAATAGACAATGAGCACATCACTGAGAATTGTGTATATTTCTCAATATTATCATCATTCAAAAAATAGTTCCAATGAAACATGATGTTTCTTATTGGTGAAATAGTGCTACGGTATGACAACTTTGACTTTGAAAACAAACAATGTCAATCAACAACGGGAAATATAAACAAAATAAAGTTCTTACCTTGTGATTCACAGGAAAGCAGCAGAGAAACAACAAAGACAAGCACGACCCACAGCCTCATTCTGCAATGTGCTACATGAGGAAGTGGTAAGGCTATTTGAGAACTGGCACAGTAACAATTTATCATGAAATGTCTGGATAATCCACTGTGAGTTTTTAGTTTTTGTCGTCACGAAAGTTACAAATAGTCCCATTTCTTCAAAATATTTTTTTCAATTCTTTGAGCAACACAAATGGAAGTGTGATGAACAGTAAGCTAATGTGTCCAAATGGTGTCTTGTGACTAGTTTTACATCCATAGCTCTCACATTTGACTATCAGGCTAAGATACACACATATGCAAAATTGTTGGTACCCTTCCGTTAAAGAAAGAAAAACCCCAAATGGTCACTGAAATAACTTGAAATTGACAAAAGTAATAATAAATAAAAATTCACTGAAAATTAACTAATGACAATCAGCTATTGTTTTTGAATTGTGGTTCAACAGAATCATTTTAAAAAACAAACTAATGAAACTGGCCTGGACAAAAATGATGGTAGCCCTAGAAAAGATGTAAAATAATGTGACCATAGGGACATATTAAACTAAGGTGTGTCCTGTAATTAGCATCACAGGTATCTTCAAACTTGTAATCAGTCAGTCTGCCTATTTAAAGGGTCAAAAGAAGTCACTGTGCTGTTTGGTATCATGGTGTGTACCACACTGAACATGGACCACAGAAAGCTAAGGAGAGAGTTGTCTCAGGAGATCAGAAAGAACATTATAGACCTTCATGTTAAAGGTAAAGGCTATAAGACCATCTCCAAGCAGCTTGATGTTCCTGTGACTACAGCTGCTCATATTATTCAGAAGTTTAAGGTCCATGGGACTGTAGCCAACCTCCCTGGACGTGGCCGCAAGGGGAAAATTGATGACAAATTGAAGAGACGGATAATACGAATGGTAACCAAAGAGCCCAGAACAACTTCCAAAGAGATTAGAGGTGAACTCCAAGGTCAAGGTACATCAGTGTCAGATTGCACCATCCGTTTGCTGTTTGAGCCAAAGTAGACTTAATGGAAGACAACCGAGGAGGACGCAAATCATAAAAAAGCGAGACTGGAATTTTCCAAAATGTATATTGACAAGCCACAAAGCTTCTGGGAGAATGTCCTTTGGACAGATGAGACAAAACTGGAGCTTTTTGGCAAGTTACATCAGCTCTATGTTCACAGACTCAAAAATGAAGCATACAAAGAAAAGAACACTGTACCTAATGTGAAACATGGAGGAGGCTCGGTTATGTTATGGGGCTGCTTTGCTGCATCTGGCACGGGGTGTCTTGAATCTGTGCAGGGTGCAATGAAATCTCAAGACTATCAAGGCATTCTGGAGCGAAATGTGCTGCCCAGTGTCAGAAAGCTTGGTCTCAGTTGCAGGTCATGGGTCCTCCAACAGGATAATGACCCGAAACACAGCTAAAAACACCCAAGAATGGCTAAGAACAAAATATTGGACTATTCTGAAGTGGCCTTCTATGAGCCCTGATCTAAATCCTATTGAACATCTGTGGAAGGAGCTGAAACATGCATTGGGAGAAGGCACCCTTCAAACCTGAGACAGCTGGAGCAGTTTGCTCACGAGGAGTGGGCCAACATACCTGTCGAAAGGTGCAGAAGTCTCATTGAGAGTTACAGAAATCACTCGATTGAAGTGATTGCCTCGAAAGGTTGTACAACTAAATATTAAGTTAAGGGTACCATCATTTTTGTCCAGGCCAGTTTCATTAGTTTGTTTTTTAAAATGATTCTGTTGAACCACAATTCAAAAACAATAGCTGATTTTCATTAGTTAATTTTCAGTGAATTTTTATTTATTATTACTTTTGTCAGTTTCAAGTTATTTCAGTGACCATTGTGGGTTTTTCTTTCTTTAACGGAAGGGTACCAACAATTTTGCATACGTGTGTATATCTCACACAACTTACGTCAGCTCCTCTGTCTACTGCAACCGTCTGTACAAAACATGAAACAAAATATGGCCTTTAATAACTCATAATCAGCTTTATTAAACCCCTTTTTTAGAGAGATGTGTCTCATTGGATCTCTCCGCCTGATTAACATTCATGAGCTTGATGTTAATTCAGGAAAATGTTACAAATACATACAATTTCCAACACATTCATATCCATCAAACTCATCCTTGCTTCACATTTCCATCAGAACAGAATCATTATCAGTGACTTACAAGATTACTTTCACATTCTCAGCACTCACCTCTGGTGGTCCGCCTCATGTCCTTGTTGCCTAGGCGGAAAAATAAAAGGGGCTTCGATAAAATGTTCATTGTTAGTTTGACAATGTTAGTAACTCAAAAATCACATGGACGTACAGAAGGCTCCTACTTTACACAGAAAGAAGAGCTTCCTTGAGTATCCTACAGTAACATTTGTAACCCACAATGACCTGATGGCCTTTTGCATCCATGTAGCAGCTGTTTGTAATGAAACATTATCTCATTTGTAGCACTCAGTTTGCTTAAAGCCACTGAGACAGAGAAACTGCAATTCCAATTAGCTTTGAAGAAAAGAAGCATCTGTATTAAAGGGGCAGTGTGTAGGATTTGGCAGTATCTAGCAATGAGGTTGCAGATTGCAACCAACTGAAGCCTCTCCCGTGTGGCAAGTGTGTAGAAGAACTACGGTGGCCGACACGATAACCAGAATGGCCCAATCTAGAGCCAGTTGTTGTAAGAGTAGTGTAGGATATTTGGAGCCGAGACAGTATGTATAGTATGTGTGTACGTGGGAAGTGAGTGGTGATGCGAGAGAGAGAGAGAGCGGCGGCGACGGCGCCAGCAGCGAGTAATGTTATTGACTCTGGCCCAAGAAGGTAAAGGTTTTGCTTTGTCCGTTCTGAGCTACTGTAGAAATATGGCGGTGCAACATGGCGGACTCCGTGGAAAGGACCCGCTCCCTATGTAGACATAAACGGCTCACTCTAAGCCATGTATGGGCAAACTACGGCCCGCGGGCCGTATACAGCCCGGTGGGCTTTTTAATCCGGCCCGTCGAATATTGGTACAAAATTGTCCAAATTACAGTAAAGACCGCATTCATTTTGCCTTTTTCCTGCAATACCCGGCATTTCAGTTGATCCCACTCCCCAGTACGAACACTCTAATAGCCCTTATTTAAAAAATTAAGTTTTTAAAGTTGTAAAATGAACTAACAGCTGAATCCAGAGTTATTTTCCTCGGCATAATGAACGCGCTTCAGACCCACGAGACTGTGCCACCCTGCGCGCTCATGTGACATATCGGGTTCTGCCTGCCAGCTTCCTGCTAGCTGTAATAATGGAGATATTGGCAGTAATTCATCACTTTTATCGTCTTATAATACACCCATGGACAGTATGCTGTAAAGCCTGTGCCGTGAATGTATTCATGCATTCCGTTAATGTAACGTACGTTAATTAACATCTCCGTTCCCAAACAACTGGGTAGTAACTAGTAGGTAGTAGAGTAGCACAACACAAACGGAATTTAACGTAGCTAGGCTATTATTATTATTATTATTATTGTATGTAATGCAGTTAAGTACGAACTGAGATTCTCATATCCTTTTGCAGTGCCGCTGTCTCCTAAACAAACACTAGCTGCTGCGGTTAGCAGGCTAGGCTACTACAGCAGTAGTACCAGACTGCTACCAGCTAGCTACGAGCGAGTAAGCTCATGAACGCGCAGTAAACTTGTGTACGCTACGTCCATGTGAGCAAGCCGTGACGCAAGGCCTATGGAAAGGAGGCTGGGTCACGGGTCTTGAGGTTTGGGGTATGACACATGCGCAGTGTAACTGAAGCTGTGGTCGTGCGTTTTGATTGGCTCAACTTTGGCAAGTGCCGGCGAGATTTTACTGCTCATGTGCTGTACCCCCGAAGATATGACGCGTGACCTAGCCTCCTTTCTATAGGCCTTGCCGTGACGGCGGCATGACGCAGCGTGACAACTGTGACCCCGTGACCAAGTCATGTGACGAGCGGACACTACTGCGCATGTCCCATTCCCATGATCCCACTAGATGGCGCACTCCAGACACAATTGACCTTTGCTGGAGTCTGGTCTATTCTCTCTAATTCACCTTTGCCACTGTATTGAGCCCTTCTGTAACAATGAGTGGACCAAAGAAAAGACAAGTCGACAGTGAGTGCCGAGTGTTTAATGAGTGGACTACTAAATATTTTTTCACCGAAGTGCGATCAAAGTAGCTGTATGTCTTATTTGCCAAGAAACCGTTGTGATTTTCAAAGAATACAATATCAGCCGCCACTTTTCGGCCAAGCATGCTAACTACGCTAGCCAACAGTCAACGCAAGAACGGGCGGCTACTGCTCAGAGGTTGGCAGCCAATTTAAAGACTCAGCAAAATATTTTTCTCCAACAAACTGCTATTCAAGAGTCAAGCACCAAGGCAAGTTATTTGCTAGCATTCAAATTAGCAAAGGCCAGCAAGCCTTTCTCCAAAGGGGAGTTTTTGAAAGAATGCATGGTAGAGACAGCAGGTCTCTTGTGTCCAGAGAGCAAAAACTAATTTGAAAAAATGAGTTTATCACGCAGGACAGTGACTCGCCGTGTAGAACTAATTGACGAAGACTTAGCCAGCGAGTTAAACAAAAAAGCTGAGTCATTTAAGTTATATTCGTTAGCACTGGACGAAAGTAACGACGAAAAAGACACCGCTCAGCTCTTGATTTTTATCAGAGGGATTAATGACATTTTTGAGATAACGGAGGAATTTTTGACCATGGAATCTCTAAAGGGGACAACACGAGGAGAGGACTTGTATGACGGGGTGTCTGGTGTCATCGAGAGGCTGAAGCTACCTTGGTGTAAACTTGCCAATGTCACCACAGATGGATCGCCAAACTTAACAGGAAAAAATGTCGGGTTGCTGAAAAGAATCCAGGATAAGGTGAAAGAGGAAAACCCTGAGCTGGATGTAGTTTTCCTACACTGCATAATCCATCAGGAAGCCCTGTTTAAGTCTGTATTGCAGCTTGATCATGCAGTGAAGCCAGTCATAAAACTCTTTAACTGTATAAGAGCGAGGGGACTTCAGCATCGTCAATTTATTAAGTTCCTTGAGGAAACTGATGCTGATCACCAGGACTTGCTTTATCGCTCTCATGTCCGCTGGTTAAGTTTGGGGAAAGTATGTCGACGAGTGTGGGAGCTCAAAGGGGAGATTAGCTCATTTTTGGAGTTAATCAGGAAAGCTGACGATTTTCCCCAGCTGAGCGACGCAGATTGGCTTTGTGATTTTGCTTTTGCTGTGGACATATTGACACACATGAATGAGCTGAACATGAAGCTACAAGGGAAAGATCAATTTGTGCATGAAATGTACACAAATGTGAGAGCCTTCAAAGCCAAGTTGACTTTATTCTCAAGACAAATTCAAACAAATCATTTGCTCATTTCCCCACACTAGCGACACTGAAAGAGGCCCCTCGACATGTGAAGAAATACAGCAAATCACTGGACGACCTGCACGGAGAATTCTGCAGGTGATTATACACTAAAGAAAACATACTTATTAATATCATATTCCATTTCTGCCAATAGATCCCCCTAATTGTTACACACTGGTCCTTTAAAGTCTATAACTGCTTCAAATTCAGTGATATTCAATGTTTAAGTGCTTTTAGTAGAATCAAAAATCATATCTTCCTAAGGTAAGGCAGCTAATCCTGCTAAGGTGCAAATGTACATCATGTACTAACATAAAGTGCTAACGTTCTGTCAATAACAGCGATACATAACTGAAAAAAAAATTAATGCCCACATCATCAATAGACAGTATAGAGCACCTTTAACACAATATATTCAATCTGAAGTGTCTACATTCCAGTTGTAGTGCTACATTAGTTTAAGAAAGTGCTTTACCTATAATGTGTTACAGCGCATTGCCATGTACAATACACATAACTGTCATCTGTTTCTTTAACGTGAGTAATTCTGTCGTTTTACAACAGGAAATGTAAAAATATCATGAAAGTGTTGCTGTGGGTTTTTTTTTGTGAGCTCTATGAGAACTGGGTTAGCATCACTCATTGGAGTTTTTACAGAAATAAAAGCAAATGTCATGTCAGTCATAGGAGTTTTATAAATGTGTAGAACTTACACATGTGTATTAAACACATTTAGAGGAAGTATTGAAAGTTCTACTCTGCCAGCGCCCCTTATCACACTATCCTTACCGCCCCCTGTACTCGTCCAACCTTGTCATTGGAAAAAAAAACACTCATACACATGCATGCAAATTTCTCATCGCTATTTTCATGCACTACATATCTTCATCCACTTGTGTTAATAATTCAAAGAAGGTGAGAAAACTGAGAATTTAATTTCATGACTAACAAGCACAAAACTCTGAACATAACCTGCAGTATTAGGATCAATGGAAGATTACCAACTGGGCAATGCTGGCAACTCCCCATGGCCCCCGCTACTGCAGGCTTACTGTGTATCTACTGCTTTGACTTCATTTAATTGAAGATTTGTTCAAGGATGTGTACCACGAAAGCACAACATGAGCTGACATTGATAAGGGCCATAAGGTGGTTTCCTACCTGATCTTGAGGCCCTGTCATACTATAGTATGTCGAAAGAAAATCATAGTATAGTATGTCGAAAAAATTAAAAAATCATAGTATAGTATGTTGAAAAATAAAAAAAAGTCTTAGTATAGTTACTATACTAAGACTTTTTTTATTTTTTATCAGTGAAGGCAGGCAGGCAGAGGAGCAGAGTACAGCAGAGACTCCGGCGCTGGAGACCAAAGCTACGGTCTCCCCCGCGTCAGAACTGATCTGAGGTCTGCTGTCCAGCAACCGTCTATGAGAGCCGGTTGTCAATCACTCACAAACTCAGACCAAACGGTCAAACTAGGCCACGCTGATCAAATATGAATCAATATTATGTTACCTTAATGCCTATTTCTCGCCTAAAATGTTTTCAGAATCATCTTGTAGTGCACGTTTAGATTACCTGTCTCATGCTCTACTGTCAGGATATAGTGGCCGTTTTATAAAAATATCATATTTGTTCCATTTCCTCTGCAGTTTTAATGACAATATTAATTCAATAACTCATTTATATGTTTTACTGTATTTTAGCATATAATCTACTATTTGTCACCATTACTATATTATTAAGTACAGAACACATACTGTAGGACGGCCCCTGAACATGATTGTTTAAATTAGCACAAAAAAACTGTTAAATTGAAGAGTGAAATAATAAAACAATGAATCAACATGAAACTATAATGCTGTTTTACAATGCACAACGAAGTCTGTAAAACTCAACTGCACTTTGCAATGCATGTACTTTGAAATGTAGGAATTACAGTACCTGAGTAAACTACAAAGTACACAGAATGTTATCTGAACTGATTTGTTCCTGTTGTGCTGTCGCGTCACAGTCTGGATGTGTTTTGTGTAATGAAATCACCTGTTTTG
Source organism: Sebastes fasciatus (assembly GCF_043250625.1). Taxonomy (NCBI): domain Eukaryota; kingdom Metazoa; phylum Chordata; class Actinopteri; order Perciformes; family Sebastidae; genus Sebastes; species Sebastes fasciatus. Next base: position 28,909,223 of record NC_133805.1, on the reverse strand, counting down.
TTGTGTTGCAGATCCAGAGTGTCCTCCTGCTGGTATCTCTGTGTGCCTGCTGAAGATAGTCGTGTTCTCTGTCGGTCTGATCATCATGGTGTCTGCTGTCATCACTGTTCACCTCATGGAGAAGCTCAGGAAGCACAAATAAATAAATAGTTCTCTACCAGCCAATCTTACATTTATGTACGTCACACTCTTTAGTTAAAGGTACCCTGTTTTCTTTGTATTGCTCGAGCCCTCATGGTACACATTCCTGCCACTGATCTTATGCTATTCCACTGATCCACAGTTGGTGGCAGTAACACACCAAGAAATGGAGTAATGCACCAACAAAGGCAAAGAGGTAGAAGACAAACCAGCAAACATGGATGTAAACCATTTAGGATTTAAAGTAATTGTAAAAATCAGCTTTGCAAATGTTTCATGAGGAAGGAAACTGATTCAACACGTTAATAAGGCTACAAAGATACTAACAATGCATTTTGACAAGTAAGGAAACAAGAAAACTGCACAGGACACCTTTAATACAAATGCAGATTATTCTTGATTATCTATTGATTGTACCCAATAAACACTGTTCTCACTTTGTAATTAAAATGCTTGTACAGAAATAACCACGTTAAAGATTTTTTTGGACGATGTTATCTTGAAAACAACAAAAAATAAAATCTGTATGATCAAGACCAACAAAATACAAAAAATATCTTTGATTAATACACTATATGTAACACTAAATGTGGTCCTATTTACATTATTATAAATTTTTATATGTAGGCTGCAATATGTTTCAATATTTGTTTAAATGTGTTAATCTTTGGCTGAAAGCAGTGGGCAAATCCAGATCTGAGAAGTGAAGCCATTGTGGAAGTACCTTAAACTTGTATTCTTTCTAACAGCCAGCAGGGGGCGACTCCTCTGTTTGCAAAAAGAAGTCTGATTGTATAGAAGTCTATGAGAAAATGACCCTACTTCTCACTTGATTTATTACCTCAGTAAACATTGTAAACATGAGTTTATGGTCTCAATCACTAGTTTCAAGTCTTCTTCAATACAGCATGATGTTCATTTAGTAAATTATGGTCCCATTTAGAGTCAAATAGACCATAAAGCAGGGGATGCTTTAGGGCGTGGCTACCTTGTGATTGACAGGTCACTACCACGGTGTTGTCCTGTCTGGGAGTTGTCTGTGTTTCTGTCTTAGAACTTTAACCCTTTCACAGTGTGTTTTTAATTCACGAAAGTTAATTATAACCTTTCAGGTCGCCTGAAAATGTCTTGTTCAGAGTTTGGTTGTACTAAGCTCCACCCTCTCGTTTCACTTCTGGTTGCAAAAAAACAAGATGGTGACAGCCAAATACCAAGATGGCAACGGCCAAAATGTCGAACTCGAGGCTTCAAAACGGCAGTCCACAAACCAATGGCTGACTATACGTCCACTTGTATATACAGTATATGGGTGAAAGCAGTTTCTGGTACATGCACCATTATTGGACACTTATTAAAGCCAGATATTCATCTTATATGTTCATGATTGTGTGAATTAGTGAAAGCCAAAAGATCATGTGTCACTGACTTTGAACTCTGGTATTGTGAGTTTTTCAGCAGTGAATTGATCAGTGCTATTATTCTAGGAAACACAGACTGAATGCATGACAAAATATGAATATAGAAAAATAAAACGTTTAATGGCATTTTCAAGCTTGTTTCAGCACAATATACAGTACATATGTATACTGTTGTTGTCCATATGCTCAGAAAAGCTACAATCCTTGCTTAGCAAAATTTTCAGCTCTCTAAATTGGATCTTCAGTTGAGAATTCCTTTGATATCTTTGTAAACAAACTATATGTAAAAATCTCTTTTAAAAAAGAAATAAATTACAGGAGGACAGATTATTTGTCTCATGCACTATTTACAGGATATAGTGACAGTTTTATAAAAAATAACTTTTTCATCATATTTGTTCAAAATGACCAACTTTAGCTTTAATTGTTTAACTCTGGCACAGTCGTGTCTCTAGTCTTATTGGGCTCCGGGGGTCCAGAGTGAGGTCCTACCAAGCAGTAGGTGGAGGTTGGAGAAAGATCTGAAGCATCATCTGTTGGACTCTCATCCAGAGGTTGGGCTGTAGTTCCAACCTGGAAAATATATCACATGCAATGTTTTTAGCAAAGGTTGTTTGCCATTTTTACTTTACACTTTATTATTAATTGTGCTATTTTTCTGTATTTACATGGGAAGTAATCTCACTATGATTAACAGCAGCTCATATATATCCTTCAAATACTACAAACATCTGTATCATGGACTACAAAAGTGTTAAGCCTGTTTTTCATAACATTACAATGAATTGTATCTAAAATGCATGAAATTGCTATAAAACGTAGTTTTAGGTGTTTTTCATCAAGAGCAGAGTAAGGTGTGTAAAAGGATCCTTAGTTGAGTTCAAATGAATCTCTTGGACGAGAGAGCTCAACAGACTGCAGCTTAAACACAAGCACGTAAAGAAAGCATCTACGCCACTTTGACAACACAGAAAGTACGTTGCATTTAGAAAAAGACAGAAAATTCGAGTTTTTCTCATCTCTTGATTTGTTCCAAGGCTGAAATTGAGGTTTGCAAAACATTTAACACAAACGCAGACACCGAGTGCAGATTTCGCCTGAGAGTCTTCTGCTCACAATATTCACTGTGCAAGAAAATGCAGAAGTGCAAAACCTTTGGCTCAGTAGGAAGTCACGTCTAGCAACTGATGTGTGTTGAAAAACGTAAGCAAAGGGAGAAGCTGTCTGAAACGCAGCTGTGATCGTGTAGATAGAGTATGTGCTTAAAAACATGTGGCCTAATGTGCATGACATTGTTGCAGTGTTGTCTTTTTAGACACCAGTATGGGATTCGATATTTGCATGAAGAGTTTTGAGAACACAACACCTTTTTGAACATGCATTTGCTGTTTTGCAAAGTGGCGCATCACAATGATGGAATAACTATAATAAAACACAAGCAAACAACACATACGCAGCGTAGAGAAACCTGGGTAGCAGGTTTGGATAGATGGATCGTGGTGCATCGGGTTCATCGGGTCCAGAGCATTACATTTGAGCACAAGCAAGCAACACAACCAGCGATGTGCACATGTAGCAGGTAGGAGCGAGCGGTAGGACTTGGAACAGCAGATTGATGTAGAAGTTAGTGTAGCGAGGAGTCACAGGTCATAAACAGCAAATAGACCATTTTGTCAGGAAAATGTATAGTGATTGGTGTGCATAGGGATAACCAATAGAAGCATGTGAGGCTCCAGTTTTTGATTGAGAAAACATAATAAACTTAATTTTCCTCAAATCCGGTTTCAATTGTTAAATTGCTCTAAATCTGTAATTCTGTTCCTCAGTGTGTCTGGCAAATTTTGGGAGTGATGTTAAAAATAAAATTTGACGCTTACCTGCAGTATTTCATATTCTGTATTTTCGATGCTCTCTGTGTTATCTGCAGGTCAGTTGTAAAAAAAAAAAATACATGTTGATTTGCTTTAATTTATTTTTCATTTTAGAGCTTTACCTTTTAACCGCATTACATTTACATTACTTGAGCTGCAGCTACATTGAGTCCAGATTTATGTTGTGTCTAAGTGACTCCATCTTCAAACAGCAGCACTTTTTAAAGCCTCTATGTTTAGGATTTGATATGTTGTGATGTTGGTGACTCCTGGAGGTTGTATCAAAAAATGTGCTTTGGCAGACAGCAATGCATGCAGATACCTCTGAGACCTGACCTGGGGATGAATGGGCTAAAGCGTAAAGGCTACACCAATTTTGAGGTTGGTTCCTTTTTCTACAATGAAAAATCAATTCTGGTAATATATCACATAAAAGAAATCTACATATAGGGGCTTTAAGTTACATAGACATCTGCCACAACTTGATTATGGTAAATAATGATCAGTTGTGGATTTCCATCCATACTACTGTGTGAAGGGTATAAGATAGTATTCATTATATGATTAATGTAATTGCATTACCGAATAAACAGGGGGATTTATGAGTATGGCAGAGGATGGACTTTAGAACACTGAATTCCTGTGTACAGTAAACAGATACGATTTTGCAGATTTTACATGTAATTTTACATGTTATAATTCATACTTGGACTTACAGTTTCCTTTCTTTCGACGATAAAGATAAGCACACAGGCCTAACACACAAGCAATTAAGAGAAGGGGAATTAGGACGCAAACAGCAACAACATTGCTGTCACCTTGTTTAGAATCTGTAAAGAAAAACAAAAGCCAGATTAGAAAAGTATGCTTGGTTTAAGTCATGCAACATAATTGAAAATGTGCCACTGTAGCATCACATCTTCCCAGCCTGTGCTTTTAACAGACTGCAGTTTTAATTATTCAAATGTCTTGGTAACCTGCTCTGTGGTAAGAAATCATTTAATTTCTTTATTTAAAACTGTCAAAAAACAAAAAAAGGTCAGTTTTTAAAAATATATTTTTAAAAACTGTCACAATTTAAATCTACCAACTTTTCAGAAGTCCCTGAATGAGCCAATTTAAATACCATCTTAGTTTTACAAAGTCATTTTCTAGTTTAGCTTTATAACCTACCAAATACTAACAATTCACTGAAATATACATTAAATAAAAAAATTAAAAAAATAGAAAAGAAATCTATTTTAACTGATTTGAACTCAATTTTATATCCCTCCTCCACACACACAAGCGGTTTTATTTCCTGTACAAGAAAACGATGTTCACAGCAAGTTTATAGTAAAAGAGGTCATCCTGAGACGAAGAAAAAAATAGCTGTGATTTTTTGAAAAGCCCCTGCTTTTTCTATGGTGTTCCTCAAGGTCTTGGTGTCTTAATCTGGTATTTTGGAGGGATTATAGGTCATTTTTTATCAATTCTCGAGTGGTAAAAAATTGTTGAATTTAGGGCCAAATCTGTGTAACAAATGGTATCAACCCAACATTTTTTACAACAACTTATGAGACATAATGGAGCATGGGGATGGAAATCATATACTTGGATCAATAATTAATAATTAATAAATTAATGTTCATTTCTGATTAATGACTAGAACAACTTGACACACAGTGCTGAGCAGCATCTCAAATTAATGTTCAGGTTCGCTACTTTCAGATGATGTACACCACTTCTATGTGCTGACCTGCTATCTCCCCTAAAGACCCCCTAAAGACCCCCTGTACCACCGTAAAAAAAGACAAAAAAAGGTCTCAGAGGGTTAAATGGCTTTTAAAATGCCAAACCCAAAATGGTTGAACTCAATTAATGAGGTAATTTCTGCCTTCAGAGCAACTCCTCCTTGAGAAGTACTAAAATCCTACAGCGTACGCACCCCTGAAGACACAATGAAAAATGGAAACATGGATTTTAACCATATTTGTAACAAACCCAATTTATTTATCTTATCTTAATTTATTTACTTGGACATATGAACGTTTTCTTTAAAAAATAAATGCATCTAAGTCTTAATCTAATTCCAAACTGTGCATTATTTTCAGGAAGTTGTTCTGTCTTTCAGTCTTACCATCAGGTTGGAGGCAAACATGTTTAATTATTTTAATGTCCTCGGTCCTGCTGACCTGGTTGCTATGGTTACAGATGATTGAGCCATTCGACAGGTAGACTTGGAGAGAAGCACCAGAGGTTGTGACCTCTGATTTCTCTCCTCCCTCCTGACTGCAGGTTTGGTTGTCACATCTCAAAGTGCTGTTAATGTGAGAGTCCTGTGTTCTGCAGATCACAGTGAGGTTACACTCTGAGCTTCTGGAGTCCACTGAGATCACTGTCAGTTCAACTGGAGACACTGGATCTGAGGAGGGAAAGTTTCTGATGAGAATTTTAGAAACATGACAGCAGAACATTTTTGTCTGAAATATTAACAAACCTACCTTGAACTGTGACGTTGTATTGAGCTAGTGTTTGATCTCCAGTTGATACCACTTTTGCAGTATAAACTCCACTGTCTGCCTCTTTTAGATACTTCAATTTCACAGAGTATTTTTTCTCAGGAAACTCAATCCTTCCAGCATAACCAGGATTGATTAATGGTTCTCTACCAGATGGAAATCTTACTAAAACGATCGTTTTATTGAAGTTCCACTCAACCAAAACAAAATCCTCAGGAACATCAGCATCAACATTCAGAAGCACATCTCCTCCCTTCTGCACAAACACAGGAGTCACAGCACTGGGCCCTGTAAAAACAGTAGACACATAATATAATAAAAATCACACACAATATATGGTTATCTGGTCAAAACTGAATGTTATTCCATCCCTACTATATTTCTTACACATTGGATCATCAGTTCAAGTACCTTCATCTTATCATGGTTTATCAGTGGTTGGAAAATGTTCTTAAAAATGCCTTACATCGGCTTTGTCTCGTGACACAGCTTGCCTCAGGATAGATGAGTTTAACAGGTGAATCTAAGCCCATTGACAGTAAGATGTTACTTTATTTTTCTTCTTAACATTACAGAGTATTTCCAGGCAGTCTCTTCTAAAAAGACAGAGGACTTTCTTTCACTTTGTTCCCCAGCTTGGAGGAGACAGACCGTGAGCGGATATTTCCACCGACTGCTTACTGAGGTCATTACGGAAGGAGTCAAGTTTATGTGTCTTGGAGAGACAGTGTACACCTTTTCAACATTTTGCTATAATGTATAATATGTGTATTATAATTATCTACTGTAAAAGTTCAAATATGTTTTATTCAAAGAAATCAAAGAAAATTTCAAAATGGGAACTAGAAAGGACTCAAAGAGTCCGTACCTTCGCCAAGGATATCCTCTAAATGTGTCACTTAAATAACACAAAAGTCTTTTGAATGTTTTCAATCTGTGTCTGGATCAATATCTTCATCCAAATATGGATAATAAAAATATCGTTGATTGGCTGATGGCAATGATACTTTTTTGAGGAAATGTCCTGCCTACTGTTTCAGTATATAGAGTTAGGGCATTGTACAAGAACGAAGAATGCAAATTTTAGTAAAATGTACAGCTGTGTTTTCTTTTCTTATCCAGATTAACCAGAAGGAAGCAGACACCCCTATTGTTTTGTCACGCATGGGTAAGAGATGAGGTAACTGACATAACTGTATATCTCAAAAAGAGTTTTAGTTTTAGATTTTAAGCATCATTATTGAAATAATAGACAATGAGCACATCACTGAGAATTGTGTATATTTCTCAATATTATCATCATTCAAAAGTTAGTTCCAATAAAACATAACGTTTGTTATTGGTGAAATAGTGCTACGGTACGACAACTTTGACTTTGAAAACAAACAATGTCAATCAACAACGGGAAACATAAACAAAATAAAGTTCATACCTTGTGATTCACAGGAAAGCAGCAGAGAGACGGCAAAGACAATCACGACCCACAGCCTCATTCTGCAATGTGCTATATGAGGAAGTGGATAGGCTATTTGAGAACTGGCTCAATAACAATTTATCAGGCAATGTCTCTGGACTATCCACTGTGAGTTTTGAGTTTTTGTTGTCACGAAAGTTACAAATAGTCCCATTTCCTCAAAATGAAAGTGAGGAGTGTGATGAACAGTAGGCTTATGTGTCCAAATGGTGTCTTGTGACTAGTTTTACATCCATAGCTCTCATATTTGACTATCAGGCTAATATCTCACAAAACCTACGTCAGCTCCTCTGTCTACTGTAACCGTCTGTACAAAACATGAAACAAAATATGGCCTTTAATAACTCATAATCAGCTTTATTAAACCACTTTTTTAGAGAGATGGGTCTCATTGGATCTCTCCACCTGATTAACATTCCAGAGCTTGATGTTAATTCAAGAAAATGTTACAAATACATACAATTTCCAACACATTCATATCATCATACTCATCCTTGCTTCACATTTCCATCAGAGCAGAATCATTATCAGTGACTTACAAGATTACTTTCACATTCTCAGCACTCATCTCTGGTGGTCCGCCTCATGTCCTTGTTGCTAGGCTGAAAAATAAAAGGGGCTTCCATAAAATGTTCGTTGTTAGTTTGACAATGTTAGTAACTCGAAAATCACATGGACGTACAGAAGGCTCCTACTTTACACAGAAAGGAGAGCTTCCTCGAGTATCCTACAGTAACATTTGTAACCCACAATTTTATTAGTATCAAAAATCATATCTTCCTAAGGTAAGGCAGCTAATCCTGCTAAGGTGCAAGTGTACATCATGTACTAACATAAAGTGCTAACGTTCTGTCAATAACAGCGATACATAAAAAAATGAATACCCACATCATCAATAGACAGTATAGAGCACCTTTAACACAATATATTCAATCTGAAGTGTCTACATTCCAGTTGTAGTGCTACATTAGTTTAAGAAAGTGCTTTACCTATACCTATTTTACAGCGCATTGCCATGTACAATACACATAACTGTCATCTGTGTCTTTACCGCAAATAATTCTGTCGTTTTATAACAGGAAATGTAAAAATATCATGAGAGTGTTGCTGTGGGGGTTTTTTTGTGAGCTCTATGAGAACTGGCTTAGCATTACTCATTGGAGTTTTTACAGAAATAAAAGCAAATGTCATGTCAGTCATAGGAGTTTTATAAATGTGTATAACTTACACATGTGTATTAATCACATTTAGAGGAAGTATAGAAAGTTTACTCTGCCAGCCCCCCTTATCACATTATCCTTACCGCCCCCTGTACTCGTCCAACCTTGTCATTGGAAAAAAAAACACTCATACTGCAATTTGACATTTAGTAAGCGGATGAGCACCAAAACAAGACAACTGGGGTTTCCATCGTCTCCACTGCTTGTTTAGTTTTGTTTTATATCTTTGTATTTATGTTTTTTTCTTTTTCTTCCAGACAAATTGAAAATGGGCTAAATAAGGGCTACCCAGAGTCAGAGATCATTGATGCTGTAGTCCGCGCCATCACACCAGGCCTGCAGTTACGGAGTTACCTTGAGGGGAAGGAAAAACTTACGCTGCCCGCCCTACGCAGAATTCTCAGGTTTCATTACCAGGAGAGAAGTGCCACTGAGTTATATAAACAACTCACCTCTGAGGTCCAGAGCAGTAAAGAGACACCTCAAAATTTCCTGATAAGGGCAATGGACATGAGACAGAAAATTCTGTTTGCTTCTCAGGAAGATGAGTCAAACTTAAAATATGACCCAGCACTAGTCCAGAGTCTATTCATGCATACTGTCCTGACTGGCCTACAGAATGACAATATCAAAAGTGACCTGCAGCCTTACCTCCTGCAGACAAACACCTCAGATGAGCTGCTGCTGGAGAAACTGAACATTGCATGCACCAAGTAAAAGGAGAGACAGGACAAAAAGAAACATGCTGCCCCATCACGAGCAACAAATGTGAATACAGTCCAGTCCAGTGAAGTTCCAGTGGAAAAGACAAGCACCACCCAGCAAAACACAGCCACGTCACTTCCTCCTGATCTGCTGTCCGAAATCAAAGAAATTCGCTCTGACATGGTGCTGTTGAAAGATCTGAGAGCTGAAGTCTCCCAAATCAGGGAAACCATCCAAAGGTCCACACCTGTGCCCCCACAGTATCCCCCACCAAGCAGAGAACCAGCTAATATGTCTGCCCCTTATCCAGTGTTTTCACCCCCACAACCCTCACCTTATAAAGCTGAGTCAAATGCCATGCCAGTGTACCACCAGCAGCCACCAGCAGCAGCGCAGGAGTACCGACCAGCATTCAGCCCTGCGCAGATGAGGGAAACAGCTCAGTTCCAACAAAGGTTTGCTTCACAGCGAAATTACCAAGCACCACGCCCCCGTCCTAGGTGTTATGCTTGTATTCAAGCAGGCGAAGAATACTGTCAGCATTGCTTTAGATGTGGAAGCAGTGAACATTTCAGGGCAGGTTGCAAGGCACAGAGGGTAGTGGAACCCACCAGGAGGAGCCCTTTAAACTAAGGGAGGTTGCTTCCACGGGACATGGAGCAACCGGCAACATGGATAAGTCCCAACGTTGTGCAAGTTGCGAAGAAGAAAAAGACAGTGAGGAGCTAAAATGTTGCTCAATTGGTAAAACCACACTGTACTGCTCAAAAGACTGTCAAGAAATCCACTGGCCTGCACACAAAAGACATTGTAAGCCATATACATGTTTAAGTATTAAGAAACAGGCAACACGGTCATCTGAGAAACCCAAGGGCAAGGAAAATAGTGCTCCAGAGAAAATACCTACTGTAAGGGAGTTAGTAGGGAAGAAGTGCCTCATCAGGTGTTTCCTGCACAAACTGAAAACTCAGGCACTTTGGGATACAGGTTCACAAGTTTGTGCTATATATGAGGTATTTAAAGGGAGACACTTACCTGATGTGCCGCTAAGGGATGTAGCTGAACTTGTTGACCCTCTTGACCCGTTACAAATTGAAGCAGCCAACGGGACAGACATGCCATACAGTGGTTGGCTCGAAGTGTCCTTTAAACTTGCTGCTAATGATGATGAGTTGCTAATACCCATGCTAGTGCTAAAAGGCAGCCAACAACAATGTCCTATTATTGGCTTTAATGTCCTTGAGCGTCTTGTGCTGGACAGTCTGCAAAACCAGACAAAACATGGAGTCAAAGAGAAGCTTGAGAAGGCAGTAAAAATGGCTTTTCCTCATCTTAAGAAAAACAAAGCAAAGACCTTTATTAATGCTGTGAGTGTAGGACAGATTTGTGACCATAATGTAAGAACAGCAAATGAGAGTGTGAGTGTCGAGTACAGGCCCCAGCTTTCAAAGAGGATAAGACTCTGATTTTCGAGCCTCATGAGAACCCACAGTGGCCTGAAGGATTAGAGTTTTTTGATACTCTTGTGTCAGTGAAGGCAGGCATGGCCCCAAAAATCATTGTCAGTGTGCAAAACCCTACGAGTCATGACATTACACTGTCAGGAAGGACTATTATTGGGACTGTACAATCAGTCAGCACAGTATATCCTGCAAATATATTTAAAACAGACCACCTACCTACTGCGTCCATTCACCATGTCAAAGCCCAGAGCTCCAGTGAAAGTGCCCCTGTCCACGAACAGTGGTATCCTCCTGTTGATTTGGCTCACCTTGATGAACACCAGAGACAAATAGTCAGTCAGATGTTAAGAGAAGAGTCAGAGTCATTCTCCAGCTCTGATGAGACAGCTCTGGCTGTGTGAAAAACCTGCAAATGAACATTTCACTAAAAGATGCTGAGCCAGTGTCAAGAAAATATCTCTCTGTTCCAAAACCCTTATACAAAGAGATGAAAGACTACTTACTGGACTTGATAGCACAAGGGTGGGTTGAAAAGTCTACCTCTTCCTACTCCTCTCCAGTCGTCTGTGTGAGAAAAAAGGATGGCACTCTCCGCTTATGTATCGACTACAGGGAGCTTAACAGGAAAACTCACCCAGATCGCCACCCCATCCCCAGAGTACAGGACATTATGGACAACCTGGGAGGGAACACCCTCTTCTCACTGCTGGACCAGGGCAAGGCATACCACCAGGGGTTCATGACCGAGGACAGTAAGCATCTAACAGCTTTTGTGACCCCCTGGGGCCTGTATGAGTGGGTCCCAATTCCGTTTGGGCTTATGAATGCACCTGCAGCATTCCAGCGCTGCATGGAAGAGTGCTTGGAGGGCTTAAGGGATGAAACATGTGTGCCATATCTTGATGATGTTCTTGTGTTTAGCAGAACATTTGAGGATCATGTCAGTGACGTCAGAAGGGTGCTGCAACGACTGAGAGGGCATGGGATAAAACTAAAGCCCAGAAAGTGTGACCTGTTTAAAGCGGAAGTACGGTACCTTGGACGAATTGTGTCTGCTGAGGGGAACCATGTGGACCCTGCCGATACTGCTGCTGTCAGGGCCCTGAAAAACAAACATCCAGGTACTGTTGGTGAGATAAGAGCAATCTTGGGACTATTAAGTTATTACCGGCAGTATATCAAAGATTTTTCACGTATTGCCAGCCCTTTGTATGACCTGTTTAAAGCACCTGTAGGAACCGAAACCCTGAACAACAAAAAGAGGAAGTGGCAAACAAAACGAAACAGCAGAGGAGTTCCATCCAACACACCCATTGAGTGGACTGACATGCACCAGTCAATCTTGGAACAGTTGATAGACTGTCTCACTCAGCCTCCTGTTCTAGGCTTCCCAGAGTTTTCCCAGCCATTTATTATCCATACTGATGCTTCCAACCAGGGACTAGGTGCTGTATTGTACCAAAGGCAGAATGAAAAGCTTCGTGTGATTGCTTATGGCTCCCGAACTTTAACTACAGCGGAGAAAAATTACCATCTACACTCAGGCAAGTTGGAGTTCCTAGCCCTCAAGTGGGCGGTCACAGAAAAATTCTGTGATTACCTGTACTATGCACCATTCTTCACCGTCTACAGTGACAACAACCCACTTACCTATGTACTGTCCACTGCCAAACTGAATGCAACAGGGTGTCGATGGGTAGCAGAACTGGCAGATTTCCACTTCACAATCAAATACCGTCCAGGTAAGGAAAACATTGACGCAGACAGTCTGTCCAGAATGCCTTTAGATATGGAAATATTCATGAAAGAGTGTTCAGAGGAAATATCACATGATGTGATTGGAGCAGCTACACAGGCAGTGGAAAGTCAGGATGAATCCAGTGCATCATGGTCCATGGGTGTCTCAGTACAATGTGCAGCAATAGCTACAGACACGCCCCTCATTCCACTAACAGCAGGACAAATCAAACATGACCAAAGGAATGACCCCACTGTCGGACCAGTGATTCAGTTCAAACTGGCAGAAAAACGACCATCAGGTCCAGAACTCAAACAACTCAGTTCACAGATCTTATGTCTCCTTAGAGAGTGGGATAAGTTGGAGATTTCTGAGGGTGGAGTATTGTTCAGGAAAACTGCAAGCAGAAAACAGCTGGTGCTTTCAGAAGCACACAAAACTACCGTGTTAAAAGAACTTCACGATGAAATGGGTCATCAGGGTGTAGAAAGGACTACATCCCTGGTACGGGACCGGTTTTACTGGCCGTATATGCAACGGGAGATCGAGGATTATGTCATGAGAAGATGTGTGTGCCTCAAGCACAAGAAGCCAAGCCATGGGACAAGAGCACCACTGACGAACATTGTAACCACTCAACCGTTTGAACTTGTTTCAGTTGATTTCTTGCACCTTGACAAGTGTAAGGGTGGTTATGAGTATATTCTTGTAATCATTGACCATTTTACACGTTTTGCCCAGGCTTACGCCACAACTTCCAAATCAGGCAAAACAGCTGCAGACAAGATCTTTAACGACTATGCACTGAAATTTGGCTTCCCAACAAGAATACACCATGACCAGGGTGGGGAATTTGAAAACCAACTGTTTGCTCAACTGAAAAAGTACTGTGGAGTTGCTGGGTCGAGAACCACTCCCTACCACCCCCAAGGGAACGGACAGGTAGAGCGGTTTAACCGAACACTGCTCCAGATGTTAAAGACCCTCACAGAGAGACAAAAGACTAACTGGAAAGACTCACTAAACAAACTGATTTACGCATACAATTGTACTCGCAGTGAAGTGACTGGTTTTTCACCTTTTAACTTGTTGTATGGGCGCTCTCCACGGTTGCCAGTTGATATGTTGTTCAACTTGACCTCAGAACAAGGAGACAGTAATCATCATAACTAAAGGAAAAGTGGAAGCAGGGCATGGAAGAAGCATACGAGATCACAAGACAAAATGCTCACAAAGCTGCCATGAGAAGCAAGAGACACTATGACAGTAAGGTGAAAAGCTCAGTGCTACAGCCTGGTGATCGTGTTTTAATCAGGAACATGACACCTCGTGGTGGTACAGGAAAACTGAGAAACCACTGGGAGGATACTATCCACACAGTTGTGCATCAAGTGAGTGAAGATATCCCTGTTTATGAACTCAGACCTGAGAAAGGAAAAGGGAGATCAAGGATTTTACATCGTAATCTTCTCCTCCCATGTGACCACTTGCCACTGGAAACCCCAGTACAGCCACGCACAAAGAAAAAAAGTGTGGAGAGAAATGAGGAAGCGGAGCAGTCAGAGGAAGAGGAAGATGATGAGTATCGTCTTGTGACACTTGAGCAGCAATCCAAGACATGCTCACCTGAGACAGTGAATCCTGTGTGCACTAGTACACCTGTGGAGATTGAATGCATACACCCTGAGGAAGACATAGCACCTGAATCAGAGAAAGACCAAGAAACAACAAACCAAATGGAGCACTTATTGGCGAGAGAGAACAGTTATGTGGAGGACCTACCTGTGGAGGATGCTGTTCCATTACATGTTCCAAGTGATCCCAGCAGTGAAGAGCCTAGACGACAACACAGACGGCCCAAGGTCTTCACATATGATAGGCTTGGCTCACCTGCATGCTACAACCTGAGGACAACGCCTTGGCATACAAACTTTAAAGTGCCATGGACTCTCACCGTGCCGCCATACCACTTCCAGCAGTGCTATTGATATGGAAGGTAGAAACATTGCACACCACTGGACTGAGTAAATGCACATACATTACACTTAAAGAAGGGAAAAAAAGGGACTGTTCAACACATAATTCACATTCAAATGGACTGTTGAACATGAGGAACTTTTTGACAGTGGATACACTCAATATACACATTTACATGACACTTGCAGTCTATCATATCACACTCATGGACCTGTATTAAAGGAGAGTGTAGTTGACTTGGACATGCTGCACAAACAGAACTGTTAACAAGGCAGCAATGGACTGTGTCGAAACAATGCGTAATAAAGGAGGTCAAACAAATGACCAAAAGAGAAAAAATGGACACTGAACAACACTGGGTATTTACCCATGTCTGAAGGAATGTATGAAAAGAGTTCCAGTCTGTGAAACTGCACTACTGCACTGTACAAGATAAAATGTAGCAGGATTGTTAGTCTGAAGTGATACTAAGGATATATTTTGATGGTATGCACTATAACCCTGTATTTGCACTAAAGGTCAAAGGTTAGCATGTTGAGGACAACATCTGTTTTGAGGGGGAGTATGTGACAGGCAAGAATAATGCAAGAATAATTATTTTTTCAGGCATAATTCATTTATTTAGAGAAAAGCTCATTTCTTTGTTGTCTCAGTTATTACTGTATCATTTTCAGGACATGTCATTTAATTTTTGGATGTAAATGTGCATCAAAACTGGTCACTGTAGAGACTATGCAGCACATATGCAGTGAAACAGAAAGAGGAATAATGCAGATAGGTGATGCAGATCCTTGTGTGTGTGGGTTGATTTTGCGTTGATCTGTTGGTAATACCTCGGGGTTCCAGAGGGGGATCGCGCTCCTCTTCCTCACTCAATACAGAGACGAGTGAAGGGAAGAGCTGCGTGTGTGATTTATTCATCCTTCTCTCTCACTATTTCCCCTGTTTAAGGGCACGACATTTATGAAAAATTAATTATTCTTGCATTATTCTTGCCTGTCACACACAGTCCGTGATGTAACTGTCACAGGTCGCTGTGGCTCATAAACAAACAGTGGGACGGCAGCAGGAATGATTTCAGACACACCGGAGGTAAACGCCGGACGAGAACAACATGGATATGTGGAGAGACTTTGAGGTGCAGGAGCTCTAGTCCTGACCGTTCGCGGTGAGGAAGAAAAAAGCAGTAGATGACGGAACGGTGAGGGACAACGTAGTGTAACGAACATAACAGGGCTGCTGAATGAGGGAGGCATCCGCCGTTACGTTACATGGAAACACACTGTGTTAATAATACCTCCCGGTATCGCCAACTGCATCTGTTTTTAAAGCATGTTTACACATGTTCTATTTGTAACGTTACCTTTTTAAACTTTATATCTTTCAAAATAAACCTGCTAAAAGATCCATCTGTCGCCTGTTCTCTCTGTTATAAAGTAACAAACCCAGTCCCAGTTCATTACATTATCAAGCTATCAGCAAACTAAATGAAAGATAAACTAATTGTATTATGTTTGGACAAGCTCTTACATTATCAAACAGTTCCCACATGTCCAGCTGAACAACTTTAATAGGTCTACTATATGTAGTATATCTTAGTGTCTAGTCCGTTTGTAAATGTAGCCTATATTATCATATTAGATAACACAATGTAGTCTGATATATGATAAATGGGTGCTGTAGATACAGTGGAGGAAATAAGGTTCATGTTGATGAATAGATGCTGTAAATCTGTATGTTGTCTGTATGTTTTTGCATACATTACAGCTCCATACATACAACATAGTTCAACATTTTATAAAGCTAAAAATGCTGTGTGTACTATATTTACACTGTATCGCAAAAACATGCATCATTCTGTGACATTTTACGTTTTTGCTCAAATTGATGATGCCACTATCACCTCCTCTCTCTATAATCCTCCAGAGCTTTAACCCCACGCCCATTTCTAACACCTGAGCTAATTGGTATGCATTGCTCCCGGGTCTGACCCAGATCCTATAAAAATTGTCCTGACCAGGGTTCAACCCGGGTTGACCAGCTTGGTTTGAATTGACAAAAAGATTGGTATGAAAGTGGTATAAAAGGCACATTGTGGCATTTTTGATCACTAATATTGCTATAGAATATAATGTTGTTATGAGCGGGTTGTTTGTATCTTGTGGATGAGGATGTACATGTACAGTATGCACACGCAGGTGATGCAAACCTGCCAATGGCTTCCCATTATTGCACTGATCAACTGTTTGTGGAGGTAGTGCGCCAAGAAATATAGACTGTTTCAACAGAATTGCATTGCTAGGAAACAGCTTGGGTCTATCTTTACTTCCTGTGCAACAGCAAATAAACTGGGACACAACTGTGAAATGGTCTAAAGCAATGCACCATCAAAAGGAGAAGAAGACCTTTGCTAGCTAATAAACAAATGGGCAAGAATGGTAACGAAATAAGGAAACAAGAAAGAGCACCTAGAGAAGGAAATAGAGGAACAAAGGTTGGAAGGTAAAATGATACAGACACACTGTAATTACCCACATCCATTTCAGAAAGGTATGATCACAAATGGAAAATCCTCTCAGCTTGCAGCAAGTGAATACTCAAAATCTATAACTTATCAAGCATGTGGTTCACAACATCTGAGCTCACCAATCACTAAAAACAGGAAGTTTATGTCTGGTATACAGCTTACCTTCATGCCACACGATTTCTCTTCATCCTTGGTGCCGTTTGGTGGCCACTCAGAAGTACTTAGAGCTGTGTATCTCATTTTGAATGACCAAAATGCATCGCCCCGATTACCTCAGTGAAAAGCCAATGGGATTGTTCCACTATATTTTGGATTATTGCAGAAAATAAGCTCTGAAGCAAACAAATATTCATGATACTCAAACATTTTGTTCCGCAAGACAATATGCACAAATGAACACCACTTTTATGATTTTTGAAGTGTAATATGCAATCACCAGAAGTAAAAAGCTAACATTAGACTATAAACGAACTACACCACGGTCGCATGACTTCACGTCACCACCACTAAGGTAAAGACAGAGTAATGTTCGACGTGATGACGTTTTGTAGTCTCATTTAGCCACTTGCTAGCAACCGTCTTTTTAAAGACACATAAAAGCTTCAAAATTCACAACGTACTTGATGTCGTAGAACATAAATCTCTTCCGCTTGTGTTAACCACAGACCTTATTTAAGGCATCTAACCAAAAACCCATTAAAAAAATCCATGGCGCTGTCTGTGGTGCTGAAGTAGCAGACAGATAATTGCCTAAATCTGTCCCCCCTGTTAAAACTACGGTGGTCGACGCGAAAGTCCCAATCTAGAGCCAGTTGTTGTAAGGGTAGTGTAGGACATTTGGAGTAGAGACCGTACTTAGAGTGTGTGTGTATGTGGGAGGTGAGTGGTGAAGCAAGAGAGAGAGAGCGGTGGCGACGGCGACGGCAGCAGCAGTAAGTAACATTATCGACTCTGGCCCAAGCAGGAAAAGTTAATACAGTGGTCTGTTTGTTCTGGGCCACTGTAGAAACGTGGCAGCTCCGTGAAGAGGACCTGCTTCCTATGGAGATATAAACGGCTCATTCTAAAGTAATGAAAACACAATCATTCTTATTTTCAGGTAATTATTCACTAAAGTAAACATATTTATTAATATTATATTCCATTTCTGCCAATAGATCCCCCCTAATTGTCACTTGTCCTTTAAGTGAGGATTTTTAAAAACATGCATGGATGCTTCAGTGCAAGACAATCACAAATGTATTTCAATCAGGAGAGACCCCGTATAGAATGAACAATCATTTATTACATGGTACATGATAGAAGAATAGTGCAAAGTCTTTGGCGATTAGACTCCATCGTGACTAGTATCTAAAAGGGGGTAGTGATGCTGTGATGAGATTAGGATATATTCCCCCTTAGAGTCTAGACACTGGTGGTGGTGGTGAAGGGAATAGCTGAAGATCCAATGAGGGATGTGGAGCAGGCCTGGGCACTGTATATGATGAAGACTGGAGGTGATGGGGTGGAGGCGGGTTGCATCGAGTCGCACTTAAAGACGACTGACATCAGCAGAGAGGAGAGCGTTTTTTTTTTTTATTTGATCGCAACGATATGATTGGCTCATGAGAGCGTGGTAGAATCTGTTTGGTTATCTAAGATTGAACCACCCATAGTCAGCTGATAGAGTAGGAGCCAGTAGAGAGAGAGAGACAGAAAGGTTGTGAATGAGGGAGAGTGTAAAGAGGGTCTTCCTGTCTGAACCTTTGCTTTAAGCTTCATTTGTGAAGGGCCTTTCATTATACAAATGCTGATATGACAATTTACATAAAAGTTTAACAAGGTCATTAAAGAGAAATGAAGTTGCCTGTTTTTTTGTTTTTTCTCATTGCTATATGCATGCACTACGCATCTTCATCGAACTTGTGTTAATAATTCAAAGAAGGTGAGAAAACTGATCATTTAATGTCATCACTAAAAAGCAGAAAACTTTTAACATAACCTGCAGTATTAGGATCAATGGAAGATTACCAACTGGGCAATGCTGGCAACTCCCCAGGGCGCCCACAACTACAGGCTTACTGTGTATCTACTGTTTTGAGTTCTTTTAATTGAAGATTTGTTCGAGAATGTGTACCACGAAAGCACAACATGAGCTGACAATGATAAGGGCCATAAGGTGGTTTTCCTACCTGATCTTGAGGCCCTGTCATACATATGTATGTATGTCGAAAAAAAATCATAGTATAGTATGTCGAAAAAAGGCCATAGTATAGTATGTTGAAAAATAAAAAAAGTCATAGTATAGTTACTATATAAACAGGAAAAACAAAGTTCGGAAACATGTGTTTGGTGGATTATTTCTCTGTTGTTACAATGCTAATGGTCATTGTATTTTACATCGTTGGAAAGCCTGTTTATTTACCTTCGCAATGATGTCCAACTTGTAAGGATCATGCATTTGTGGGATGAGCAGCACAGCTGATTATGTGGGGAGCGCCCAAGAAAAATTTGCCAAAATGCTCCGTCAATGGTAAACAGTGTATTCTCCTGTTGGAATTGACTCTTGTTTTGAGTTGTTTGGTGGATTGGATGATTGATCTCTCCATCAGTAACAAGGAACAAACAAGACATATTGGCAATTTTACACTTTATTCATTTAATACAACATCAGGAGCCTCAGTAGCGGTGGAAGATCCATACGCAGCCACAACAGCCTGGCACCTCCTCCTCATGCTGGTCACCAACCTGGTCACACGTTGCTGTGGGATGGCGTTCCATTCCTCAACCAGGATTCGTTGCAGGTCAGCCAACGAGGTTGTGTTGGTCACTCTAACACGTACAGCAGCCCGAGCTGATCCCACAAGTGTTGAATTGGGTTGAGGTGTGGACTCTTGGCAGGCCGTTCCATTCTCTCTACTCCCACATTGTGGAGGTAGTCTGTGATAACCCTGGCTCTGTGGGGGCAAGCGTTGTCATCTTGGAGGATGAAGTTAGATGCCAGATTGTGGAGATATGGGATCGCCACTGGCTGCAGAATCTCATCCCGATGTCTCCCTGCATTGAGATGGCCTTCAATGATGACAAGCCTTGTTTTGCCAGTGAGGGAGATGCCGCCCCACACCATGACACTGCCCCCACCAAAAGCTGTTACTCGATCGGTTCAACATCAGCATAGCGTTCTCCGCGTCGTCTCCATACTTTCACCCTGCCATCCAACTTTTGCAGACAGAACCTGGACTCATCACTGAACATGACATTCCCCCACATGTTCAGGTTCCATTGTCTGTGTTTTCAACACCAGCGCAAACGGGCCTGACGGTGAAGGGCAGTCATTGCAGGCTTCCTGGTAGCCTTATGAGAATACACTGTTTACCATTGGCAGAGCATTTTGGCAAATTTTTCTTGGGCGCTACCCACATAATCAGCTGTGCTGCTCATCCCACAAATGCATGATCCTTACAAGTTGGACATCATTGTGAAGGTCAATAAACAGGCTTTCCAACGATGTAAAATACAATGACCATTAGCATTGTAACAACAGAGAAATAATCCACCAAACACAAGTTTCCGAACTTTGTTTTTCCAGTATATATGTTTGTATATGTTGGAGTCTGAGTCTGAACAGCGTAGCCACACGCAAGCGCATGGGACACTGACCCGCAATGATTTATATGTGTAAGAAGTTACAAACAGTCCCCTTAAAAAGTAATATTATGTCATAAAAAGTCATAAAAAGTCATTGCATAGCATGTCATATAAATGTCATAAAATTAATTGTACAGTATGTCATAAAACGTTTAAAAAAGAAGTAACACTATGTCATAAAGTTTTTAAAAAGTCATATTATAGTATTTACTTTAAAAAGTCACAAAAAGTCAAAACATCTTGAAAAAAGTGAAAAAGCCATAGTATAGTATGTCATAAAAAGTTTATTTTGTTTTTTTTAAGTCATACGATATAATAAAAAAGTAATTGTATAGTACTTCATAGAAACTGTTTTTTTTAAGTCATTCTACGTCATAAAATAGTCTTTAAAAGTCATTGTATAGTATGCCATAAAAAACAAATCACAATATGTCATAAAAAATGTCCTGTGTGACAGGGTCAAACATGCCTTGAGCATGCTGCATGTTTTATGGGAATTTGGTTTGTTTTTACTCTATTTTGCATGTTTTATCCCTGCATGTTCGTTACCTGAGATGTTGTGTTGTAGGTTCTCCTACCTTTTAATTGTTTGGATTGCTTTTAATACACTCAATACCACACCTCCAATTAAGGAAACTGATCACAAGATGAGCGACAGGTGTGGCGAAGGCGCATGTAATTAGTGAGATGCGACACAGACGGAGAGGAGAAAAGGAGAGAGCAGCTTGCAGCAGAAGGGGGTTCTTCAGTCAGAGAAAACAGTCCAAGGACAGCGGTGAGGAAGAACAGCTCTCTGACGACGACTACTACCTACCAGCCTAGAGACCAGCGAGTTCCTGTGAGACTACATGCAGCGGACCGTGTCCGCCAACGCAGTTTCAGAGGGGTCGGCAGTTGGGCTCTCCTTCTTCTCTCGGTTTCTGGCGGATCGCAACCGACTTTAAGGTGCATACCGCCACCTACTGTACAAGAGTGTGTAACATCATGTCATTTACACATTACTCCTTAAATTGTACCCACCAATCCTGTGTCTCTTAAGAACATAATAATGCCTTCCTGGTGCCTTCAACCCCCTCACCCTCTGTTCCCAGTATCCCATCAGATCCCAGTCCCGTCCCTCCTCTCTGACTTGGTCCTGTAGTCTTTTTCTTTCAGCCTCATACTTTTTACAATGAATTAGGATATGCTGCACATTTTCTTTAACACCATAATCCCCACACATGTCACTGTTCCTTTTCCCCATTAAAGCCAAAGTGCCATTAAGACCTGTGTGATCCAGTCTGAGTCTTGTTATGATGATTTCTTCCCTTCTGTTCCTTTCTTTATACGTCTTTGTTATGACCGACTTTTGTATTTTGAAATATCTCCTTCCTTTCTGGTCCTCCTCCCATCTTTTCTGCCATATCTCCACTCCTTTCCTTTTAATCACAACTTTTCCTTCTCCTTTCCCAAGTAACACTGGTACTGTGATGTTTTTTGCAGTGAACTTTTTGCTAGTTTATCTGCAAACTCATTTCCTTTTACCCCCTCGTGTGCTGTAACCCAACAGAATAATACATCTATACCCCCTCTGTGTAGTCTTAGCAAGCTATAGTACAATTCAATGATTAGATCTTGCCTTACAGCTTTTGTTGAATGTATACTTTCCAAAACAGCTTTTGAATCCGTGCATATCACCACTCTGTCAGGTCTGACCTCCTCAACCCACTGCATTGCAATAATGATTGCCACACTGATACCTGGTTTGAAATTCTTTTGGAAATAGATATTTTAAATTCTGGAATATATATACCAACTCCCACACACTCCTGTTTAATTTTGGATCCATCTGTATATATTTTGAGATAATTATTATAGCTGTTCCTTAGGTACACACTTGTTTTAACTCCCACTTCATTTACTTGCCATTCCCTTTTCTTTTCCATGATACTCATGTCTATTTTAACTTCTGGGAGCAGCCAGGGGGGTACGCTGCTTATTGGTGTGGACCTGGTGAACTCTAAGGCCTCTAATCCATATGTCCTCACTTTTTCTTCCATTGTCCATCCAAATCCATACCCTTGAAACTTAGAGTATTCCCAACAGTTTTGTATTGTTACCTTTGTAGGATTTTCTTCTCCGCTTCCTTTTAATCTGACCCAGTATGCTAGAGCTAATTTCTCTCTTCTTAATTCAAGTGTAGTCTCTCCTGCTTCAATTAATACTGCATTGATGGGTGTTGACTTAATAGCTCCGATACATAACCGTAATGCTCTACACTGTACTCTATCCACTTTTTGTAATGATGTCTTTGCTGCTGCTCCATAAACTATACAACCATAATCTATTGTTGACCTCATGATCGTCAATCAATGACTGTTTATCTGCCCCCCATTTACATCCAGTAAATGGGGGCCTCGTAGTAAATTTATTACTTTTTTGCATTTTGTTTCCAGATGTTTTATATGAACATGCCATGTATATTTACTGTCTAACCATAGACCCAGATATTTGTATTCATTCACCCTCTCCATCAACTGACCATATAATGTTAAATTCTCAGTATTAATGTTTCGCTTTTTTGTAAATATCATATAACATGATCTATTTGTTGACATTTTGAATTCCCACTCATATGACCATTTCTCCACTTTCCCTATTGCTTTCCTTATATTTTCCATCACATATGGCACATTTCTTCCCCTCATCCATATTGCCCCATCATCTGCATATATCGCTGATTTGATGCATCCATCTAAATTTTCAAATATGTCATTTATCATTATGTTAAACAACACTGGGCTGATTGCACTCCCCTGGGGGATACCATTTTCTACATTGTAGTCCTTAGATACTTCTGTTCCAACCTTGACTTTAAATTTCCTGTCTGTTATAAAGTCCATTACCCAATTATACAACCTCCCTCCAATACCCATTTTACCTATCTTGATAAGCAGCCCTTCCCTCCACATAGAATCATATGCTTTTTCTATATCAAAATATACTACTGTCATCACCTCTTTCAGTTTGAGTGTCTTTTCTACCTCATTAGTTACTCTAACTAGAGCATCTATTGTAGATCGACCTTTTCTAAATCCACACTGAACATTCCTCACTAACCCTCTCTGTTCCAAAACATACATTAATCTAAGTACTATTATCTTCTCCATCCATTTGCATAAGTGAGATGTCAACGCTATGGGCCTATAACTACCAGGATTAGCAGAATCTTTCCCTGGCTTGTTGAATGGTAATATTACTGCCATTTTCCAACAACTTGGTATGACTCCCTCCGTCCAGATTTTATTAAATAGTCTCAACACTAACTTAAATGATTCCACTGGTAGTTGTCTAAACATGGCATAACATAACTGGTCTTGTCCTGGTGCTGTATATCCAGTATTTTTCAAGGCTATTTTGAGCTCTGCCATTGTAAATTCCACATCCAGTGTTGACATATCATCCTCTCTCTTCTCTCTCACGTTTTCATTCTCACTGAGCACACGCTCTTTTTGCTGCCTGTGTATATTATCAAGGTGCTCCCCACTATGTACTGCAGCAAATGCCTTACCTAACACATCCGTCTTCTCTTTATCTGATACTGCCATCCTCTCCCCGTCAATCAATGCTGGAAGTTTTATTGACTTCCTTTTCCCACTCATTTGTTTAAACATGGACCAGACATCACCTATCTTCACTCCTCTGCCAATGGTGGAACAGAATTCTCTCCAAGTCCTCTTTTTGGTATATTTGACTGTTCTACGAGCCACTGCCCTTTTCCTTTGATACTCAATGAGATTCTCTTGTGACATGTTTTTTCTCAGAGCAATGGAAAAGGTTGCACACCCTCCATCATTTTGGTTGTTAGCTCTATCATGTCTTATAGAGCTGAACCCTGGATTCACAAAGTCTAAATGTGGATGTAACCAAGTTTCTTGCACACATAACATCCGGTACTACTTCTAATTCATATACATACTTTTTAAATTCTTGCCCATTAGCTATCAGGCTTCTCGCATTCCACTGAAGTATGTGGAGCACCATAATTAAAACTTTAACCCTCATTCTGTCCATTTTCCCCAACCTCAGTTGCTATCAGTAGTGCATGTATCTGATCTGCTTTTACATCACGTATATCAAGGAATCTTCCTGCTGCCTCCACTATGGTCTTGATTCTATCACTTTTCTTTCGTAGCTGAGCTGCAACATTAATGGTGTGGCAGATGAAGACAACAAATTCCACTTTGTTTACTACTAGTGAATCATCATTAATTTTACATTTATGAGCACGAGCATTTTGCATATTGTCTGGGACTTGAGTTTGTGCTTGATTTCCTAGTGCATTACCATCCCTTTGTGCTGCATTTCTTTGCTCCATTTCACTGGAATTCCTGTTGTTTGTTTCTATCGCCCTTACTTTCTTTAGTGCTTCTGCGTATGATATTTTGTTCATTCTCTTAACTCTCTGTACTTCTCTGGCTTCTCTCTGCACTTCACATCCTCCAAACGCAGCACTATGCTCACCTCCACAGTTACAGCATTTAACCTTTGCATCCTTATCACATTTTCCATACTCATGCTGTCCTCCACATCTCGTACACCTTAGCTTTCCTTTACACTGCTGTGCTGTGTGCCCCATTCTTTGGCATGCATAACATCTGAGAGGTTTGGGAATGTATTCCTTCACGCTGTAGTTCATGTATCCCATTTGCACCGATTTTGGGAGGGTTTTCTCAAACTGAACCACTACCGATAGGGTTCCTTCAGTGAGCCATCCCTTTTACTCTTAATCCGTATGGCATCAATTACTTTACCACCTTTAATCTCATGTTTAACATCTTCCATAGACATACTCAATGGGACTCCAGAGATTACTCCTCTCAACTTTACCATTGCTCCAGGTATATGAGCCTTCATCTTTTCCCCTTTAAGTGTTGTCATTTTGAGGATCTTTTCCTGCTGTTGTTTGCTGTTTGCATGTATCAACAATCGTTTATTGTTCAAAAACTTGGCCATTTTGATTTTCCCAATCTCCTCTTCGATCGCTCTGGTAAGTTTGATCGGGTGGTAGTGTCCGCCATCCTGATTGAATTCAATTATTACTTTCCACTCGGCTTCTTGTGTTTGATCCGTCTGCCTATCGTTGTGACTGGTTCTTGATTTTTTATTATTTCCTCTGACAACTTCACTATCATCCGACCAACTTCTCTCTCTTGCTATCCGCTCTCTCTCTCGCAGGCCTTTTCTGCCTCACAGATTTAGGTAACATCCATTCCATTTCACTTCCATTATTTCCATCAGAACTATTTGACATGATGTTACAGTCAAAGTACAGTTTATGCTAATCCGCCAGCAAATCTTTCAATCCTACCGCGTTCGCAAATTACTTCCGTCTCTCTCTAGGAAAAACCTCGATGGCGCTCCGCCTCCTGTCACTCTCCAATCGGCAGTTGGGCTCCTGCAGACGGCGTGGTAGGAGTACGGGAGAAACCAAGACACGGACACAGGAGGATCGCTAGATTGGACTAGATTGGATCACTAGACTGGAGTAATGGACTGGACTGGACTTTTTACAGGGTTCTAACCTTGCTGCTAGCAGCAGTTTTATTCCATTTAGCCTTTAAATGAATTATTCATTAGTAGCATCCATGTTATTTACATTGTAATAAATCAGGTTTTAATTTGACTTTAGACTTCTGTCTGGTTTTTAACTCTGCTCCCCTGATTTTAAAATAACTTGAATCTTTCAGAGTCCTAGGCTCTAAGTTATTTCCTAGGTGGCGTTGTCGGCTTCTTTTAAAATCCAATTCTCGTTAAATTTAACTGGTACCGTGCCATTGGCTGTTGGGCCCGGGCCACACCTGGCCTGTATAAAGAACAGAAGACTGACTTTCTTTTTTCAGTTTGTTGGTTGGTTTTCTGTTAATTTTATTCCTTTTAGCTGTTTCTTAATGCTGAATGATTGAATTTGAATGATTACTGTGTAAAGATGCCTTTGCAGTTTCCTCTTTCTTAAGAAAGGGAAACATTTTATAGTTTACCACAGCTATCTGAAAATGCAAGAGGTGATACATATAGAGCTGTGAGAAAGGAAGTGGTGATCATTACAAGTGCAGTGAGCCACCAAGATGAGTTCAGGTTTTAAGTGAAGCAATACATGAACTAATGCAACAAATACAGTACCAACTATAGTATTTAATACAATTTTATATAGTGTATTAACACATTTTTTTTATGTTTTTCCATTTTCTGTCCTCATGTTTCATCCTTTTTTCTTTCAAATAACTTTTTGAAAGTCTGAAAATTATCCTTATGATAATACTGGTGCAACATACAAAACTACTTCCTCTTAAAGCTGAATATAGACGAGATTGGTGCAAATATGATTTTAAAGTTATTTTTATAAAACGGTCGCTATATCCTGACAGTAGTACATGAAACGGGTAACCTGAAAAAAATCATGTGCCTATGTGCTCCTAACGGCATCTGCAAGATTTCACAGACCGAAAGAAAACAAGCAGTAAGAGCTGATCTGAGGTCTGCTGTCCAGCAACCGTCTATGAGAGCCAGCTGTCAATCACTCGCAAACTCAGACCAAACGGTCAAACTAGGCCTCGCTGATTAAATATGAATCAATATGATACTTTAATGCCTATTTCTCGCCTAAAATGTTTTCAGAATCATCCTGTAGTGCACGCTTTAGCTGTAAAATGAGAACGTTTGTGACCCAGCAGCCATGTTGAGATCAGGCTGAGATGGCTTGCTCATGCTCACATGACCGGATCTCAAGCAGTAAAACAGAGCTTAAAAAAGAAAAGTTCAATTGTTTACATTATGAACAACGCCATGTGGTTTTGACAGGAAAAGAAATGCAACCAGTACAAGGCTTTAACTCTGTGGTGTGCTTGTTAGAGAAAACAGAACACACACATTATTGCATCGTGTAGTCAGACAGGGCAACCGGACAGAGACTCGATAATGTCTATCTTCGTGATACTGGGGCTGCTGGTCTGCATCATAGAGGCACAAGGTAAGAACACTGTCTACTAAAATATTATGAACAGATACAGCAATGATGCCTGATGATCAGGCTTCTTTACTGTGAATAATGAACCAAACATCATAAAGTTGCTTCATATTTTATCTTATGATTAGCGATAAAAGGTTGCATGGTGGGGCAGTGGTCAGCACTGTCAAAGGTTCAGGTTCAAACCCGGCTTGGGGCCCTTCTGTGTGGAGTTTGCATGTTTTCTCTGGGTTCTCCGGCTTCCTCCCACAGTCCAAAGAAATGCAGGTTAGGTTGATTGTTAACTCTAAATGTCCCGTAGGTGTGAATGTGAGTGTGAATAGTTGTCTGTCTCTATGTGTCAGCCCTGTGATAGTCTGGCAACCTGTCCAGGGTGTACATCGCCTTCGCCCAATGTCATCTGGGATCGGCTCCAGCCCCTCCAAGACGCTGAATAGGATAAGCGGTTACAGATAATGGATGGCAGGATGGATGGATTAGCAATATACATGTCAGAAGATTAATGAGTCTTCCTTTTTTTGTACAAATGCAAAAATGTATTTAGAGATAACATATCTCAGAAGAGGGAATGATTTCTAAGAATTATACAAGAAGGAAATACAGAGTAAAGAACGACGGAGTATTAGGGCCACATTGAGTAAAGAAATAAATAAATCTGAGATTTCGAGAATAAAGTCATAAATTTATAAAGTAAAAAAAAATGTACGTACATCTGTAGAGACCCTCCCTGTAATTTATCACACACTTTTTGGATAAAAGACATTCATGTGTTAATGAAAATAACAAAACAAAAAAATATCTATGTATGTATTTATTTGTGTATTTATTTAGCCTATTTATCTTCTACTGTTACTTTGATCCTGTGCTTAAATAATGTTACACTTTTATAATATGACCACACTATCTTCTTGGCTTTTATTTTGACATGTTTGCCTTCACTTCCTGGTCACGTGACTGCCGTTCTCCGCTCCTTGATTCAGAAGAGAAAATGACAGAAAGAAACTTGAAGAAACTAAATCGGATCGTTTTTTTAATTTTTTTTTTTCGTTTTTCGTTTGGAAACAAAAAACAAACAGAGCACCACGTGATTCCGTTTTTCGTTTGTGGTTTAAAACGAAAAAACGAAAAACCCACGTGACTTCCGTTCTTCAATTCAAAACGAATAATGAGAAAAGGAATTCGCAAAAACAAACAAACGGCCCGGTTTGGGTTCGTTTTTCATTTTTTGATTCAGAAACGAAAAACGAGAAAACGGCCGTTTTCTGGTTTTTGGTTTAAAACGAAAAAATAAAAAAACGTTTTTTCCTTTCTGAATTCCAAAGGAAAAACGGAATATCCGATGATACCCAGACCAATAAGGCTTCAAAGATACTAACAATGCATTTTGGCAAGTAAGGAAACAAGAAAACTGCACAGGACACCTTTAATACAAATGTTGATTATTCTTGATTATCTATTGATTGTACCCAATAATCACTTTTCTCACTTTGTAAATAACATGTTTGTACGGAAATAACCATGTTAAAGATTTTTTTAGAGGATGTTATCTTGAAAACAACAAAAAATAAAATCTGTATGATCAAGACCAACAAAATACAAGAAATATCCTTGATGTAACACTGAATGTGGTTCTATTTACAAATTTATAAATGTTTATATGTGGGCTGCAATATGTTTCAATATTTGTTTAAACGTGTTAATCTTGGCTGAAAGCAGTGGGCAAATCAGGGTCTGAGAAGTGAAGCCATTGTGGAAGAACCTTAAACCTGCATTCTTTCTAATGTCCAGCAGGGAGTGACTCCTCTGTTTGCAAAAAGAAGTCTGATTGTATAGAAGTCTATGAGAAAATGAGTCTACTTCTCACTTGATTTATTACCTCAGCAAACATTGTAAACATGAGTTTATGGTCTCAATCACTAGTTTCAAGTCTTTTTCAATATAGCATGAATTTCATTTAGTACATTATGATCCCATTTAGAGTCAGATAGACCATAAAGCAGGGGATGCTTTAGGGCGGGGCTACCTTGTGATTGACAGGTCACTACCACGGCGTTGTCCGGTCTGGGAGTTGTCCGTGTTTCGGTCTTAGAACTTTAACTCTTTGACAGTGTGTTTTTAATTCATGAAAGTTAATTAAAACCTTTTAGGTCGCCTGAAAATGTCTTATTCAGAGTTTGGTTGTACTGAGCTCCACCCTCTCGTTTCACTTCTGGTTGCAAAAAAACAAGATGGTGACAGCCAAATACCAAGATGGCAACGGCCAAAATGTCGAACTCGAGGCTTCAAAACGGCAGTCCACAAACCAATGGCTGACTATACGGCCACTTGTATATACAGTATATGGGTGAAAGCAGTTTCTGGTATATGCACCATTATTGGACACTTATTAAAGCCAGATACTCATCTTATATGCTCATGATTGTGTGAATTAGTGAAAGCCAAAAGATCATGTGTCACTGACTTTGAACTCTGGTATTGTGAGTTTTTCAGCAGGGAATTGATCAGTGCTATTATTCTAGGAAACACAGACTGAATGCATGACAAAATATGAATATAGAAAAATAAAACATTTAATGGCATTTTCAAGCTTGTTTCAGTACAATATACAGTACATATACTGTTGTGGTTCATATGCTCAGAAAAGCTACAATCTTTGCTTAGCAACATTTTCAGCTCTCTAAATTGAATTTTCAGTTGAGCATTCCTTTGATATCTTTGTAAACAAACTACATGTAAAAATCTCTTTTAAAAAAGAAATAAATTAGAAAAAAACACCTCATGTTGAACAAAGCACATAAATAACTTAAAGTCCTTGGATAACACTGTTTACCTCTTAACGCGAAATTAAATGTAATTCTGTTAAAGGGACTATTTGTAACTTTTTAAGCGTATAAATGTAGCTGGTCGCCACACATGCGCGCTCGCATATGCGCGTTCGCGTGTGGCCGCTGCCTTTCCTCCTCTGCCTGCCTGCCTTCACTCAGACAGCGCGCGCGTTCTCAGCTCGCTCCACCTCTAGACGTAAACGCGCGCTCACTCCTCACTGCAGAAGAGTTAGTTTAGCTCTGAGAATATCTAGTGAATGCACAGAGGACGTTTTTGCAGAAATAACTGCTGCAGCTCCTCCAGATCAACAGAGGTTTCCTGTGTCTTGTGAAGTGACGGAGCTCCTCAGCTAGTAACGTTATCGTCTCGTTACCGACCGGGTACTGCAGCCGGAGAGAGCAGGGAGCTGCAGAGCCCCGCTGCATCAGCCTGCGCTGAGGCAGTAAAAGCCAACACTAAGATCAGATCTAAATCATGTTCATGGAGAGACCTTCGTCTGGTCAGCTAACATTACTGCCAAGCAGCTGAAATATAGAGTGATATTGTGCTTTTAGCTGACGTGTGTCGCCTCACTGTTTTGAGCGATGCTCGTTCAGGTATATTTAGAGCGAGCAAGCGCGAGCCCGACGCTGACTTTCGTTGATTTCACGGCCACAGGTGTCGCTGTTAAGAAGCATTTCTGAAAGTTACAAATAGTCCCTTTAACAACTGCACAAGAGACCTTCAAATGTTTCCACATTTTTAGTTCCGTAGAACAGCATCAGATTATTTCTCTAGCTCAAATCATGATGAAGAAAAAGCTACTTCTGAATGTGTGTGACGCTTAGTAACATTTCCTCATTGTTTTACAGCTGTTTCTATTGAAATGTTTGAAAAGTATTTTCATTCCAGAGCAGGTCATATAAACTTATACATTGGCAGCTTTGGCAACACTTAGCAAAACTGTAAAATGCAGTAAGTACAGTAGAATACAATTCCTGATTAAAGCTGCAGTTGGTAACTTTGAGCAAATATGATAAAAAGTCACTATATCCTGACAGTAATGCATGAGACAGATAATGTCATGTTTATGTTCATGTTCCTCTGTCTCCTCCTAGTGCTCCTAATGGCATTTGCAAGATTCGCCGGTGACTGAAGGAAAACAACCAATCAGAGCCGAGCAGCCTCTGGGCAGCTGCTGCTCGGGAAACTTGTGAACTCCGATCAAACTGTCAAACTAGGCAGCGCTGAAATGTGTTCAGAAACATCTTGTAGTGTACTGTTTAGCCATGTTTAAAGCAGTCGAGCCAAAACCAAGCACTGCCCACCAGCCAGAGCAAACTTTCATTTTACAGCTAAACAGTACACTGAAACATCTGAGGAGAGAAATAGGCATGCCATTATGAGCACAGGAGGACAGATTATTTGTCTCATGCACTATTTACAGGATATAGTGACAGCTTTATGAAAATAACTTTTTCATCATATATGCTCAAAGTTACAGACTTCAACTTTAATTGTTTAAGGACATGGCAGGCCTTTCTACCGTAGCATACAGGCTCTCTGGCACAGACGTGTCTCTAGTCTTATCTGGATCCGGGGGTCCAGGGTGAGGTCCTACCAAGCAGTAGGTGGAGGTTGGAGAAAGACCTGAAGCATCATCTGTTGGACTCTGATCCAGAGGTTGGGCTGTAGTTACGACCTGGAAAATATATCACATGCAATGTTTTTAGCAAAGGTTGTTTGCCATTTTTACTTTACACTTTATTATTAATTGTGCTATTTTTCTGTATTAACATGGGAAGTAATCTCACTACGATTAACAGCAGCTCATATAAATCCTTCAAATACTACAAACGTCTGTATCACGGACTACAAAAGTGTTAAGCCTGTTTTTCATAACATTACAATGAATTTGTATCTAAAATGCATGAAATTGCTATAAAACATAGTTTTAGGTGTTTTTCATCAAGAGCAGAGTAAGGTGTGGCTGAAAGATCTTAGTTGAGTTCAAATGAATGTCTTGGCCAAGAGAGCACAACACACTGCAGCTTAAACACAAGCACGTAGAGAAAGCATCTACGCCACTTTGACAACACAGAAAGTACGTTGCATTTAGAAAAAGACAGAAAATTCGAGTTTTTCTCATCTCTTGATTTGTTCCAAGGCTGAAATTGAGGTTTGCAAAACATTTAACACAAACGTAGACACCGAGTGCAGATTTAACCTGAGAGTCTTCTGCTCGCAATATTCACTGTGATACAGAAGTGAATACAGAAGTGTAAAACCTTTGGCTCAGTAGGAAGTCACGTCTAGCTGCGGGCGTGTGCCGAAAAACGGAAGCAAAGGGAGGAGCTGTCTGAAATGCAGCTGTGATCGTGT
Source organism: Sebastes fasciatus (assembly GCF_043250625.1). Classification (NCBI taxonomy): domain Eukaryota; kingdom Metazoa; phylum Chordata; class Actinopteri; order Perciformes; family Sebastidae; genus Sebastes; species Sebastes fasciatus. The sequence goes on along the minus strand of NC_133805.1, from coordinate 28,876,368 downwards.
AGATAGAGTATGTGCTTAAAAACCTGTGGCCTAATGTGCATGACATTGTTGCAGTGTTGTCTTTTTACACACCAGTATGGGATTCGATATTTGCATGAAGAGTTTTGAGAACACAACAACTTTTTGAACATGCATTTGCTGTTTTGCAAATTGGAGCATCAAAATGATGGAATAACTATAATAAAACACAAGCAAACAACACATACGCAGCGTAGAGAAACCTGGGTAGCAGGCTTTGATAGATGGATCATGGTGCATCGGGTTCATCGGGTCCAGAGCATTACATTTGAGCACAAGCAAGCAACACAACCAGCGATGTGCACATGTGGCAGTTAAGAGCGAGCAGTAGGACTTGGAACAGCAGATTGATTTAGAAGTCAGTGTAGCGAGGAGTCACAGGTCATATACAGCACATAGACCATTTTGTCAGTAAAATGTATAGTGATTGATGTGCATCGGGATAGCCAATAGAAGCATGTGAGGCTCCAGTTTTTGATTTTGAAAACATAATAAACTTAATTTTCCTCAAATCCGGTTTCAATTGTTAAATTGCTCTAAATCTGAAATTCTGTTCCTCAGTGTGTCTGGCAAATTTTGGGAGAGTGAAGTTAAAAATAAAATGTGACGCTTACCTGCAGTATTTCATATACTGTATTTTCGATGCTCTCTCTTTTATCTGCAGGTCAGTTGTAAAAAAAAAAAATACATGTTGATTTGCTTTAATTTATTTTTCATTTTAGAGCTTTACCTTTTAACCGCATTACATTTACATTACTTGAGCTGCAGCTATATTGAGTCCAGATTTAGGGTGTTTCTAAGTGACTCCATCTTCAAACAGCAGCACTTTTTAAAGCCTCTATGTGTAGGATTTGTTATTATTATTATTATTATTATTATTATTATTATTATTATTATTGTTATTATTATTATTATTATTATTATTATTATTATTATTGTAACTGCATTACCGAATACACACAGAGGATTTATAAGTATGGCAGAGGATGGACTTTAGAACACTTAATTCCCATGTACAGTAAACAGATAAGAGTTTGCAGATTTTACATGTAATTATATGTTAAAATTCATACTTGGACTTACAGTTTTTTCTCTTTCGATAATAACAAAACAGGCCCAACGAAGTTAGGCCTATTAAGACGAGAATGAGAATTGTGACAGTAACAGCAGTCACATTCACATTGCTGCCATGTTTTTTAGGATCTGCAAAGAAAAACAAAAGCCAGATTAGAAAAGTATGTCTGGTTTAAGTCATGCAACATAATTGAAAGTGTGCCACTGTAACATCACATCTTCCCAGCCTGTGCTTTTAACAGACTGCAGTTTTAATTATAAAAATATCTTGGTAACCTGCTCTGTGGTAAGACATCATTTCATTTGTTCATTTAAAGCTGTCAAAAAACAGAAATAGAGCGTAATGTAATGCATTGCATTATGTAACCTGTATTGTACCATTCCTTCAATAAAAAAATATATATTTTAAAAAACTGTCACAATTTAAATCTATCAACTTTCCAAAAGTCCCTGAATGAGATCATTTAAATACTACCTGCTTCTTAGTTTTACAACGTTATTTTCTAGTTCAGCTTTATAACCTACCAAATACTAACAATTCATGCCAGCCGATAGATAAGGCTTATCATTATTGGTTTTTACTAGGTTTCACTGAAATATACGTTAAATAAAAAAATATATAAATAAAAAAAAATCTATTTAAACTGAGTGAACTCAATTTTATATCCCTCCTCCACACACACAAGCGGTTTTATTTCCTGTACAAGAAAACGATGTTCACAGCAGTTTACAGTAGAAGAGGTCATCCTTAGACGAGGACAAAAATAGTTGAGTTTTAAACCCCCTGTTAAAACACTCCTGCTTTTTCTATGGTGTTCCTCAAGGTCTTGGTGTCTTAATCTGGTAATTTTGAGGGATTATTGTTCATTTTTATCAATTCTCGAGTGGTGGTTAAATTTAGCACCAAATCTGTGTAACAAATGGTATCAACCCAAAAATTGCTGCAAAAACTTATGAGACATAATAGAGCATGGGAATGGAAATCATATACTTGGATCAATAATTAATAATTAATAAATTCTGAATGATGATGTACACCACATCCATGTGCTGACCTGCTATCTCCCCCTAAAGACCCCCTAAAGACCCCCTAAAGACCCTCTGTACCCCCCTAAAAAAAGACAAAAAGAAGTTTCAGAGGGTTAAATGGCTTTTAAAATGTCAAACCCACTATGGTTGAACTCAATTAATGAGGTAATTTCTGCCACCAGAGCAACTCTTCCTTGAAAATATACTACAATCCTACAGCGTACGCACCCCTGAAAACACAATGAAAAATGGAAACATGGATTTTAACCATATTTGTAACAAACTCAATTTATTTATCTTAACTTAACTTATTTACTTGGATGTATGAAAGTTTTCTTTCAAAAAGAAATGCTTATAAGTCTTAATCTAACTCCAAACTGTGCATTATTTTCAGGAAGTTGTTCTGTCTTTCAGTCTTACCATCAGGTAGGGGGCAAAGATGTCCAATTATTTCAATGTCCTCGGTCCTGCTGACCTTGTTGCTATGGTTACAGATGATTGAGCTACTCGACAGGTAGACGTGGAGAGAAGCACCAGAGGTTGTGACCTCTGATTGCTTTCCTCCCTCCTGACTGCAGGTTTGGTAGTGACATCTAAAAATGCTGTTAATGTGAGAGTCCTGTGTTCTGCAGGTCACAGTGAGGTCACACTCTGAGCTTCTGGAGTCTACTGAGATCACTGTCAGTTCAACTGGAGACACTGGATCTGAGGAGGGAAAGTTTCTGTGAAGAATTTTAGAAGCATGGCAGCAGAAAATCGGTGTCTGAAATGTTAACAAACCTACCTTGAACTGTGACGTTGTATTGAGCTAGTATTTGGTCTCCTTGAAGAGATACCACTTTTGCAGTATAAACTCCACTGTCTGCCTCTTTTAGATTCTTCAATTTCACAGAGTATTTTTTCTCAGGAAACTCAAACCTTTCAGCATAACCAGCAGAGACTAATGGTTCTCCACCAGATGGAAATCTTACTAAAATGTCTGTTATTTTGAAGTTCCACTCAACAAAATAAAAATCCTCAGGAACATCAGCATTAACATTCAGAAGCACATCCCCTCCCTTCTGCACAAACACAGGAGTCACAGCACTGGGCCCTGTAGAAACAGTAAACACACAATACAATACAAATCACACACAATATGTGGTTATGCGGTCAAAACTGAATGTTATTCCATCCCTACTATATTTCTTACACATTGGATCATCAGTTCAAGTACCTTCAGCTTATCATGGTTTATCAATGTTAGAAAATATCTTTAAAAATGCCTTACAGCTTTGTCTCGTGACACAGCTTGCCTCAGGATAGAGGAGTTTAACAGGTGAAACTAAGCCCATTGACAGTAAGATGTTACTTTATTTTTCTTCTTAACATTACATACGTCTTTCCAGTCAGTCTCTTCTAAAAGACAGAGGACTTTCTTTCACTTTGTTCCCCAGCTTGGAGGAGACAGACTGTGAGCGGATATTTCCACCGACTGCTTATTGAGGTTGTTACGGAATGAGTCAAGTTTATGTGTCTTGGAGAGACAGTGGACACCTTTTCAACATGTTGCTATAACGTATAATATGTGTATTGTAATTATCTACTGTAAAGGTTAAAACATGTATTATTCAAAATGGGAACTAGAAAGGACTCAAAGAGTCCGTACCTTCGCCAAGGATATCCTCTAAATGTGTCACTTAAATAACACAAAAGTGTTTAGAATGTTTTTAATCTGTGTCTGGATCCATATCTTCATCCAAATATGGATAATATTAAAAAATATTGTTGATTGGCTGATCGCAATGACACTTTTTGGGGGAAATTGCCTGCCTACTGTTTCAGTATATAGTATTAGGGCAATGTACAAGAATGAAGAATGAAAATTTTAGTAAAATGTAACACTGAATTTGACTTTTCTTATCCAGATTAACCAGAAAGAAGCAGACACCCTTATTGTTTTGTCACGCATGGGTAAGGGGTGGGGTAATAACTGACATAACTGTATATCTCAATAAAAGTTTTAGTTTTAGATTTTTAGCATCATTATTGAAATAATAAACAATGAGCACATCACTGAGAATTGTGTATATTTCTCAATATTATCATCATTCAAAAGTTAATTCCAATGAAACATAATGTTTCTTATTGATGAAATAGTTCTACGGTACGACAACTTTGACTTTGTCAATGTCAATGTCAAACAATGTCAATCAACAACGGGTAATATAAACAAAATAAAGTTCTTACCTTGTGATTCACAGGAAAGCAGCAGAGAAATGGCAAAGACAATCACGACCAACGGCCTCATTCTGCAATGTGCTGCATGAGGAAGTGGTAAGGCTATTTGTGAACCGCGCTCAAAAACCATTTATCAGGAAATGGCTCAGGTGGACAATCCATTTAGAGTTTTGAGTTTTTGTTGTCACAATACAAATATTCCCATTCTATTAAAAAAATTCTTCAATTCTTTGAGCAACACAAATGAAAGTCCAAAGGTTTTTAATTTGTCAACTGTGGTTTTACATCCATGGCTCTCATATTTGACAATCGAGCTAAGATATGCCTTGTCACACAACTTCCGTCAGCTTCAACTGCTCCTCTGTCTACTGTATCCGCCTGTACAAGACATGAAACTAAATATGGCCTTTAATAACTCATAATCAGCTTTATTAAACCACTTTTTTAGAGAGATGTGTCTCATTGGATCTCTCCACCTGATTAACATTCCAGAGCTTGATGTTAATTCAAGAAAATGTTACAAATACAATTTCCAACACATTCATATCCATCATACTCATCCTTGCTTCACATTTCCATCAGAACAGAATCATTATCAGTGACTTACAAGAATACTTTCACATTCTCAGCACTCACCTCTGGTGGTCCTCCTCATGTCCTTGTTGCCTAGGCGGAAAAATAAAAGGGGCTTCGATAAAATGTTCGTTGTTAGTTTGACAATGTTAGTAACTCAAAAATCAAATGGACGTACAGAAGGCTCCTACTTTACACAGAAAGGAGAGCTTCCTCGAGTATCCTACAGTAACATTTGTAACCTACAATAACCTGATGGCCTTTTGCATCCATGTAGCAGCTGTTAGTAATGAAACATTATCTCATTTGTAGCACTCAGTTTGCTTAAAGCCACTGAGACAGAGAAACTGCAATTCCAATCAGCTTTGAAGAAAAGAAGCATCTGTATTAAAGGGGCAGTGTGTAGGATTTGGCAGTATCTAGCAAGGAGGTTGCAGATTGCAACCAACTGAAGCCTCTCCTGTGTGCCAAGCGTGTAGATGAACTACGGTGGCCGACGTGAAAACGCAAATAGTCCAATCTAGAGCCAGTTGTTGTAAGAGTAGCGTAGGTCATTTAGAGCAGAGACAGTACGTAGAGTGTGTGTGTACGTGGGAGGTGAGTGGTGAAGCAAGAGAGCGAGAGTGGCGGCGACAGCCGCAGCGAGTAACATTATCGACTCCGGCCCAAGAAGGAAAAGTCAACCGTTTTCGCTCTGTTCGGTCTGGGCTACTGTAAAAATATGGCGGTGCAACATGGCGGACTCCGTGGAGAGAACCCGCTCCCTATGTAGATATAAACGGCTCACTCTAAGCTAACAAAAACCCAACAAGTCTTATTTTCAGGTGATTATACACTAAAGAAAACATACTTATTAATATCATATTCCATTTCTGCCAATAGATCCCCCTAAATGTTACACACTGGTCCTTTAAAGTCTATAACTGCTTCAAATTCAGTGATATTCAATGTTTAAGTGCTTTTAGTAGTATCAAAAATCATATCTTCCTAAGGTAAGGCAGCTAATCCTGCTAAGGTGCAAGTGTACATCATGTACTAACATAAAGTGCTAACGTTCTGTCAATAACAGCGATACATAACTGAAATGAATGCCCACATCATCAATAGACAGTATAGAGCACCTTTAACACAATATATTCAATCTGAAGTGTCTACATTCCAGTTGTAGTGCTACATTAGTTTAAGAAAGTGCTTTACCTATAATATGTTACAGCGTATTGCCATGTACAATACACATAACTGTCATCTGTGTCTTTACCGCGAGTACTTTCGTTTTACAACAGGAAATGTAAAAATATCATGAGAGTGTTGCTGTGGGGTTTTTTGTGAGCTCTATGAGAACTGGCTTAGCATTACTCATTGGTGTTTTTACAGAAATAAAAGCAAATGTCATGTCAGTCATAGGAGTTTTATAAATGTGTATAACTTACACATGTGTATTAATCACATTTAGAGGAAGTATAGAAAGTTTACTCTGCCAGCGCCCCTTATCACACTATCCTTACCGCCCCCTGTACTCGTCCAACCTTGTCATTGGAAAAAACCCACTCATACTGCAATTTGACATTTAGTAAGCGGAGGAGCACCCAAACAAGACAACTGGGGTTTCCATCGTCTCCACTGCTTGTTTAGTTCTGTTTTATATCTTTGTATTTATGTTTCTTTTTTCAGTGTGAATAAATAATCCAACCTGTTATTTTCTTAGTTATAAAAGTGTATATGTGAGGTGCATGTGCACTCGCCACACTCAAATGTAAATTGTAGCTGCACTTAGACAATGTGTTATGTCGTCATCTGAATACAGTCAAACCAGCGTAAAACATGTATTAGCATGCAATGCCAGCAAACGTATGACAAACTTGAAGTTGACCATACAGAAGTCCACAGTCTTCCATATTTCCTTTCTGCATCTGCTGGAGCTACTGGGACCTATATATCTTTCAGAAGTTCAAAACAGTCTAAAAATCCGTCTCCCGAGCTGTTTTGATACGATGTTCATTGATTTGTTATTGACATTGTGCTCGGAAGTCTCCTGCGTGTTGCTCTCTATGAGACGCTCCCTTCTCAACCATTTCATCCGTTCACACGTTGCTGATGCGAACACTGAGAGGAGTGTCTCTGACCCGGCCTCGTTCCTCCCCTCTCTCCCTGTAGCTTTGCTCCAGACGGATCTTCTCTGGATCGGACACCTCAGGCACAGTCCCACCCCCGTTGCTCTGGTAAACATGCTGGGGGCTGGATGGTTTGAAGATGGCCGTGGTCTTAGTCTTGGCCACTTTGTCGGAGAAGGAGAAGTCCACTACGTATTTGCCCGATGGGGAAAGGGAGACTACAGGCAAGGCAAGGCAAGGCAACTTTATTTGTATAGCACATTTCAACAACAGGGCAATTCAAAGTGCTTTACATAAACATTCAAGAACATTGCGACAAAGTGCAAAAGAACATTAAGACATAATTAAAACAGTTATAAAAACATTAAAACATTAAAACATTAAAGATTAGAAAATAAAAACAAGCTAAAAATAAAAGCTAGGATAGAAGCTAAAATAGCATAAAACACAAAAAAGTAAAAGCTCTAGTGCAGTATAAGATCATTATCTGGTTTAATAAAAAGCAGCCGTAAACAGGAAAGTTTTAAGCTTTGATTTAAAGTAACTCAGCGCTGGAGTTGGTCCTGCAGTTTTCTGGGAGCTTGTTCCAGATATTTGGTGCATAAAAACTGAACGCTGCTTCTGCATGTTTAGTTCTGACTCTGGGGACACTAAGCAGACCTGATCCAGATGACCTGAGAGGTCTGGATGGTTCATAACACAGCAGAAGATCAGAAATATATTTTAGCCCTAAACCATTTAGTGCTTTGTAAACCAGCAGCAGTACCTTGAAATCAATTCTCTGAGAGACAGGCAGCCAGTGTAGAGACTTCAGAACTGGACTGATGTGATCCACTTTCTTGGTCTTAGTGAGGACTCTAGCAGCAGCGTTCTGACTCAGCTGCAGCTGTCTGATCGATTTTTTAGGAAAACCAGTAAAGACGCCGTTGCAGTAGTCAAATCGGCTGAAGATAAATGCATGGACTAGTTTTTCCAAATCCTGCTAAGACATCAGTCCTCTAATTCTTCTTATATTCTTCAGGTGATAGAAGGCTGTCTTTGTAATTGTCTTAATGTGGCTGTTAAAGCTCAGGTCAGAGTCCATGACTACACCAAGGTTTCTGGCTTGGTCCAAGCTTTTTAACATCACAGATTGTAGGTGAGCACTAACCTTTAATCTTTCTTTTTTGGCTCCAAAAACTAGGACCTCAGTTTTTTTCTTTGTTCAGCTGAAGAAAATTCTGGCACATCCAATTATTGACTTGTTCAATGCACTCACTCAGTGCTTGTATTGGACTGTAGTCTCCTGGTGATAGAGTTATGTAAATTTGTGTGTCGTCTGCATAGTTATGGTAATTTATTTTGTTGTTCTCAAAAATCTGACCCAGTGGGAGCATGTAGATGTTAAACAAAAGAGGCCCCAAGATGGAGCCTTGGGGAACTCCGCATGTGATTTTGTTCAGCTCAGATTTGGAATTACCTATAGACACAAACAAGTCCCTGTCTTTAAGGTATGATTTAAACCAGCTGAGTGCTATGCCAGAAATACCCACCCAGTTTTCCAGTCGGTCTAGTAATATATTATGGTCAACCGTGTCGAATGCGGCACTGAGATCCAGTAAAACTAAAACCGTAGTTCTACCACTGTCTGTGTTCAATCGGATGTCATTGAAGACCTTAACAAGAGCAGTCTCAGTGCTGTGGTTTCGTCGAAAACCTGACTGGAAGACATCAAAAGAGTTGTTTAGTGCCAGAAAGCTATTTAATTGTTGAAAAAACGTTTTTTCAATTATTTTAGACAAGAATGGAAGATTTGATATTGGTCTGTAATTATTTACTATTGATGAGTCCAGATTGTTCTTTTTGAGGAGTGGTTTGATGACGGCAGTTTTCAGGGCCTGTGGGAAGACTCCTGAAACAAGAGATGCATTAACAATCTGTAAAAGCTCTGAGACAATACAATCTGATACGTTTTTGAAAAGGACTGTTGGCAGAATGTCAAGGCAGCATGAGGAGGATTTTAGATGTTGTATGATTTCCTCCAGGTATGTCTGATTTATTTGATAAAATTGTGTCATGTTATTTGCGCCAGGTTTAAGTGGACGCAGGGGAAACAAACATCCTGTACCTGCTATGGAGGAAGTGACTGCTTGTCTGATTTTGTGAATTTTTTCTGTGAAAAAGGATGCAAATTCATTGCAGGCCCTGGTGGTTCAAAGTTCAGAGGCTACTGACGCAGGAGGGTTTGTTAGCCTGTCGACAGTAGCAAACAGGGCACGTGCATTGTTATTGTTTTTGGTGATGATGTCAGAGAAGAAGGATCGCCTTGCATTTTTCAGTTCTGAATTATAAATGCAAAGTCTCTCTTTATAGATGTCATAATGAACTTGTAGATTTGTTTTCTGCCACTGGCGTTCAGCTTTTCGACATTCTCTTTTTTAATTTCTTACCAACATGGTATTTCTCCATGGAGATTTTTTCTTACCAGAGACAATCTTCACCGTGGTGGGTGCAATGGTATCAATAACATTTGTCATTTTAGAATTGAAATTATCTACAAGCTCATTGACAGAGGTCCAGGGGAGGGCGGGTATGGAAGAGAAAGTCTGAAAAAATTGATCACTGGTATTTTCAGCGATATACCTTTTTGTGATTACCTCTGTCTGATCATTTCTGTGCACCGGAAGAGTACTCTCAAAGAATACACATCAATGATCAGACAGAGCAACATCCATCACTACAACCTTGGAAATGTTCAGGCCCTTTGATATGATTAAGTCCAAAGTGTGTCCCCTATTGTGTGTGGGCTCTGTCACATGCTGACTCATTCCATAGTTATGAAGAACCTGACACAGTTCTTTGGCCACTCTGTCTTGTTGGTTGTCAACATGGATGTTAAAATCACCAACAATGACTACACAGTCAAAGTCAACACAAATTACAGACAGCAGTTCAGTAAAATCATCAAAAAAGTTTGCACAGTATTTAGGTGGCCTGTAGATATTCAGAAACAAAGCTCGAGAAGAGGAGTTCAGCTGAACAGCGACATATTCAAAAGAAGCAAAATGTCCATAAGATATCTGTTTGCATTGGAGAGAATCATTAAACAGTATGGCAACTCCACCTCCTTTCTTATGCATTCTAGTTTCGCTCATAAAACTAAAGTTGGGAGGAGTTGACTCGATAAGAACTGCTGCACTGTTATTTTGGTCTAACCAAGTTTCAGTTAAAAACATAAAATCAAGCTTGTGCTCAATAATAAAATCATTGATTAAAAAAGTTTTTCCTGCCAAAGACCTGACGTTTAGCAGGGCTAGCTTTAATGTGCTAGAAGCATTATTATTATTTTTTGGGACATGGTTTGGCTGGCAAGGAATCAATGCTAAATTTGATAAATTTGCACAATCAGTAAAAATCTTCCTGTTTCTTTGCAGATTCACCATTCTTTTTCTACTACTTATTAGAGCTGAGATAGAAGAAGCTCTCATCACACAGGGCCCCAGCTTATCCTGGAAACAGTCACGTGTATCATTAGCCTTGATCATGGGAGAGAAAATGGGTGTAGGGCGGGGAGTAAGTTTAGTTCCAGCATTGACCAGCTCCTTCATGTGGTTAGTGAACTCCAAGAGGGGGGAGGAGGGAGAAAGGGTGATAAGCGAGGATGAGGACGCCTCCTCTTGTCTCTGCTGTATCCCAGGGCTGGCTTGTGGTGGGGGGTGAAATGATTCTCCTTGAGGTCCCCTGGCACATTGTGTTGTGTCTTCCTCCAGTGGTGATTCCTCTTGTCTCGCGTCCTTGGCAGAGGGAACAGATGAATGACGCAGGAAGTAGAATAGGTTGGAGTTGAACAATTTTACTCCTGACTTGTTTAGGCAGAGTCCATCTGCCTTGAAGAGATGTCTGCGTTCCCAAAAAAAAGTTAAAATTGTCAATAAAATGCACTGAGTGGGATTTGCATGCTGTTGAAAGCCATGTGTTCAGTCCCAGCAATCTGCTGAATCTCTCGACTCCTCTTCTGATCGGCGGCAGGGGTCCACTGATAAACACCTGAGCATTCACAGAGCTGACCGTGTTTAGCAGACCAGTAAAGTCCCGTTTCAGCACTTCAGACTGTTGCTTCACAACATCATTCGACCCAATGTGCAATACCACATTTTTCACATTTGGGTGTGCAGTCACAATATCCAGGATTCTTTCTGCCAGATCAGAGACCATATCTTTGGGAAAACAGAGTACTTTGATGTCTTTACTCCACATGCTTTTCACATCTTTAACAGCAGCATCACCCACAATCAGAGTTTGAGTTTGAGTTTGAGGCCCAGTTCTTAGCTTTCCCTGTAGCCTTTTACCTTCAGAGTTGCTTTTGGTTCTTACCCTGCTGTGTGAAGAGTTGAGATTATCCAGGGCATCAGATCGAGATCCAGGATCCTGCAACAGTGGAGCAAATCTGTTCTCCAGTTGCAAAGTTCTTTGTTGGGGAGGTTTGTTACTCATCCTTCCTTTCACAGTTGTCCACGGTTGGACCTTACTTTGTACAGGGGTTGATGAGGCACTATGCTCGGATGCTAATGCAGGCCAGCCGGTCGCATCATATATCTGAGGGTGCTGGGTTCTGCCTGTAAGTTTTCCTCCCATTTCCCAGGGACATGATTTACGCTTTGGCTTTGCACCAAGAGCGTTCCAGGGAGGACTACTAGTCGATTTATTGCCCTCTTGATTCTTGGTGGTCTTGTTGGTGCTAATTAGCTTTCTATTAGCCTGTTCCAGTTCACTGTTTTGAGTCAGTGGTAGAGTGGTTTCATTCCCACATAGTCCATTCACCTCCGCATTCACTTCTAGCCAGATAATCTTTGTTTCCAGCACTGCTATCTTCTGTAGAAGTTTGTAGTAGTCATCCGTGGAGAAGGGAGGCATCTTGCGGCTGATTAGCTTTAGCCAAGCACCTCGCTCCCGTTCACTATAGTACAGGCTTGTGCTGCTGATAGGCCGCGCTCACAAAGTAAAACAGTTTTTAAAATAGTGGTAGCCTTCAGTTTCTTTCATAAATTAAACTCCCAGTGATTTGTAAGTATCCAGGACTCGTTTTCCAAAAATTTAGTAGCAAAAGATAAGCATAGCAATGATAAAAAGAAAGCAAAGCAGAGAGCAACTCAGCGAAGCGTCTGCACAGGAGGATGTTGTGTATTCAGTTACTGTTTAACCACTAGATGGCGATGTAGAGCACATGACATTGTACTGCATGTTTAAAAAGGAGATTGAGAGAAGAAGAGAAGCAGTAAAGTTCAGAGTTAAGTCCATGCTAGTGTCTCGCTCTCTTTCTTTTGTTTGGATTACTTGGGCTACAACAAATTGGCGACGAGGATGGCGAATATTGGCGTGCCTCTCCCCGCATTGTTTCTGCCATGCACGGGACAACCTGCAATCCCGTTCGATATGTGGATGAAAATGTTCGACAATTATCTGCTTGCCATTCACGCGAGGGGGGACGACTGGCCCGATACGAGGAAACGTGCAATCCTCCTACACTGCATGGGCACTGAAGGCCAGCGTATATTTTATACACTCACAGATGCAGGTACGACTTATGATTCAGCAGTTGCTGCACTGCGTGCACATTTCAGCCCTGCAATTAACGTCGTGGTGGAACGACACAAGTTCAGACAAAGAGTGCAGAGATCGCATGAGACTGTAACGGAGTACGTGGGCGCGCTGCGCGAGCTCGCCACTACATGCGGGTTTGCTGGAAATACAGATGAAATGATCCGTGACCAGCTCATTGAACATGCTAGCTGCTCAAGAATACGTGAGAGACTATTAGTGCAAACGGATGAAAATCTCACTCTGGATAAAGCAGTTAGGATGGCGTGCCAGGTGGAAGCGGCTATCGGGCACGCGCAAACTCTTTCTTCGGAGCCTCAAGCGCCTGTACACGTGGTAAAAGTGAAGCCAAAATACCCATTCAAGAACAAAGCAAGGAGTAATTTCTCTGCTGAGCCTGCAACAGCGCCAAAACAGGATCGAAGCTGTTTTAGATGTGGATCAGCAGCTCACCTTGCCAACGCTCCAAACTGCCCTGCACGGAGAATAACTTGCCGAAACTGCAATAGGATGGGACATTTCGCCCGTGTATGTAAGTCAAAGTCCAACACAGCCAAAGTTGGAGAAGTGGTTGTCCTGGAAATAAATACAGTGCACATGATACAAGGAGGACAATCAGATGACAAAATTACCTGTGCTGTTACCATAAATGCAAAGTCTACGTCCTGCCCTGTGAACCTAGTGGTGGATACAGGCTCTGCTGTGTCCATCATTCCCGAGTGCCTCTACAGAGAGCACTTCAGTGGTGTGCTGCTGGATGAGCCACCTAAAAGGTTAGTGACTTACACCAAATCTGATGTTCCAGTGCTAGGTTGCCTGTCAGCTACAGTGCAGCATGCAAACATTAAAGTGTCAGCTACACTATATGTTGTGAAGACAGGCACAGCATTGCTGGGAATGGACTTATTCAGAGCACTGAGACTTTCTATTGACAATAATGCTGTGCTCTCAACTGCGGCTCCAGTGGCAGAGATCGAAGAGATCAATACTGGACCAGTAGCTGGCGAGAAACTGGGTCTTGCCAAAGGTTTCATTCACCGTGTCAAAGTCAGGGAAGGTGTACAGCCTGTTCAACAAAAGCTGCGGAGGCTTCCGCTCTCCGTTAAACAAGCTGTATCTGCTGAGCTGGAAAGACTTCTAGAAATGGATGTAATAGAGAGGATTGATGCATCCCCGTGGGTCTCACCCATCGTGGTGACACTACGAAAGAATGGTGCAGTTAGGATGTGTGTGGACTTACGTGAGCCAAACAAGGCTGTAGTGATGGACAGTCACCCACTGCCCCATATGGATGACCTTTTCTCTGAAATGCGTGGAGCCACTGTATTCTCCACCATCGATTTGGCGAACGCCTATCATCAAGTGCTACTAGCAGAAGAAAGCCGGGACATGACTGCGTTCATAACGCATGATGGGCTCTTTCGGTTCCGCCGGGTTCCGTATGGACTATGCTCAGCCCCAAGTGCGTTTTCTAAGATGATGTCCCTGGTGCTGAAAGACCTCAAGGGGGTCCAGAACTATCTGGATGATGTCATAGTCTATGGCATAGAGCAGGAGGAACATGACCGTAATCTGCAGGCGGTGCTCGCGGCGTTAAAGGACGCTGGCCTCCAGCTCAACAAGGAAAAATGCCACTTCAACCAAACCAGCCTACGGTTCCTTGGACACACCATCACACCCCAAGGTTTGCTGCCGGACAAAGATCACCTCCGGGCTATTACGGAAGCTCCAGCGCCTAGCGACGTCACCACACTACGCTCATTCCTGGGCCTCACAGCGTGGTATGCAAAGTTTGTGCAAAACTACGCGTCTGTGGTGGAGCCGATGCGAGAATGTCTGCGTGATGACACATTTCAGTGGACTGCAGCAGCGCAGTCAAGCTTTGACACTGTCAAGACTCGCATCGTGAACAGCTCAGCGCTGTCTGTCTTTGACTCAAGCCTTCCAACCATCGTGTCTACAGACGCGTCCGACTATGGTCTGGGGGCCATTTTGACACAAATGCACCCTGAGACAACGGAGCGCACAGTTGCTTTTGCTTCACGTTCACTTACCCCTGCAGAACGGAAGTACTCCATTGTGGAGAAGGAGGCATTAGCCTGTGTGTGGGCAGCAGAAAAGTGGAGGACTTTCTTATGGGGGACAAGATTCACACTGCGTACAGACCACCAGGCCTTGACCACACTGCTAGCCACAAAAGGCCTTGGACGCGCAGGCATGCGTATTGCACGGTGGTCAGCCAGACTCTTGTGTTTTACATATGACATAGTGTATCGGGCTGGTGCACAAAATTATGCTGCTGACTGTCTCTCCCGTTTGCCCCTCCCATCAGAAGAGAATGCAGATCCAGTGTCAGAGCCTGAACTCGTAGCTCTGTTGGATACAGAACTGAGAGCTCTCTCAGTGAAGGACTTCGCTGTGGCATGTGCAGCA
This sequence comes from Sebastes fasciatus, assembly GCF_043250625.1. NCBI lineage: Eukaryota > Metazoa > Chordata > Actinopteri > Perciformes > Sebastidae > Sebastes > Sebastes fasciatus. The sequence goes on along the minus strand of NC_133805.1, from coordinate 28,861,333 downwards.
TGCCCAGAGCTCACGGCCCTGAGAGCGCAGGTGAAAAAGGGGTGGCCTAAAAGAGCAAAGCACCTACCTACAGTGCTCCAACCGTACTTTGCTACCAGAGATGAACTGTCAGTCCAAGATGTGACAATATTCAGGGGCCCTCATTGGCGGCTTGTTCCTGTGGCCCTAAGAAAGCAGCTTGTGGATTTGGCACATGAAACACATCAGGGTGTCGTCCGCACCAAACAGAGGCTGCGTGACTTATACTGGTGGCCGGGCATGGACATGTGTGTGCAGGACAGCATTAATGCATGTGCAACGTGCCAGATGAATGATAAAAGCGCCAAGACGCATGCTGCCCCACTCCAGCCAGTTCCACTGCCAGATGGCCCGTGGCAGAAAGTGGGAATCGACATCGTCGGACCATTCGAGTCAGCGACTTGGGACTGTCGCTATGCAGTGACACTAATTGACTATTACACAAAATGGCCGGAAGTTGCTTTTACTCCCTCCATCACAACCACGGCGATCACCACCTTCCTTTCTGCAGTGTTCGCCCGGTTTGGCAACCCTACAGAGCTCATTAGTGACAATGGGACACAGTTTACTTCAAGTGAGTTTGCAGACTTCCTTGAAGTGAGAGACATCAAACACAGGAAAGTGTCTTTGTACTATCCGCAAGCAAACGGAGCCATAGAACGCTGGAACCGCGTTCTTAAAGAGACACTTCTCACTGCCGAGCAGGAGAGAAAACCATGGAAACCATTCATACAGGAATTCCTGCTCACATACCGTGCAACTCAACACAGTACTACAGGAGTGTCACCATATGAACTCATGTTCAACAGGAAAATGCGCACAAAGGTGGACATCGGCCCAGCAAGCAAATCCACCCCACTGTCGGAGAAGCAGGTGCGCCATCGTGTCATCTCCAAACAAAATGCGTCGAAAGCCTACACAGATGTGAGGAGAGGTGCACGAGTACCAAGGATCAAAGAGGGAAGCCTAGTCAGAGTAAAGAAACCTTTCCACGTTAAGAAAGGACTGTCAAAGTTTCAGGGATCTGCCAAAGTGATACGGAAAGCTGGTTCAAATGCTTATGTGCTGGAGGATGGACGCACATGGAACGCTATTCACCTCTCCCTGGTCCCAGAAACTGCAACAGACACCATTACACGCCCTGCTCCAGATCCTGAGCCGGGGCCTGCACTACCGCCGCATGTTTACATGCACAGACCAGCAAGGACGAAAGAGACCTGACTGGCTTAACGATTATGAACATTAATCGTTCTCTCATGGCCTTTGGGGGGAAATGTTGAAGAGGGAATGACAATGAAAATAACTGAAAAAAACAACAAAAAAAAACTGTTTACCATATCTGAACATGACCAAGTTGACTATAATGTTGAATGTTGTTTTGGTTAAGATACAGGTGTCAATATCTTGTGAAATTCATTTGTTTACCTCAGCTAAGTTAAAGCTATATTTAGGATAAAGTTTACATGCTGTTAGTAAAGTTGTAATAGACAGTAATGCTGTTTGTTATAATTACAATAATACTGTTATTGGAACATTTTGGGGTTTATGCTATGTGGGATAAGGAAGACATTTAAGTGTGCATTATTCTACAGCAAGGTCTCAAGTAATTTAAGAGACTGTGTATTTACCTTTATTTTACCGGGTAAGCTTCCTAAACTAAGGGGGAAATATGTTGTGTATTCAGTTACTGTTTAACCACTAGATGGCGATGTAGAGCACATGACATTGTACTGCATGTTTAAAAAGGAGATTGAGAGAAGAAGAGAAGCAGTAAAGTTCAGAGTTAAGTCCATGCTAGTGTCTCGCTCTCTTTCTTTTGTTTGGATTACTTGGGCTACAACAGAGGAATAATAGAAGAGCAGGAAGCATATTAATTACAGGCGGAAACTCATAGCCCCAGAGAATCATCCGGCAGGTAGGAGGTGCGGACCTGGCAGGTGGTGGAGGTCGGCTCAACTGTGGCACTCATGATCACCAGCAGCTCGAAGTCTGCAAACTCTGGATCTGTCCAGCCCCCACCTGGTGGAGGTAGAGGAGCAGAATTCACACCAGGCAGCGGCTCGTAGCAATAATTACATTTTCCTGTGGCCGGACAGCGTGTTCGTGTTTCAGGCGGAAAGAAATTCTTTGTAACATAGATCAACATGTCACAGGAGTCACAGAACTCTGATTGATTGGTTGCAGGTACTCTCTGGCCGCACTTTGCCGCTAAAATTGATTTAATATTTTTTATTTTATTGGCTGTTCATTCAACGGAGGCAGCTGTCAATCACTCGCAAACTCTGGTCAAACTAAGCAGCGCTGATCAAATATGAATCATTAATCTGCTAATCATACAGCTAAACAGTACACTATAAGATGTTTCTGAAAACATTTGAGGAGAGAAATAGGCATTACAGTAACAGAATATTGATTCATATTTGATCAGCGCTGCCTAGTTTGACCATTAGATCAGAGTTTGTGAGTGATTGACAGCTGCTCAGAGACGGCAAGGCTCCAGCTCAGCTCTGATTGGTTGTTTTCCTCTGGTCTGTGAAATCTTGTAGATGCCATTAGGAGCACCGGAGGACACAGAAGCACATGATTTTTTTCAGATTACCTGTCTCATGCTCTACTGTCAGGATATAGTGGCCGTTTTATAAAAATATCATATTTGTTCCATTTCCTCTGCAGTTTTAATGACAATATTAATTCAATAACTCATTTAAATGTTTTACTGTATTTTAGCATAGAATGTACTATTTGTCTCCATTACTATATTATTAAGTACAGAACATATACTGTAGGACGGCCCCTGAACATGATTGTTTAAATTAGCACAAAAAAACTGTTAAATTGAAGAGTGAAATAATAAAACAAAGACAACATGAAACTATAATGCTGTTTTACAATGCACAATGAAGTCTGTAAAACTCAACTGCACTTTGCAATTTATGTATATTGAAATGTAGGAATTACAGTACTTGAGTAAACGGTAACACAGAATGTTATCCGAACTGATTTGTTCCTGTTGTGCTGTCGCGTCACAGTCTAGATGTGTTTTGTGTAATGAAATCACCTGTTTTGTTGTGTTGCAGATCCAGTGTATCCTCCTGCTGGTATCTCTGTGTGCCTGCTGAAGATAGTCATGTTCTCTGTCGGTCTGATCATCATGGTGTCTGCTGTCATCACTGTTCACCTCATGGAGAAGCTCAGGAAGCACAAATAAATAAATAGTTCTCTACCAGCCAATCTTACATTTATGTACGTCACACTCTTTAGTTAAAGGTACTCTGTTTTCTTTGTATTGCTCGAGCCCTCATGGTACACATTCCTGCCACTGATCTTATGCTATTCCACTGATCCACAGTTGGTGGCAGTAACACACCAAGAAACGGAATAATGCACCAACAAAGGCGAAGAGGTAGAAGACTGCAAGCCAGCAGACATGGATATAAACCATTTAGAATTTAAAGTATTTGTAAAAATCAGCTTTTAAAATGTTTCATGAGGAAGGAAACTGATTCAACACGTTAATAAGGCTTCAAAGATACTAACAATGCATTTTGACAAGTAAGGAAACAAGAAAACTGAACAGGGCACCTTTAATACAAATCTTGATTATTCTTGATTATCTATTGATTGTACCCAATAATCACTGTTCTCACTTTGTAAATAAAATGTTTGTACAGAAATAACCATGTTAAAGATTTTTTTGGAGGATGTTATCTTGAAAACAACAAAAAATAAAATCTATGATCAAGACCAACAAAATACAAGAAATATCCTTGATGTAACACTGAATGTGGTTCTATTTACAATATTATAAATGTTTATATGAAGGCTACAATATATTTCAATATTTGTTTAAACGTGTTAATCTCTGGGTGAAAGCAGTGGGCAAATCCGGGTCTGAGAAGTGAAGCCATTGTGGAAAACCTTAAACTTGTATTCTATCTAACAGCCAGCAGGGGGTGACTCCTCTGTTTGCAAAAAGAAGTCTGATTGTATAGAAGTCTATGAGAAAATGAGCCTACTTCTCTCTTGATTTATTACCTCAGTAAACATTGTAAACATGAGTTTATGGTCTCAATCACTAGTTTCAAGTCTTCTTCAATACAGCATGATGTTCATTTAGTAAATTATGGTCCCATTTAGAGTCTAATAGACCATAAAGCAGGGGATGCTTTAGGGCGTGGCTACCTTGTGATTGACAGGTCACTATCACGGCGTTATCCGGTCTGGGAGTTATCCGTGTTTCCATCTTAGAACTCTTTCAGAGTGTGTTTTTAATTCACGAAAGTTAATTATAACCTTTTAGGTCGCCTGAAAATGTCTTGTTCAGAGTTTGGTTGTACTGAGCTCCACCCTCTCGTTTCACTTCTGGTTGCAAAAAAACAAGATGGTGACAGACAAATACCAAGATGGCAACGGACAAAATGTCGAACTAGAGGCTTCAAAACGGCAGTCCACAAACCAATGGCTGACGTCACGGTGACTATACTTCCACTTGTTATATACAGTATATGGGTGAAAGCAGTTTCTGGTACATGCACCATTATTGGATACTTATTAAAGCCAGATACTCATCTTATATGTTCATGATTGTGTGAATTAGTAGAAGCCATATCTCACAGATCATGTGTCACTGACTTTGAACATGGTATTGTGATTTTTCAGCAGGGAATTGATCAGTGCTATTATTCTAGGAAATACAGACTGAATGCATGACAAAATATGAATATAGAAGAATAAAACATTTAATGGCATTTTCAAGCTTGTTTCAGCACAATATACAGTACATACTGTATATATACTGTTGTGGTTCATATGCTCAGGAAAGCTATACAATCTTTGCTTGGCAACATTTTCAGCTCTCTAAATTGGATCTTCAGTTGAGAATTCCTTTGATATCTTTGTAAACAAACTACATGTAAAAATCTCCTTTAAAAAAGAAAAAAATTAGAAAAAAACACATTTTGTTTCATTAATTTGCAAAACACATAAATAAATTAAAGTCTTTAGATAACACTGTTTATCTCTTAACAGCAAATTAAATGTAATTCTGTTCACAACTGCACAAGAGACCTTCAAATGTTTCCACATTTTTAGTTTCGTAGAACAGCATCAGATTCTTTCTCTGGCTCAAATCATGATGAATCAAAAAGCTACTTCTGAATGTGTGTGATGCTAAGTAACATTTCCTCATTGTTTTACAGCTGTTTCTATTGAAATGTTTGAAAAGTCTTTTCATTCCAGAGCAGGTCATATAAACTTATACATTGGCAGCTTTGGCAACACTTAGCAAAACTGGAAATTGCAGTAAGTACAATAGAATACAATTCCTGATTAAAGCTGCAGTTGGTAACTTTGAGCAGATATGATAAAAAGGCAGCGCTGAAATGTGTTCAGAAACATCTTGTAGTGTACTGTTTAGCCATGTTGAAAACAGTCGAGCCAAAACCAAGCACTGCCCACCAGCCAGAGCAAACTTTCATTTTACAGCTAAACAGTACACTAAAACATCTGAGGAGAGAAATAGGCGTGCCATTATGAACACAGGAGGACAGATTATTTGTCTCATGCACTATTTACAGGATATAGTGACAATTTTATAAAAAATAACTTTTTCATCATATTTGTTCAAAATGACCAAATTTTGCTTTAATTGTTTAAGGACCTGGCAGGCTTTTCTACCGTAGCATACAGGCTCTCTGGCACAGACGTGTCTCTAGTCTTATTGGGATCCGGTGTTCCAGTGTGAGGTCCTACCAAGCAGTAGGTGGAGGTTGGAGAAAGACCTGAAGCATCATCTGTTGGACTCTGATCCAGAGGTTGGGCTGTAGTTACGACCTGGAAAATATATCACATGCAATGTTTTTAGCAAAGATTGTTTGCCATTTTTACTTTACACTTTATTATTAATTGTGTTATTTTTCTGTATTAACATGGGAAGTAATCTCACTACGATTAACAGCAGCTCATATAAATCCTTCAAATACTACAAACATCTGTACCATGGACTACAAAAGTGTTAAGCCTGTTTTTTTCATAACATTACAATGAATTTGTATTTAAAATGCATGAAATTGCTATAAAACATAGTTTTAGGTGTTTTTTATCAAGAGCAGAGTAAGGTGTGGCTGAAAGATCCTTAGTTGAGTTCAAATGAATGTCTTGGCCGAGAGAGCACAACACACTGCAGCTTAAACACAAGCACTTAGAGAAAGCATCTACGCCACTTTGACAACACAGAAAGTAGGTTGCATTTAGAAAAAGACAGAAAACTACTGTTTTTCTCATCTCTTGATTTGTTCCAAGGCTGAAATTGAGGTTTGCAAAACATTTAACACAAACACAGACATCGAGTGCAGATTTAACCTGAGAGTCTTCTGCTCACAATATTCACTGTGATACAGAAGTGAATACAGAAGTGTAAAACCTTTGGCTCAGTAGGAAGTCACGTCTAGCAGCGGGCTTGTGCAGAAAAACTGTGTTGTCTTTTTAGACACCAGTATGGGATTCAATATTTGCATGAAGAGTTTTGAGAACACAACACCTTTTTGAACATGCATTTGCTGTTTTGCAAAGTGGAGCATCAAAATGATGAATAACTATAATAAAACACAAACAAACAACACATACGCAGCGTAGAGAAACCTGGGCAGCAGGCTTTGATAGATGGATCATGGTGCATCGGGTTCATCGGGTCCAGAGCATTACATTTGAGCACAAGCAAGCAACACAACCAGCGATGTGCACATGTAGCAGGTAGGAGCGAGCGGTAGGACTTGGAACAGCCGATTGATGCAGAAGTTGGTGTAGCGAGGAGTCACAGGTCATATACAGCACATAGACCATTTTGTCAGGAAAATGTATAGTGATTGGTGTACATAGGGATAACCAATAGAAGCATGTGAGGCTCCAGTTTTTGATTTTGAAAACATAATAAACTTAATTTTCCTCAAATCCGGTATCAATTGTTAAATTGCTCTAAATTTGAAATTCTGTTCCTCAGTGTGTCTGGCAAATTTTGGTAGAGTGATGTTAAAAATAAAATGTTACGCTTACCTGCGGTATTTCATATACTGTATTTTCGATGCTCTCTCTGTTATCTGCAGGTCAGTTGTAAAAAAAAAAGTACATGTTGATTTGCTTTAATTTATTTTTCATTTTAGAGCTTTACCTTTTAACCGCATAACATTTACATTACTTGAGCTGCAGCTACATTGAGGCCAGATTTATGGTGTGTCTTCAAACAGCAGCACTTTTTAAAGCCTCTATGTGTAGGATTTGATATGTTGTGATGTTGGTGACTCCTGGCGGTTGTATCAAAAAATGTGCTTTGGCAGACAGCAAGGCATGCAGATACCCCTGGGACCTGACCTGGGGATGAATGGGCTAAAGCGTAAAGGCTGCACCAATTTTGAGGTTGGTTCCTTTTTCTACAATGAAAAATCAATTCTGGTAACATAAAAGAAATCTAGGGGCTTTAAGTTACATAGACATCTGCCACAACTTGATTATGGTAAATAATGATCAACAGCCCTGGTGTCATTGCTGTCACCTTGTTTAGAATCTGTAAAGAAAAACAAAAGCCAGATTAGAAAAGTATGTCTGGTTTAAGTCATGCAACATAATTGAAAGTGTGCCACTGTAACATCTGCTTTTAACAGACTGCACTTTTAATTATATAAATGTCTTGGTAACCTGCTCTGTGGTAAGAAATCATTTAATTTGTTCATTTAAAACTGTCAAAATACAAAAATAGAGCGTAATGTAATGCATTGCATTAAGTAACCTGTATTGTACCATTACTTCAATAAAAAAAATATATTTAAAAAAACTGTCACAATTTAAATCTATCAACCTTCCAAAAGTCTCTGAATGAGTTAATTTAAATACTACCTGCTTCTTAGTTTTACAAAGTCATTTTCTAGTTTAGCTTTATAACCTACCAAATACTAACAATTCATGCAAGCCGATAGATAAGGCTTATCATTTTTGGTTTTTACTAGGTTTCACTGAAATATATGTTAAATTAAAAAAAATATATACATTAAAAAAAATATAATAAAACTTTATATCCCTCCTCCACACAAACAAGCGGTTTTATTTCCTGTCCAAGAAAACGATGTTCACAGCAGTTTACAGTAAAAGAGGTCATCCTCAGACGAGGACAAAAATAGTTGTGATTTTAAACCCCCTGTTAAAACGCCCCTGCTTTTTCTGTGGTATTCCTCAAGGTCTTGGTGTCTTAATCTGGTATTTTGGAGGGATTATTGGTCATTTTTATCAATTCTCGAGTGGTGGTTAAATTTAGCACCAAATCTGTGTAACAAATGGTATCAACCCAAAAATTGCTGCAACAACTTATGAGACATAATAGAGCATGGGAATGGAATTAATATACTTGGATCAATAATTAATAATTAATAAATTCATGTTTATTTCTAATTAATGACTAGAACAACTTGACACACAGTGCTGAGCTGCATCTCAAATTGATCTTCAGGTTTCCAGCTTTCAGATGATGTACACCACTTAAATGTGCTGACCTGCTATCTTCCCCTAAAGATCCCTTTTACCCCCCTAAAAAAAGACAAAAACATTTTAAAATCCAATCAAACCCACTATGGTTGAACTCAATTAATTATCACCATAGCGACTCTTCCTTGAGAAGTGTTAAAATCCTACTGCGTATGCACCCCTGAAAACACAATGACAAATACATGGATTTTAACCATATTTGTAACAAACCCAATTTATTTGTCTTAACTTAATTTATTCACTTGGACGTATGAAAGTTTTCTTTAAAAAAGAAATGCTTCTAAGTCTTAATCTAACTCCAAACTGTGCATTATTTTCAGGAAGTTGTTCTGTCTTTCAGTCTTACCATCAGGTTGGAGGCAAACATGTTCAATTATTTTAATGTCCTCGGTCCTGCTGACCTGGTTGCTATGGGTACAGATGATTGAGCCATTTGACAGGTAGATGCGGAGAGAAGCAGCAGAGGTTGTGACCTCTGATTGCTCTCCTCCCTCCTGACTGCAGGTTTGGTTGTCACATCTAAAAGTGCTGTTAATGTGAGAGTCCTGTGTTCTGCAGGTCACAGTGAGGTCACACTCTGAGCTTCTGGAGTCCACTAAAACCACTGTCAGATTAACTGGAGACACTGGATCTGAGGAGGGAAAGTTTCTGTGAAGATTTTTAGAAACATGGTAGCGGAAAACTCTCTATCAGTGTCTGAAATATTGACAAGCTCACCTTGAACTGTGACGTTGTATTGAGTTAGCGTTCGGTCTCCTTGATCCAATAGCACTCGTGCAGTATAAACTCCCCTGTCTGCCTCTTGAAGATTCTTCAATTTCACAGAGTATTTTTTCTCAAGAAACTCAACCCTTCCAGTGTAAACAGGAAAGACTGATGGTTTTCTACCAGGTGGAAATCTTACTAAAATGTCTGTTTTATTGACCTTCCACTCAACAAAAAGAAAAACTTCAGGAACATCAGCGTCAACATTCAGAAGCACATCTCCTCCCTTCTGCACAAACACAGGAGTCACAGCACTGGGCCCTGTAGAAACAGTAGAGACACATTAGAATAAAAATCACACATTATTCGCTCAATTCTGACAGTTATTCCATCCCTACTATATTTCTTACACATTGGATCATCAGTTCAAGTACCTTCAGCTTATCATGGTTTATCAGTGGTTGGAAAATGTTTTTAAAAATGCCTTACATCAGCTTTGTCTCGTGACACAGTTTGCCTCAGGATAGAGGAGTTTAACAGGTGAATCTAAGCCCACTTAGAGGAAGATGTTACTTTATATTTCTTCTTAACATTACAGAGTATTTCCTGTCAGTCTCTTCTAAAACGACAGAGGACGTTCTTTCACTTTGTTCCCCAGCTTGGAGGAGACAGACCGTGAGCGGATATTTCCACCGACTGCTTACTGAGGTTGTTACGGAAGGAGTCAAGTTTATGTGTCTTGGAGAGACAGTGTACACCTTTTCAACATGTTGCTATAATGTATAATATGTGTATTATAAATATCTACTGTAAAGGTTCAAATATGTATTATTCAAAGAAATCAAAGACATTTTTAAATGGGAACTAGAAAGCACGCAAAGAGTCCAAATCTTTGCCAAGGATGCTACATTTTCTGTGTAACTTAAATAACACAAAAGTCTTTAGAATATTTTTAATCTGTGTCTGGATCCATAGCTTCATCCATATATGGATAATATTAAATAATCTTGCTGTCTGGCTGATGGCAATGATCTTTTTTTTAGGAAATTGCCTGCCTACTGTTTCAGTATACAGTGTTAGGGCATTGTACAAGAATGAAGAATGCAAATTTTAGTAAAATGTACAGCTGTGTTTGACTTTTCTTATCCAGATTAAACAGGAAGGAGCAGACAGCTCTATTGTTTTGTCACGCATGGGTAAGGGGTGGGGTAATAACTGACATAACTGTATATCTCAATAAAAGTTTTAGTTTTAGATTTTAAGCATCATTATTGAAATAATAGACAATGAGCACATCTCTGGGAATTGTGTATATTTCTCAATATTATCATCATTCAAAAGTTAATTCCAATGAAACATAATGTTTCTTATTGGTGAAATAGTTTTACGGTACGACAACTTTGACTTTGAAAACAAACAATGTCAATCAACAACGGGAAATATAAACAAAATAAAGTTCTTACCTTGTGATTCACAGGAAAGCAGCAGAGAGACGGCATAGACAAGCACGACCCACGGCCTCATTCTGCAATGTGCTACATGAGGAAGTGGTAAGGCTATTTGAGAACCGCGCTCAGAAACCATTTATCAGGAAATGTCTCTGGACTATCCACTGTGAGTTTTGAGTTTTTGTTGTCACGAAAGTTACAAATATTCCCATTCCTCTAAAAAAATTCTTCAATTCTTTGAGCAACACAAATGGAAGTGTGATGAACAGTAGGCTTATGTGTCCAAATGGTGTCTTGTGACTAGTTTTTATATCCATAGCTCTTATATTTGACTATCAGGCTAAGATATATCTCACACAACTTACGTCAGCTCCTCTGTCTACTGCAACCGCCTGTACAAAACATGAAACAAAATATGGCCTTTAATAACTCATAATCAGCTTTATTAAACCCCTTTTTTAGAGAGATGTGTCTCATTGGATCTCTCCACCTGATTAACATTCCAGAGCTTGATGTTAATTCAAGAAAATGTTACAAATACATACAATTTCCAACACATTCATATCCATCATACTCATCCTTGCTTCACATTTCCATCAGAACAGAATCATTATCAGTGACTTACAAGATTACTTTCACATTCTCAGCACTCATCTCTGGTGGTCCTCCTCATGTCCTTGTTGCCTAGGCGGAAAAATAAAAAGGGCTTCGATAAAATGTTCGTTGTTAGTTTGACAATGTTGGTAACTCGAAAATCACATGGACGTACAGAAGGCTCCTACTTTACACAGAAAGGAGAGCTTCCTCGAGGATCCTACAGTAACATTTGTAACCCACAATAACCCGATGGCCTTTTGCATCCATGTAGCAGCTGTTTGTAATGAAACATTATCTCATTTGTAGCACTCAGTTTGCTTAAAGCCACTGAGACAGAGAAACTGCAATTCCAATTAGCTTTGAAGAAAAGAAGCATCTGTATTAAAGGGGCAGTGTGTAGGATTTGGCAGTATCTAGCAATGAGGTTGCAGATTGCAACCAACTAAAGCCTCTCCCGTGTGCCAAGCGTGTAGAAGAACTACGGTGGCCGACGCGAAAACGAGAATGGCCCAATCTAGAGCCAGTTGTTGTAAGAGTAGCGTAGGATATTTGGAGCAGAGACAGTACGTAGAGTGTGTGTGTAAGTGGGAAGTGAGTGGTGATGCGAGAGAGAGAGAGCGGTGGCGACGGCGGCAGCAGCGAGTAACGTTATCAACTCTGGCCCAAGAAAGTAAAGTTTTTGCTTTGTCCGTTCTGGGCTACTGTAGAAATATGGCGGTGCAACAGGGAGGACTCCGTGGAGAAGACCCGCTCCCTATGTAGACATAAACGGCTCACTCTAAGCTAACAAAAACACAACGAGTCTTATATGCAGGTGATTATACACTAAAGAAAACTTACTTATTAATATAATATTCCATTTCTGCCAATAGATCCCCCTAATTGTTACACACTGGTCCTTTAAAATCTATAACTGCTTCAAATTCAGTGATATTCAATGTTTAAGTGCTTTTATTAGTATCAAAAATCATATCTTCCTAAGGTAAGGCAGCTAATCCTGCTAAGGTGCAAGTGTACATCATGTACTTACATAAAGTGCTAACGTTCTGTCAATAACAGCGATACATAACTGAAAAAAAAAATGAATGCCCACATCATCAATAGACAGTATAGAGCACCTTTAACACAATATATTCAATCTGAAGTGTCTACATTCCAGTTGTAGTGCTACATTAGTTTAAGAAAGTGCTTTACCTATAATATGTTACAGCGTATTGCCATGTACAATACACATAACTGTCATCTGTGTCTTTAACGCGAGTACTTCTGTCGTTTTACAACAGGAAATGTAAAAATATCATGAGAGTGTTGCAGTGGGTTTTTTTTGTGAGCTCTATGAGAACTGGCTTAGCATTACTCATTGGAGTTTTTACAGAAATAAAAGCAAATGTCATGCCAGTCTTAGGAGTTTTTTATGAATATCTATATAAACTTTCTATACTTCCTCTAAATGTGTATTAAACACATTTAGAGGATATATTGAAAGTTCTACTCTGCCAGCCGCCCTTATCACATTATCCTTACCGCCCCCTGTACTCGTCCAACCTTGTCATTGGAAAAAACCCACTCATACTGCAATTTGACATTTAGTAAGCGGATGAGCACCCAAACAAGACAACTGGGGTTTCCATCGTCTCTGTGTGAATAAATAATTTTCTTAGTTATAAAAGTGTATATGTGAGGTGCATGTGCACTCGCCACACTCAAATGTAAATTGTAGCTGCAGTTAGACAATGTGTTATGTCGTCATCTGAATATAGTCAAACCAGCGTAAAACATGTATTATCCCAGTAAACGTATGACAAACTTGAAGTTGACCATACAGAAGTCCACAGTCTTCCATATTTCCTTTCTGCGTCATCTGGAGCTACTGGGACCTAGATATCTTTCAGAAGTTCAAAACAGTCTAAAAATCCGTCTCCCGAGCTGTTTTGATATGATGTTCATTGATTTGTTATTGACATTGTGCTCGAAAGTCTCCTGCGTGTTGCTCTCTATGAGACGCTCCCTTCTCAACCATTTCATCCGTTCACACGTTGCTGATGCGAACACTGAGAGGAGTGTCTCTGACCCGGCCTCGTTCCTCCCCTCTCTCCCTGTAGCTCTGCTCCAGACGGATCTTCTCTGGATCGGACACCTCAGGCACAGTCCCACCCCCGTTGCTCTGGTAAACATGCTGGGGGCTCGATGGTTTGAAGATGGGCGTGGTCTTAGTCTTGGTCACTTTGTCGAAGAAGGAGAAGTCCACTGCGTATTTGCCCGATGGAGAAAGGGAGACTACAGGCGGAAACTCATAGCCCCAGAGAATCTCATCCGGCAGGTAGGAGGTGCGGACCTGGCAGGTGGCGGAGGTCGGCTCAACTGTGGCACTCATGATCACCAGCAGCTCGAAGTCTGCCAACTCTGGATCTGTCCAGCCCCCACCTGGTGGAGGTAGAGGAGCAGAATTCACACCAGGCAGCGGCTCGTAGCAATAATTACATTTTCTGTGGCCGGGAGACGTATTCATGTATTTCAAGCGGGAAGAAATTCTTTGTAACATATGTTAACATGTCACAGGAGTCAAAGGAATCTGACTGATTGGTTGCAGGTACTCTCTGGCAGCACTTCGCCGCTAAAATTTTAACTTTCCCAACTTTTAGTTTGGCCCGCACATCGTCGCAGAATCAACTGGCTTAGCTTGCTGAGCTTGGGAGTGAGCCCGCAACTTTCCATAGACATTGCATGGCAGCTCGCCGCAGGCCGCACTTCGCCACTGCTCTCGTGTGAATTCAGCGTTACAGAGAGGTGTAAAAAGAAGAGACACAACAACTTAAAGGCACACTATGGCATTTTTTACCACTAGTAGTGTTATAGAGTAATGTTGTTATGAGCGGGTTGTTTGTATCTTGTGGATGAGGATGCGCATTTACAGTATGCACACGCAGGTGATACAGACCTGCCAATGGCTTCCCATTATTGCACTGATCAACTGTTTGTGGAGGTAGTGCGCCAAGAAATATAGACTGTTTCAACAGAATTGCATTGCTAGGAAACAGCTTGGGTCTATGTTTACTTCCTGTGTAACAGCAAATAAACTGGGACACAACTGTGAACTGGTCTAAAGCAATGCACCATCAAAACAAGAGGAAGACTTCTGCTAGCTCATAAAAAAATGGGCAAGAATGGTAACGAAATAAGGAAAAAAGAAAGAGCACCTAGAGAAGGGAATAGAGGAACAAAGGTTGGAAGGTAAAACGATACACACACACTGTAATTACCCACATTCATTTCAGAAAGGTATTATCACAAATGGAAATCCTCTCAGCTTGCTAATCAAGCATGTAGTTCACACCATCTGAGCTCACCAACCACTAAAAACAGGAAGTTTATGTCTGGTATACAGCTTACCTTCTTGCCACACGATTTCTCAGTAAAAAACTCCTTCTACTTCAGATTTCATTACTAAGAATCTAAACTTTCTATGCCGAAACATTGCCGTAGCTAGCAGAAAGCAGGTTTATATTAGTTACCCTTCATCCTTGTTGCCGTTTGGTGGCCACCCAGAAGTACAGTAGAGCTGTGTATTTCATTTTGAATGACCAAAATGCATGCCTGCCACCCCCCCTTCTCCATCCCCTAGTAGCAGAGAGTGCAGAGGCAGAGGGGTTGTTTAGAATGAATATGATTGTCCAGTCTGCCTCAATCATTGATCCTTTATGAGGTTTGTGCAAGTTAGAATCTGTAGCCCAGACCAGTGTTCTGAAATATCAGTAGCCTAACTGTGCTGTATATAGACTGCTGCAGGGATGACGTATACTTTTGTAGGCCAACCAGGAAGTTAGCATCGCCCTGGTTACCTCAGTGAAAAGCCAATGGGAGTTTGCCACTATATTTTTAATTACTGCAGAAAATAAGCTCTGAAGCAAACAAATATTCATGATACTCACACATTTTGTTCCGCAAGATAATCTTCACAAATGAACACCACTTTTATGATTTTATGAAGTATAACATGCAATCACAGAAGTAAAAAGCTAACGTTAGGCTATAAACAAACTACACCACGGTCGCATGACTTCACGTCACCACCACTAAGGTAAAGACAGAGTAATGTTCGACGTGATGACGTTTTGTAGTCTCATTTAGCCACTTGTTAGCAACCGTCTTTTTAAAGACACATAAAAGCTTCAAAATTCACAAAGTATTTCATGTCGTAGAACAAAATGTTAAAATCTCTTCAGCTTGTGTTAACCACAGACCTTATTTAAGGCATCTAACCAAAATCCCATTAAAAAAACCCATTGACTTCCAGACGAGGGAACCGGAAGTGTTTCTGGGTTTTAGGAATCATTCCTGCACCACTCTATTGATAAATCCATGGCGCTGTCTGTGGTGCTGAAGTAGCAGACGGATAATTGCCTAAACCCGTCCCCCCTGTTAAAAATGACCACCAACCACCAAATCTCTTCTCTCCATCATCTCACCATCCCACCATCAAACTTACCCTTGGCAGCCCAGGCTCGCAGCGGGCTGTTGTCATCGATGATATGGTAGAAGGTGAGGGGCAGGATGAGGAAGGGGCTGTCACTGGACATGTCCACTTGGAACGGCACATTCCTCTGGTCCAGACAAACAGTCTCGCCTTCCTTGGTCAGAGAGGTCTGGAGCAGTTTTCCACTGACCTGGGGGAAAGGGGGATTAGGTGCACAAGTTGGTTCAGTTTGACAAATTGCACATAACGTCTACACAGAACTGGGAGAATTTGCAGAAATGGTGGAAATATCTGATAATGTATACTCTCTCTCACACACTTACCTGACACCCAATCAGGAGACTCTTGCGCATGTTGGCTACCCTGATCATCAAGCAGGGTCGTCCTTCGTGGGTCGACACCACAGCATGCTGGCTAAACTTCACTGTCTCACCACGCTTCTTCGGCTGAGCAACCGGAGCAGAGAAAGCTTAATCAGGTCTGGTTTCAGTCTGATAATCCTTGATAAGACTCATATAAGAGTCTCACGCTCAACATAGGGACAGATGAATGCACACTGCAAGGAATTGCATGCAGTTTTGCTTCAAAAGTAGGAGAGTACACATCATGTATCTATATGGATCTATGTATGAAGAGATTATCTCTTTTCACTGCATCTCTCTTTGCAGCTGGATGTTTTATGAATTGGATACCTTGGCCAGGAAGGTACCAGTGATGAAGATCTCCATCAGCATGGTGATGACGAGCTGGACGATGAGGAGGATGATGGCAGCTGGACATTCCTCTGTGATGCAGCGGAAACCATAACCAATGGTTGTCTGGGTCTCCAGGGAGAAGAGGAAAGCCCCCGTCAAGGTCTGCATCTGCATCACACAGGGTGTGTGGTTTGACGGAGGGTCGAACTCTGGAGGGACATGGTTGAAAAGGCAAAAAAAAGTTAATTTAAGATGTCTTATGTTACCATAACAGATAAGTTTGTGTGCTATTGTCTTTTTTATTTTACTTCTGTGTACACTTTGTTATGGGATGATGGTCGTTGTAATCTCTCAAAAACAAAAAAATATTTCCAGGGCAGAACATAATAAGTGTCTATCTCGTAAATATACTATTGATATGCAACATTACACAGGACTTTATATCACTTTTATACCACACTCAGTTGAGAGAACGTTGAGTGACAGGAAGTGAGGGGAGATCAGGTGTCCTATTGAAGATAAGAAATCATTTCCTGCCAGCACTAATGTTTAATTTTATCAGGGTTAGGTTTAGCTGAAGATGTTGTGCAGGAAATACAATAAACGCCAACATCTTCATGTCTATACAGCACTGCTAGAAATAACGCTCACCACCAATGAAAGTGTATACATGGGTGTAGAGATGTTTGCTTTAAGACAGACGTTTCACTGTTTCCAGCCACCCCTGTGAGAATTGTACGACACTCTACACCATCACACCACGCTATTAGTTGTCAAATTCTCATTTACGGTATAGTCAACGGTGTTCGCACTTTTCTTTCCCGTTTTCTTTGGTGTGAACTATGCTGGAGGTGTTTATTTGACTTTCTTATGCCACATTGTCTAAATTCACATGAACAGAGGTTTGGAAAGAAGTCATCAGGCAAAAGATTTTGACACATAAAACCTGAGAATTTGGCTTTAAAACGTAAGCATTTCTAACAATCAATATTCACGCCTAAATAGGCATCCTCTCCTCCAATCATAGTTTTAAAAAAACGTCTTTGGTTGTTATTGATTAAGAGTTTACCACTCAAAAACTCTGCTTTATCAGGAGTGTGTGGGCCTGGTTTGATCAGATTAAACTGACAGTGATCAACCTACCTACCAACTGTCATCAGAGTCTGATTCAAATGTTGCTAAATCCTGATTGGTGAATGGAAGTACGTGGCATCAACTTTTTGCAATTGCGCCCCTGTCTGACTCAGTTAAAGGGTCTATTCAGCCACATTTTTACTGAAACTGATGCAAATAGTTTCAGTTTTATTGCTGAGGTTTTGAGATATCATTGAGGTTTCTGTTTTGACCCCAGTACGGTGAGGGTGAAAATAATTTAGTTTATGTATATATAAACTTCTCAACAGCAATTGCAGAAACACTGTAATGGTGATTCCAACTCATTCTCACTCCCAACTCGTCAAATACCGCCGCTTGCAGTGTCCCCCGGCATCTGAGGCTGACGCACGGGGGTACCCCTCTTGCGTTACTTTTGGACGGACCAGGCACGGCGTGTAAATATACGCTCGCTACATGCATAGTGTCCTTTCAAAATAAAGTTCCGTTTTCACAGGAAATTAGATTTAGGCAACACAACCACTTAGGTAGGGTTAGGAAACGTTGTGGTTGACGTTAACTTCACGGAATCACAACTTACGTGACTGACGATACTGACGAGTCACGTGACTAATGACTGACTGTTAATTTTAGTGTCACACGGGACACAAACACCAGTCTTGTGTTTGTTTGACATCTTCTAGAATGACCCCAACATGTTATTCTGGAAAGACACATTAAACTACCTGTAAACCTACAGTATGACCAACCGACGACCCCCCCACTCTCACCAAGTAATCTCCATGCACCAGTGCCATCAGATACCACAGCACCCCGAACAGGAACCAGGTCCCCGCAAATGTAGCCGTGAACAGGAATAACTTGTAGCGCCACTGCATGTCCAGAAATGTTGTCCAGAGGTCACGCATGTACAGAGCGCTCCGCCCAAAAATGAACACCACTTTTATGATTTTTGAAGTGTAATATGCAATCACCAGAAGTAAAAAGCTAACGTTAGGCTATAAATTAACTACACCACGGTCGCACGACTTCACATCACCACCACTAAGGTAGACAGAGTAATGTTCGTGATGATGTTTTGTAGTCTCATTTAGCCACTTGTTAGCAACCGTCTTTTTAAAGACACATAAAAGCTTCAAAATTCACAACGTACTTGATGTCGTAGAACATAAATCTCTTCCGCTTGTGTTAACCACAGACCTTATTTAAGGCATCTAACCAAAAACCCATTCAAAAAAACCCCATTGACTTCCAGACGAGGGAACTGGAAGTGTTTCTGGGTTTTAGGAATCATTCCTGCACCACTCTATTGATAAATCCATGGCGCTGTCCGTGGTGCTGAAGTAGCAGACGGATAATTGCCTAAACCCATCCCCCCTGTTAGAACTACGGTGGTTGACACGAAAACGCGAATGACCCAATCTAGAGCAAGTTGTTGTAAAAGTAGTGTAGGACATTTGGAGTAGAGACCGTACTTAGAGTGTGTGTGTACGTGGGAGGTGAGTGGTGAAGCAAGAGAGAGAGAGCGGTGGCGACGGCGACGGCAGCAGCAGCAAGTAACGTTATCCACTCTGGCCCAAGCAGGAAAAGTTAATACAGTGGTCTGTTTGTTCTGGGCCACTGTAGAAACGTGGCAGCTCCGTGAAGAGGACCTGCTTCCTATGGAGATATAAACGGCTCATTCTAAAGTAATGAAAACAACAATACTTATTTTCAGGTAATTATTCACTAAAGTAAACATATTTATTCATATTATATTCCATTTCTGCCAATAGATCCCCCTTAATTGTCACTTGTCCTTTAAGTGAGGATTTTTAAAAACATGCATGGATGCTTCAGTGCAAGACAATCGCAAATGTATTTCAATCAGGAGAGACCCCGTATAGAATGAACAATCATTTATTACATGGTACATGATAGAAGAATAGTGCAAAGTCTTTGGCGATTAGACTCCATCGTGACTAGTATCTAAAAGGGGGTAGTGATGCTGTGATGAGATTAGGATATATTCCCCTTTAGAGTCTAGACACTGGTGGTGGTGGTGAAGGGAATAGCTGAAGATCCAATGAGGGATGTGGAGCAGGCCTGGGCACTGTATATGATGAAGACTGGAGGTGATGGGGTGGAGGCGGGTTGCATCGAGTCGCACTTAAAGACGACTGACATCAGCAGAGAGGAGAGCGTTTTGTTTTTTTATTTGATCGCGACGATATGATTGGCTCATGAGAGCGTGGTAGAATCTGTTTGGTTATCTAAGATTGAACCACCTATAGTCAGCTGATAGAGTAGGAGCCAGTAGAGAGAGAGAGACAGAAAGGTTGTGAATGAGGGAGTGTAAAGAGGGTCTTCCTGTCTGAACCTTTGCTTTAAGCTTCATTTGTGATGGGCCTTTCATTATGCAAATGATGATATGACAATTTACATAAAAGTTTAACAAGGTCATTAAAGAGAAATGAAGTTGCCTGTTTTTTTCTCATTGCTATTTGCATGCACTACGCATCTTCATCGAACTTGTGTTAATAATTCAAAGAAGGTGAGAAAACTGATCATTTAATGTCATCACTAAAAAGCAGAAAACTTTTAACATAACCTGCAGTATTAGGATCAATGGAAGATTACCAACTGGGCAATGCTGGCAACTCCCCAGGGCCCCCACAACTACAGGCTTACTGTGTGTCTGCTGTTTTGAGTTCATTTAATTGAAGATTTGTTCGAGAATGTGTACAACGAAAGCACATGAGCTGACAATGATAAGGGCCATAAGGTGGTTTTCCTACCTGATCTTGAGGCCCTGTCATACATATGTATGTATGTCGAAAAAAAATCATAGTATAGTACGTCGAAAAAAGGCCATAGTATAGTATGTTGAAAAATAAAAAAAGTCATAGTATAGTTACTATATATATGTATGTATATGTTGGAGTCTGAGTCTGAACAGCGTAGCCACATGCAAGCGCATGGGACACTGACCCGCAATGATTTATATGTGTAAGAAGTTACAAACAGTCCCCTTAAAAAGTTATATTATGTCATAACAAGTCATTGCATAGTATGTCATATAAATGTCATAAAATTAATTGTATAGTATGTCATAAAACGTTTAAAAAAGAAGTAATACTATGTCATAAAAAGTTTTTAAAAAGTCATAGTATAGTATTTACTTTAAAAAGTCACAAAAAGTCAAAACATCTTGAAAAAAGTGAAAAAGCCATAGTATAGTATGTCATAAAAAGTTTATTTTGGTTTTTTTAAGTCATACGATATAATAAAAAAGTAATTGTATAGTACTTCATAGAAACTGTTTTTTTTAAGTCATTCTACGTCATAAAATAGTCTTTAAAAGTCATTGTATAGTATGCCATAAAAAACAAATCACAATATGTCATAAAAAATGTCCTGTGTGACAGGGTCAAACATGCCTTGAGCATGCTGCATGTTTTATGGGAATTTGGTTTGTTTTTACTCTATTTTGCATGTTTTATCCCTGCATGTTCGTTACCTGAGATGTTGTGTTGTAGGTTCTCCTACCTTTTAATTGTTTGGATTGCTTTTAATACACTCAATACCACACCTCCAATTAAGGAAACTGATCACAAGATGAGCGACAGGTGTGGCGAAGGCGCATGTAATTAGTGAGATGCGACACAGACGGAGAGGAGAAAAGGAGAGAGCAGCTCGCAGCAGAAGGGGGTTCTTCAGTCAGAGAAAACAGTCCAAGGACAGCGGTGAGGAAGAACAGCTCTCTGACGACGACTACTACCTACCAGCCTAGAGACCAGCGAGTTCCTGTGAGACTACATGCAGCGGACCGTGTCCGCCAACGCAGTTTCAGAGGGGTCGGCAGTTGGGCTCTCCTTCTTCTCTCGGTTTCTGGCGGATCGCAACCGACTTTAAGGTGCATACCGCCACCTACTGTACAAGAGTGTGTAACATCATGTCATTTACACATTACTCCTTAAATTGTACCCACCAATCCTGTGTCTCTTAAGAACATAATAATGCCTTCCTGGTGCCTTCAACCCCCTCACCCTCTGTTCCCAGTATCCCATCAGATCCCAGTCCCGTCCCTCCTCTCTGACTTGGTCCTGTAGTCTTTTTCTTTCAGCCTCATACTTTTTACAATGAATTAGGATATGCTGCACATTTTCTTTAACACCATAATCCCCACACTTGTCACTGTTCCTTTTCCCCATTAAAGCCAAAGTGCCATTAAGACCTGTGTGATCCAGTCTGAGTCTTGTTATGATGATTTCTTCCCTTCTGTTCCTTTCTTTATACGTCTTTGTTATGACCGACTTTTGTATTTTGAAATATCTCCTTCCTTTCTGGTCCTCCTCCCATCTTTTCTGCCATATCTCCACTCCTTTCCTTTTAATCACAACTTTTCCTTCTCCTTTCCCAAGTAAAACTGGTAATGTGATGTCTTTTTGCAGTGAACTTTTTGCTAGTTTATCTGCAAACTCATTTCCTTTCACCCCCTCGTGTGCTGTAACCCAACAGAATAATACATCTATACCCCCTCTGTGTAGTCTTAGCAAGCTATAGTACAATTCAATGATTAGATCTTGCCTTACAGCTTTTGTTGAATGTATACTTTCCAAAACAGCTTTTGAATCCGTGCATATCACCACTCTGTCAGGTCTGACCTCCTCAACCCACTGCATTGCAATAATGATTGCCACACTGATACCTGGTTTGAAATTCTTTTGGAAATAGATATTTTAAATTCTGGAATATATATACCAACTCCCACACACTCCTGTTTAATTTTGGATCCATCTGTATATATTTTGAGATAATTATTATAGCTGTTCCTTAGGTACACACTTGTTTTAACTCCCACTTCATTTACTTGCCATTCCCTTTTCTTTTCCATGATACTCATGTCTATTTTAACTTCTGGGAGCAGCCAGGGGGGTACGCTGCTTATTGGTGTGGACCTGGTGAACTCTAAGGCCTCTAATCCATATGTCCTCACTTTTTCTTCCATTGTCCATCCAAATCCATACCCTTGAAACTTAGAGTATTCCCAGCAGTTTTGTATTGTTACCTTTGTAGGATTTTCTTCTCCGCTTCCTTTTAATCTGACCCAGTATGCTAGAGCTAATTTCTCTCTTCTTAATTCAAGTGTAGTCTCTCCTGCTTCAATTAATACTGCATTGATGGGTGTTGACTTAATAGCTCCGATACATAACCGTAATGCTCTACACTGTACTCTATCCACTTTTTGTAATGATGTCTTTGCTGCTGCTCCATAAACTATACAACCATAATCTATTGTTGACCTCATGATCGTCAATCAATGACTGTTTATCTGCCCCCCATTTACATCCAGTAAATGGGGGCCTCGTAGTAAATTTATTACTTTTTTGCATTTTGTTTCCAGATGTTTTATATGAACATGCCATGTATATTTACTGTCTAACCATAGACCCAGATATTTGTATTCATTCACCCTCTCCATCAACTGACCATATAATGTTAAATTCTCAGTATTAATGTTTCGCTTTTTTGTAAATATCATATAACATGATCTATTTGTTGACATTTTGAATTCCCACTCATATGACCATTTCTCCACTTTCCCTATTGCTTTCCTTATATTTTCCATCACATATGGCACATTTCTTCCCCTCATCCATATTGCCCCATCATCTGCATATATCGCTGATTTGATGCATCCATCTAAATTTTCAAATATGTCATTTATCATTATGTTAAACAACACTGGGCTGATTGCACTCCCCTGGGGGATACCATTTTCTACATTGTAGTCCTTAGATACTTCTGTTCCAACCTTGACTTTAAATTTCCTGTCTGTTATAAAGTCCATTACCCAATTATACAACCTCCCTCCAATACCCATTTTACCTATCTTGATAAGCAGCCCTTCCCTCCACATAGAATCATATGCTTTTTCTATATCAAAATATACTACTGTCATCACCTCTTTCAGTTTGAGTGTCTTTTCTACCTCATTAGTTACTCTAACTAGAGCATCTATTGTAGATCGACCTTTTCTAAATCCACACTGAACATTCCTCACTAACCCTCTCTGTTCCAAAACATACATTAATCTACGTACTATTATCTTCTCCATCCATTTGCATAAGTGAGATGTCAACGCTATGGGCCTATAACTACCAGGATTAGCAGAATCTTTCCCTGGCTTGTTGAATGGTAATATTACTGCCATTTTCCAACAACTTGGTATGACTCCCTCCGTCCAGATTTTATTAAATAGTCTCAACACTAACTTAAATGATTCCACTGGTAGTTGTCTAAACATGGCATAACATAACTGGTCTTGTCCTGGTGCTGTATATCCAGTATTTTTCAAGGCTATTTTGAGCTCTGCCATTGTAAATTCCACATCCAGTGTTGACATATCATCCTCTCTCTTCTCTCTCACGTTTTCATTCTCACTGAGCACACGCTCTTTTTGCTGCCTGTGTATATTATCAAGGTGCTCCCCACTATGTACTGCAGCAAATGCCTTACCTAACACATCCGTCTTCTCTTTATCTGATACTGCCATCCTCTCCCCGTCAATCAATGCTGGAAGTTTTATTGACTTCCTTTTCCCACTCATTTGTTTAAACATGGACCAGACATCACCTATCTTCACTCCTCTGCCAATGGTGGAACAGAATTCTCTCCAAGTCCTCTTTTTGGTATATTTGACTGTTCTACGAGCCACTGCCCTTTTCCTTTGATACTCAATGAGATTCTCTTGTGACATGTTTTTTCTCAGAGCAATGGAAAAGGTTGCACACCCTCCATCATTTTGGTTGTTAGCTCTATCATGTCTTATAGAGCTGAACCCTGGAATCACAAAGTCTAAATGTGGATGTAACCAAGTTTCTTGCACACATAACATCCGGTACTACTTCTAATTCATATACATACTTTTTAAATTCTTGCCCATTAGCTATCAGGCTTCTCGCATTCCACTGAAGTATGTGGAGCACCATAATTAAAACTTTAACCCTCATTCTGTCCATTTTCCCCAACCTCAGTTGCTGTCAGTAGTGCATGTATCTGATCTGCTTTTACATCACGTATATCAAGGAATCTTCCTGCTGCCTCCACTATGGTCTTGATTCTATCACTTTTCTTTCGTAGCTGAGCTGCAACATTAATGGTGTGGCAGATGAAGACAACAAATTCCACTTTGTTTACTACTAGTGAATCATCATTAATTTTACATTTATGAGCACGAGCATTTTGCATATTGTCTGGGACTCGGGTTTGTGCTTGATTTCCTAGTGCATTACCATCCCTTTGTGCTGCATTTCTTTGCTCCATTTCACTGGAATTCCTGTTGTTTGTTTCTATCGCCCTTACTTTCTTTAGTGCTTCTGCGTATGATATTTTGTTCATTCTCTTAACTCTCTGTACTTCTCTGGCTTCTCTCTGCACTTCACATCCTCCAAACGCAGCACTATGCTCACCTCCACAGTTACAGCATTTAACCTTTGCATCCTTATCACATTTTCCATACTCATGCTGTCCTCCACATCTCGTACACCTTAGCTTTCCTTTACACTGCTGTGCTGTGTGCCCCATTCTTTGGCATGCATAACATCTGAGAGGTTTGGGAATGTATTCCTTCACGCTGTAGTTCATGTATCCCATTTGCACCGATTTTGGGAGGGTTTTCTCAAACTGAACCACTACCGATAGGGTTCCTTCAGTGAGCCATCCCTTTTACTCTTAATCCGTATGGCATCAATTACTTTACCACCTTTAATCTCATGTTTAACATCTTCCATAGACATACTCAATGGGACTCCAGAGATTACTCCTCTCAACTTTACCATTGCTCCAGGTATATGAGCCTTCATCTTTTCCCCTTTAAGTGTTGTCATTTTGAGGATCTTTTCCTGCTGTTGTTTGCTGTTTGCATGTATCAACAATCGTTTATTGTTCAAAAACTTGGCCATTTTGATTTTCCCAATCTCCTCTTCGATCGCTCTGGTAAGTTTGATCGGGTGGTAGTGTCCGCCATCCTGATTGAATTCAATTATTACTTTCCACTCAGCTTCTTGTGTTTGATCCGTCTGCCTATCGTTGTGACTGGTTCTTGATTTTTTATTATTACCTCTGACAACTTCACTATCATCCGACCAACTTCTCTCTCTTGCTATCCGCTCTCTCTCTCGCAGGCCTTTTCTGCCTCACAGATTTAGGTAACATCCATTCCATTTCACTTCCATTATTTCCATCAGAACTATTTGACATGATGTTACAGTCAAAGTACAGTTTATGCTAATCCGCCAGCAAATCTTTCAATCCTACCGCGTTCGCAAATTACTTCTTCTTCTTCTTCTTCTTCTTCTTCTTCTTCTTCTTCTTTGGTGTTTATTGGCGGTTGGCAAACCATCTTAGAGGTGCATTACCGCCACCATCTGGACTGGAGTGTGGAACAGAAGATTGTGCAGAAACAAAATAGAACTAAAAAAAAAAAAAATTAAATAAATAAAAAAATGATAATGAAAACTCTAGATTCTTTTAACTAAATCAGTTTTTCTCAAAAAGTGAATAATTTCACTGTATATATTATCTGCTTTATTCTCCAATAGACCTGACACTGAAAAGTCGTGATGTTTTGCCTTCCTTAGTGTCTGAAAAAGGTGATTCCTCTGGATAGTGTAATTACTGCAGTGTATCAGTACGTGTTCAACAGTTTCTGGCTGGTTACAGTGTGTACATTTCCCAGTTGGGTGTTTGCCTATTCGATATAATGTTTGATTAAGACCTGTATGTCCGATTCTTAGTCGAGTGATGATATTTTCTTCCCTTCTTTTCCAGCCCACCTTTCTCCCTGCTCCAACATGTTTCTGTATATTGTACATATGACTTCCAGTTTCCTGATCATCCCAATACTCCTGCCATACTTTTTGTGCATAGTTCTTGATGAATGGTTTAGCCTCAGCTTTACTTAATGGAATTTGTAATTCTATATTCTTAATTCTTAGTGTTTGTTTGGCCAGAATGTCTACCTGCTCATTTCCTTCCACACCAACATGAGCAGGAACCCATATGAATCGTGTACCTGTGCCTTTTATTTCCATCCTATACATAATGAGAAATATTTCATTAATTAAATCCGTTCTGACTGATGATCTACCAGATCCTATGCTTGTGAGTGCTGAAAAACTGTCAGATGCAATAACGGTGTTTTTTATTTCCCTCTCCTCTATCCATTGCAGGGCCAATAATATTGCCAATATTTCTGTAGTATATACTGACACATAATTTGATACTCGTTTCTTGATGTAGGTCTCACTCACCGGGATATAAACTGCTGCACCTGCACACCCTGTCTCAGGATCTTTGGAACCATCTGTAAATAAGAACACGGAGTCTGAGAAGTGCTGATCCAAATAATTCTGGACTATGCGCCATGCTGGAATTTTCTTTGACTTCTCCTTCAATTCCTGCTGTATATTGAGGTCAACATTTGGTAATGGGAATAACCAGGGAGGAATGGAGGAAACTGAAACTGTAGAGCAATATTGGAATTGACATAACCCTATGTTTTCTGCCTTTGCATCACCTACCCACCCAAAGCTTATGAAGTTTGTTTCATTATGTTCCCAGCAGTCTATCAAAACACTTTTGGTAGGGTGAGTTTCATAATGCCCCTGAAGATTAACCCAGTATGCCAGCATTAATTTTATTCTTCTAATCCGTAGGGGCATTTCTCCCACTTCCACTTGCATTGCTGATACCGGAGATGTTCTGAATGATCCACTAATGATTCTCAAAGCCTGAGCTTGCAGTACATCGAATTTCTTGAGGTTTGATTCTGCTGCTGACATGTAAGCTACACACCCATAGTCAAGGACAGATGTCATGAGAGCCCAGTATATATGTTGTAAAGATGCTCTACTTGCTCCCCACTCCTGTCCTGTCAAACAACGTAGTATATTGATGACTTTTTTACATTTGCTCCTGATTTTATCTAAATGAATGTTCCATGTGAGCTTTTCATCAAACCAAATCCCCAGAAATCGAACAGCTTTGACTTGCTCCAGAGGTTGATCATACAGTTTTAGGGAAATGGGTGCGATTTTACGCCGTTTTAAGAAACAAATAACTTGTGTTTTTGCTACTGATAACTTGAATCCCCATTTGTTTGCCCATTTCTCCACCTCAGCTATTGCAGCTTGCATTTTCTTATTAACAAATGATACATTGCAGCCTCTTATCCAAAGAGCTCCGTCATCCGCGTACATAGACTTTCCTATATTTTGCTCAACCTGAGAAAATATATCATTGATCATTATATTGAATAATAACGGACTACATACACTACCTTGTGGAGTTCCATTATCTACTGTATATACATTTGAATATTCTGCATCTACTCTTACCTGTATTTTCCTGTCAAATAAAAAGTCCTTCACCCAATTATATGCTCTACCACCAATTCCCAATGAATTCAATTTAATGAGTAACCCTTCTTTCCAGAGCATATCATATGCTTTTTCCACATCAAAGAAGATAGCTAATACTACTTCTTTGTTGGTCTGTGCTTTCCTGATGTCTGACTCTAAGCATAAGACAGAGTCCATAGTATTGCGACCCCTACGGAACCCACTTTGATGTGGAGATAAAAGAGCTTTACTTTCCAGGAAATATGTTAATCTCTCTGTAACCATTCGCTCCATAATTTTACATAAATGAGAGGTTAGGGCAATAGGTCTGTAACTATATGGATCTGATGGGTCTTTCCCTGGTTTTAGAATAGGCACTATTACGGCTTGTTTCCACACTGAAGGAAGTTGTCCAGTTTCCCAAACTCTGTTATACAGTCTTAAAACAGTGACCAGAGTGTTATCTGCCATGTTCTCTAACATTTTATAGCATACGCCATCTTTACCAGGTGTGGTCTGACGTGCACAAGTTATTGCTCTTCTCAATTCAAACATACTAAAAGGCAGGTCTATTGGATCTTCTGATGTCTCTTTTTTCTCTAATATTTTAGATTTCTCCAATAAAACTCTATTTCTACAGCGCCTGGCCTCATCTGTTAGGTTGTCGGAGCTGTGAACTTTCCTGAATGTTTGCGCCAGAAGTTCAGCCTTTTCTAGGTTGCTGACAGCCATTTGATCCCCATTATTCATCACTGGTAATTTATAACTCCTTCTGATCCCTCCCATTCTCCTGATCATGCCCCAGACATCTGAAAGCTGTACTTCTCTTCCTATACTGCTACAATATTGCCTCCAAAATGTGCGTTTTTGGGTTCTTATTGTTTTCCTTACTATTGCCTGTGCCCTTTTATACTGGATCAAAGCATCCTGTGAATGAAGTTTTTTGAGTTCCCTAAATGCTTTATTTCTGTTTTTTATGGCTTTGCTACATTCGCTATTCCACCAAGGTACATTCTTAATACGTTTAGTTCCTGTACTCTTTGGGATTGTTTCCTCAGCAGACTGAATTATTTCATTAACTAGTTCACCATTAAATATGTTTACATCCATTTGATAATCTTCTTTAATTCCCTCACATCTCGTTGCACTTATCTCTTGGTAAGCAGCCCAATTAGCATTTTCCAACTTCCATCTAGGAATTTTCTTTCCCTTATCAAAATAAATTTTTACACCAACTTTAGTCAGTACGGGGTAGTGATCGCTGCCCATTGTAGTATGCTTTATTACTTTCCATGTACTTACACCTGCTAAAGTACTATTTACAAATGTTAGGTCAAGTGCTGCTTCTGTGTTTTGAGTGCAATTATACCGTGTTCCCTCCCCATTATTAATACACACCAAACAGTGATCATCTATAAATTCTTCTACAACTACACCATTAGCATCTGTGCTATTGCTCCCCCACAATGAATTATGTGAATTAAAATCCCCACACCATATTACATTGTTTTGCAATGATCCCCCTACATCCTCCAATATACCTTGACTTAATTTCCCGCATGGATTATAAAAGTTAATTATATCTATATCACCTCTGTCAGTCCACACCTTAACAACAATTGATTCATGCTCAGTGTTTACATGCATTATCTTGTAACTCATTTCATTCTGTATGAATGTTGCAACTCCTCCACCATTACCAGATTCCTTATCCCTTCTAACTACAGAATATCCCTTTACAACAAAATCCCACTGTGGTTTCAACCATGTCTCTTGTATACATATTACATTAGGTTTATTTTGTAATTTATCAATGTACTTCTTAAACTCCTGTCCATTTGCTATTAAGCTTCTCGCATTCCATTGTAGCAGAATTAGCACCATTAAGAGGATCCAGCCGATGTTTGAGAGGATTGTGTATCTTCATTTAAAATATCTGTTTCCCATTGTAACCCTTTACTTCAAGGTACTTCTCAGCTGATCTTACAATTATTTTAATCCTTTCATTGCGACTTTTTGACTGTGCCGAACAGTTGATTATTTCTGCCATAAAGAGCACAAAGTCACTTTTTCTGACTAGCAGAGTTTCCTCCTTCAACTTATCGCATCCTGCACATTTTACAACATCTTCATTCACAGTGTTATTTTGCTTTGTCACCTTTATTCCTCCTGAAACCTTCTTTGCTGCCTCTGCATAGCTGATTCCCTGATACACCTTGACTCTCTGCACCTCTGCCGCTCTTTTGCTAACCTCACATCCACCGTACGCTGAGCTATGTTCTCCACCGCAATTGCAGCATTTCAGCTTTGCTCCCTGGGCACATTTGCCATACTCATGTTCTCCTCCACATCTTCCACACCTTTGGTGTCCTTTACACACAGCCGCCACATGTCCAAATCGTTGACACTTAAAGCATCTGAGTGGTGGGGGAATATACAGCCTGACATCATAGCACATATATCCAATGAAGATTTTTTCGGGAAGTTTTTCCTCCTCAAAAGTGATCAGCACTGAGAGACTGTCACTTTAAATGCCATTTCTGTTTGATTTCATGCGTTTGACTTCACTTACTTTTGCATTAGTTATGTTTGCTTTAACATCGTCATCTGTTACACTTACTGGGATCCCTGAGATGACTCCCTTGACTAGTTTTTTGTCACCAGCTAGGGAACATTGTACTTTTTTGCCATTTATTTTGTTCATCCTGATTGCTCGCCCTTGTTGTCCTCCATCCTTGCACATAATTAACAGTGATCCGTTTCTTAACACTTTAGCACTTTTTATTTCTCCGATTTCCTTACATATTGATCTGGTAAGTTGTATTGGATTCCACTCTCCAAAAGAAGCCCCTTCTTGCGCCAGTTTAATGATTACCTTATAATCATCTCTCCTCCTCTCTGTTACAGCTTCTCTGCCAACAGAATCACTATCATCCGATTTATTATTTGGATTCTTTTTACGTTTCTTTTTCCGAGCAATATCCCACTCTCTGGGTGCGTTCCAAAGCTCTTAATTTTCGTTTCCTCGCTCCTCGATCCTCGCTTGAACCGGAAGTTGTTCTGGTGCGCCATTTTGAAGACCGTTCCAAAGCCCTTATTTGTGCATCGAGGAGCGAGGATCGAGGATCGAGGATCGAGGAGCGAGGAGCGAGGATCGAGGATCGAGGAGCGAGGAGCGAGGATCGAGGATCGAGGAGCGAGGATCGAGGATCGAGGAGGCTTGCCGGAGGAGCGATGAGCGAGGATACACCAGTGTATCCTGCACGGAAGTCTTTTGCCGACCGACACGCCCCCTTATTGGAGATCAGTTACTGATTGGACGCTGCTGCCGATCAGACTGATCTGATAACTTTACCTCTCAACATCACTGGAGTTTCATACCGGAGTGAAAACAGATCACAGATTAAACGTTTTATAGTTTAGTTGTCTTCTGATTCACCATCTAGTTAAAATCTGTGTTAACTGAAGCTCTGAGCAGCAGCAGAAGGACCTAAAGTATCTCTCCTTCACACACCGTCAGTGAAGCAGCCTGACAGTCAGAGGGGTTTATAAAACCTGACAAACTGACTTAAAATAACTTTCTTTATTTATTAGAATGATTTGTCTTTTCATGATCTGTTATTTCCCCCGTTAACTTTTATTAATGAAACTATTAAAGTCAGAGAGAAAAGGAGTCTGTCTGTCTGTCAGCAACAAACACATTTACATCATTTATCCTCATTTCCATTCAGTCACATAAGGCTGATGATTCCTGAACGTCGGGTTTGATATGAGTTACATCATTTACATTTTCCCTTTAGCCTAATAAATAATGTCCAGTGTTCAAAACACACCACAGTCATATTCTGGGTTATGAAATAATTAACTCACAATCAGAATATCAATAACTACAGACGCTAATAATGAATAAATAATATAAAGTTATTGTGCCAGTAGAGATGTTTCCTGAGCCTCTAAGCAGTCCACAGTAGAAATACAGGCTGCAGCTTGCACTTGTCTTTATTAGTATTAGTACAGTTCAGACACAAACAGCTGTTAAAGCTGACTGACAGCTGATCCAGATGTGATCAGCTGCTGCTGTCATCAGAAACGGACGTCGCTTCACGTGACGCTTCAGAGGAAACGACCGTCCCATGTCGCTTAAATCGTATTTCCTCGTTTCCTCTCTCCTCGCATGGTTTCCTTGCGTCTCTCCATGCTTCCCTGGTGGGAGGGACTAAAGCCCGGACCACACAGCGCGCATCATGCTCGCGTGACGGCAACGTCGCGTGTTGTTTTTTATTTCGGCGTCCATGTTAACAGGTTAGAGTGGACACACTGCCCGCATGAGACGCGCGTCAGACGTGCGTCTATTTTATAGAATAGAAGGCTCGCCTATTTTTCACGCTTGCCGCTTACCTCTTGGCTGCGTCTCCCAGCAGCAACAGACAGTGAAGGTGATCTATTGACAGTATATGAGCAAGATTACTACAGTTTCCATGTCTAGACATCTGTAGAATATGTCACTGACCATCAATATTTTACACTTCCTATCTAGATTTCAAAATAAAAGTCCTCTAGCGTTTTTAGTGCACAGAATCATTCATTCATTAACACAATGCTTTTATTCTGAAATACTCTAAATAAAGCAGTTGTCTGCTTGCAGGTTTCCATCAAGTTAATATAGTACAGGCTTTTAATTATGTAAACACTGTAGTAGTCATAGCAGAAACCCTACATATGCTATACATATAATAGACTGGGTTAATAGGTTATAAGAACATCAGGTGATAGTTGGCAGTATTTTTCCGATGCGCTCTCTCTCTCGCTCTCTCTCTCTCTCTCTCTCAACAAACACCACGTAACTTTATTGTTCTTTCTTTTAGAGTTGTTATTTAATTTTTTTAAAGATATTTAATAATAATTTTCGTTTTCTAAAGGTTAACAAATAACGAAACTGTTTATTTTGCTTTGTTTTATAATAATAAAAAAAAAAAACACTTTACTTATATTTATCATTCTGAAATACTTCAGGTGTTTTTCTCCATCAAGGCGCAGTTCAGCAACAAGGTGGTGAAAAGCTCCAAGTTGCCTGAGATGTCGGAACATCAGCATTTATAATGTAAATTGCTGTCCCGCCCCAGATGTAAATTAAGTCGTTTTCGATAAAAGCCGCAACCTGGAATGCTGTAGAACAGGAACCCGAAAACCCCTGGAAATGTTGTTTAAAACTGTGCCAGTCAAAGTGAAGAGGGATTGCTGTAGGCTCTCTCTTACTACTAATGTATTTATTTATTTTTTTGTATTAATATATAGCCCACAGAAATCCCTCTTCACTGTCAATGAAGAGGGATTTATATATATATATATATATATAGCCCATAGAAATCCCTCCTCATTGTCAGTGAAGAGGGATTTATATATATATATATAAATCCCTCTTCACTGACAGAAAAGAGGGATTTATATGGGCTATATATTAATATTTATGTATGAATTTATTTGCTTGTTTTTAATAATATTTACAAATTACCACACAGTTCTTACCCTTTTTTGTCTTAAATAAATATAAATCACATTTATTATGAAGTTAAATGGCCATTAAAAGGCAAACTCTATGTAGAAAGAAAGGGCTGTCAGCAACAGCAAAAACACAGCTGACAGGTAGCTCCGGGACGCTCCCGAGACGTGGGTAACTCGCGTCTAGTGTGAACACCCTAGGTGGGCATGACGCGGCCACGACGTGACGCTGCCGTCACGCGAGCATGATGCGCGCTGTGTGGTCCCGGCGTAAGACGCAAGGATGAGACGCAAGTGAGGGAAACAGGGATGCAATTAAGAGCTTTGGAACGCAGCCTCCGTAGCTCCCGCCACCTAATTCCATCTCGCCTAACTCGCTTCCTGATCCGTCACTTCCCTCTGCCATCTCCTGTCCAGTCACAGCCCAGTGTTCGTTCGCAAATTACTTCCGTCTCTCTCTAGGAAAAACCTCGAGAGCGCTCCGCCTCCTGTCACTCTCCAATCGGCAGTTGGGCTCCTGCAGAAGGCATGGTAGGAGTACGGGAGAAACCAAGACACGGATACAGGAGGATCGCTGGATTGGACTGGATTGGATCACTGGACTGGAGTACTGGACTGGACTGGACTTTTTACAGTCTTCTAACCTTGCTGCTAGCAGCAGTTTCATTCCTTTTAGCCTTTTAATGAATCATTCATTAGTAGCATCCATGTTATTTACATTGTAATAAATCTGGTTTTAATTTGACTTTAGACTTCTGTCTGGTTTTTAACTCTGCTCCCCTGATTTTAAAATAACTTGAATCTTTCAGAGTTGTAGGCTCTAAGTTATTTCCTAGGTGGCGTTGTCGGCTTCTAGTAAAATCCAATTCATCATTAAATGTAACTGGTATCTTAAGTCGCAGCCTTGCCATTGGCTGTTGGGCCCGGGCTGCACCTGGCCTGTATAAAGAACAGAAGACTGACTTTCTTTTTTTCAGTTTGTTGGTTGGTTTTCTGTAAAAATGTTTTCCTTTTAGCTGTTTCTTAATGCTGAATGATTGAATTTTAATGATTACTGTGTAAAGATGCCTTTGCAGTTTCCTCTTTCTTAAGAAAGAGAAACATTTTATAGTTTACCACAGCTATCTGAAAATACAAGAGGTGATACATATAGAGCTGTGAGAAAGGAAGTGGTGATCATTACAAGTGCAGTGAGCCACCAAGATGAGTTCAGGTTTTAAGTGAAGCAATACATGAACTAATGCAACAAATACAGTACCAACTATAGTATTTAATACAATTGTATGTAGTGTATTAAAACGTTTTTTTTAATGTTTTTCCATTTTCTGTCATGTTTCATCTTTTTTTCTTTCAAATAACTTTTTGAAAGTCTGAAATTTATCCTTATGATAATACTGGTGCAACATACAAAACTACTTCCTCTTAAAGCTGAATATAGACGAGATTGGTGCAAATATGATTTTAAAGTTATTTTTATAAAACGGTCGCTATATCCTGACAGTAGTACATGAAACGGGTAACCTGAAAAAAATCATGTGCCTATGTGCTCCTAACGGCATCTGCAAGATTTCACAGACCGAAAGAAAACAAGCAGTAAGAGCTGATCTGAGGTCTGCTGTCCAGCAACCGTCTATGAGAGCCGGCTGTCAATCACTCGCAAACTCAGACCAAACGGTCAAACTAGGCCTCGCTGATTAAATATGAATCAATATGATACTTTAATGCCTATTTCTCGCCTAAAATGTTTTCAGAATCATTTTGTAGTGCACGCTTTAGCTGTAAAATGAGAACGTTTGTGACCCAGCAGCTGTGTTGAGATCAGGTTGAGATGGCTTGCTCATGCTCACATGACCGGAGCACAGCCAATAGGAACACTCTCTCTCTAAAATGACCTGTGATTGGCCAAAGTCTCCCATCACGGGCTAGATTTTCTAAAGCCTGAAAACAGAGCCCTGAGGAGGTGCATCTGTCTAGTTTTCTCTCAGAACACTTGAATTACAATATGCTGAAAGGTTATTATGGAATTTTTGCCCAATGATGCCTACAATATACTGCCTACTGCCAATTTAAGGGAATAAATAAAATGAAAAATGTAGTGCTAATATTTATTCAAAATTTTAGTTGCAGGATTAGTTGAAACAGGTAATTGATATCTGAAGATATCACACAGAAGATAATACACTTTTTGTGGATTTTCACACTCAAAGCTTCCTTGGCAAAGGGTTGAACATTTCAATCTTTATCAACAGATCTCAAGCAGTAAAACAGAGCTTAAAAAAGAAAAGTTCATTTGTTCTCATCATGAACAACGCCATGTGGTTTTGACAGGAAAAGAAATGCAACCAGTACAAGGCTTTAACTCTGTGGTGTGCTTGTTAGAGAAAACAGAACACACACATTATTGCATCGTGTAGTCAGACAGGGCAACCGGACAGAGACTCGATAATGTCTATCTTCGTGATACTGGGGCTGCTGGTCTGCATCATAGAGGCACAAGGTAAGAATACTGTCTTCTAAAATATTATGAACAGATACAGCAATGATGCCTGATCAGGCTTCTTTACTGTGAATAATGAACCAAACATCATAAAGTTGCTTCATATTTTATCTTATGATTAGCAATAAAAAGGCTGCATGGTGGTGCAGTGGTCAGCACTGTCAAAGGTTCAGGTTCAAACCTGGCTTGGGGCCCTTCTGTGTGGAGTTTACATGTTTTCTCTGGGTTCTCCGGCTTCCTCCCACAGTCCAAAGAAATGCAGGTTAGGTTGATTGTTAACTCTAAATGTCCCGTAGGTGTGAATGTGAGTGTGAATGGTTGTCTGTCTCTATGTGTCAGCCCTGTGATAGTCTGGCAACCTGTCCAGGGTGTACATCGCCTTCGCACAATGTCATCTGGGATCGGCTCCAGCCCCTCCAAGACCATGAATAGGATAAGCGGTTACAGATAATGGATGGATGGATTAGCAATATACATGTCAGAAGATTAATGAGTCTTCCTTTTTTTGTACAAATGCAAAAATGTATTTAGAGATAACATATCTCAGAACAGGGAATGATTTCTAAGAATTATACAAGAAGGAAACACAGAGTAAAGTACGCCAGAGTATTAGGGCCACATTGAGGAAAAAAATAAATAAATCTGAGATTTCGAGAATAAAGTCATAAATTTACGAGAAAAAAGTCGTAATATTATGAGAATAAAGTTATAATTTTATAAAGTAGAAAAAAATTTACGTGCCACCTGTGTGAAAATGAGGAACTTTGAGAGTCTTGAGAAGTTATACCTTTGTATAGGTTTCACAAATAACGAAATACTTCATCTTTTGGCACATCAGCACCACATTATCATCAGTATCAGGACCTTGAAAAGATTGTGCAAGAAACTGCGTTTATTTCGAAGACCTGGGGAAAACTGCCTCTTTTATGGAGGAGGAAAATTACTTTTTTTCTTGTAAAGTTATGACATGTTTTTTTTTTTCCCTCAATGTGGCCCTAATACTCCGTCAGAGTAAAGTGATCTCATTACGGTAAATATGTCCTGCTTCGTGGTGTAGATTTTAAAAAACAGTGAACGGTTTAAGACTTAAAACAGTTTAAATGCATCATTGTTAGGTCAAAAAGTGGCATCACTGTAGGTCGGAAGGGGTTGCGTCAAGATTGTTGATGTAGAGTAAAACTTTTCACTTCTAACTGCCAACAGGAATTCTGCTTCCTAATCTAAAACAAACAGAATGTTTCTCAGAAAAACATTGCAGCAAACAAAAAGCCATGTTTTCAATGACCATTATGCATAAAAAATCAAGAAAGAAGAAGCTTAAAGAAGAAGAAAATATTGACAGATTTATTATAAACAAGTAAATTATACATAAATTATATTATAAATAAATAAATATATACCAGTATACTGATCTATGGAAAGTTTATCCCCTTTCTTGTTTTATTGTGTCTTTTTTGTCCTGATATTTCAGTGTTTTTTTATATTGTTCTTGTGTCCTTCTTTTTGCTGGGTCCCCGGACATGGTTGCATTAGTTTCACCTCTATCCTGGGGCAAGCTGTGTCAAGAGTTATTAGTAAGTTGTAGTTGTAGTAATAAGGAGAAGCATTTGTTGTATTAAGTCTGTTCACTTCAAGAAAAGTTTTGAACATACTGAGTGGGCCTGCAGGAGAAACAACACACCTTAATGAACTATGATAAGCTGAGGGTACTTCACTTCTTCATTTTGCACTATGAAGGTCACAGGGTCAAATATGAAGCCTGCTTTAAATAATGACGACATACATTATGCGTGATTTGTATTGTATTGTGTGTCAACTGTTTCTACAGGGCCCAGTCCTGTGACTGTGTTTGTGCAGAAGGGAGGAGATGTGTGTCTGAATGTTGAGGCTGATGTTCCTGAGGATATTATTTTGGTTGAGTGGAACTTCAATGAAACGGTCATTTTAGTAAGATTTCCACTTGGTGGTGAACAACCAACAGTCTCTCCTGGTTACTCTGGAAGGATTGAGTTTCCTGTGAAAAAATACTCTGTGAAATTGAAGAATCTACAAGAGACAGACAGGGGAGTTTATACTGCAAAAGTGCTATTGAATAAAGGAGACCGAACACTAGCTAAATACAACGTCATAGTTCAAGGTGAGTTTGTTGACATTTCAAACACTGATAGAAAGTTTCTGCTGCCATGTTTCTAAAATTCTTCACAGAAACTTTCCCTCCTCAGATCCAGTGTCTCCAGTTGAACTGACAGTGATCTCAGTGGACTCCAGAAGCTCAGAGTGTGACCTCACTGTGACCTGCAGAACACAGGACTCTCACATTAACAGCACTTTGAGATGTGACAACCAAACCTGCAGTCAGGAGGGAGGAGAGCAATCAGAGGTCACAACCTCTGGTGCTTCTCTCCGCATCTACCTGTCGAATGGCTCAATCATCTGTAACCATAGCAACCAGGTCAGCAGGACCAAGAACATTAAAATGAGGGAACATTTTTGCCTTCAACCTCATGGTAAGACTGAAAGACGGAACAACCTCCTGATAATAATGCACAGTTTGGAGTTAGGTTAAACTTAAAAGCATTTATTTTTTAAAGAAAACTTTTATATCTCCAAGTTAATAAGTTCTGAACATGATTAGACTGCAGGGGTGAAATACAAACTCAACTAGAAAGTACAGAAATGTTATTTAAAGGAACATTAAAGTGGCATTAGGCAGTGTACTTTTGGCATCATTGGGCAACAATTCCATAATAACCTTTCAGCATATTGTGATTAAAGTATTCTGAGAGATAACTAGACTTCTGCACCTCCTAATGGCTCTGTTTTCAGGCTTTCCAGGTCAACCATTCGCAAGGTCTGGTCAAACTAAGCAGCGCTGATCAAATATGAATCATTAATCTGCTAATCATACAACTAAACAGTACACTACAAGATGTTTCTGAAAACATTTGAGGAGAGAAATAGTCATTACAGTAACAGAATATTGATTCATATTAGCGCTGCCTAGTTTGACCGTTTGATCGGAGTTTGCGAGTGATTGACAGCTGCTCAGAGACGGCAAGGCTCCAGCTCAGCTCTGATTGGTTGTTTTCCTCCGGTCTGTGAAATCTTGCAGATGCCATTAGGAGCACCGGAGGACACAGAAGCACATGATTTTTTTTCAGATTACCTGTCTCATGCTCTACTGTCAGGATATAGTGGCCGTTTTATAAAAATATCATATTTGTTCCATTTCCTCTGCAGTTTTAATGACAATATTAATTCAATAACTCATTTAGATGTTTTACTGTATTTTATCATAGAATGTACTATTTGTCTCCATTACTGTATTATTAAGTACAGAACACATACTGTAGGACGGCCCATCAACATGATTGTTCAAATTAGCACAAAAAAACAGTTAAATTGAAGAGTGAAATAATAAAACAAAGACAACATGAAACTATAATGCTGTTTTACAATGCACAATGAAGTCTGTAAAACTCAACTGCACTTTGCAATGCATGAATTTTGAAATGTAGGAATTACAGTACTTGAGTAAACGGTAACACAGAATGTTATCCGAACTGATTTGTTCCTGTTGTGCTGTCGCGTCACAGTCTGGATGTGTTTTGTGTAATGAAATCACCTGTTTTGTTGTGTTGCAGGTCCAGAGAGTCCTCCTGCTGGTATCTCTGTGTGCCTGCTGAAGATAGTCGTGTTCTCTGCCGGTCTGATCATCATGGTGTCTGCTGTCATCACTGTTCACCTCATGGAGAAGCTCAAGAAGAACAAATAAACAAATATTTCTCTACCAGCTAATCTTACATTTATGTCACATTCTTTAGTTAAAGGTACCCTGTTTTCTTTGAATTGCTCGAGCCCTCATGGTACACATTCCTGCCACTGATCTTATGCTATTCCACTGATCCACAGTTGGTGGCAGTATTTGTAAAAATCAGCTTTGCAAATGTTTCATGAGGAAGGAAACTGATTCAACACGTTTATAAGGCTTCAAAGATACTAGCAATGCATTTTGGCAAGTAAGGAAACAAGAAAACTGCACAGGACACCTTTAATACAAATGCAGATTATTCTTGATTATCTATTGATTGTACCCAATAATCACTGTTCTCACTTTGTAAATAACATGTTTGTACAGAAATAACCACGTTAAAGATGTTTTTGGATGATAAAAAAACAACAAAAAATCAAATCTGTATGATCAAGACCAACAAAATACAAGAAATATCCTTGATGTAACACTGAATGTGGTCCTATTTACAGTATTATAAATGTTTATATGTAGGCTGCAATATGTTTCAATATTTGTTTAAACGTGTTAATCTTTGGGTGAAAGCAGTGGGCAAATCCAGATCTGAGAAGTGACGCCATTGTTGAAGTTCCTTAAACTTGTATTCTATCTAACAGCCAGCAGGGGGCGACTCCTCTGTTTGCAAAAAGAAGTCTGATTGTATAGAAGTCTATGAGAAAATGAGCCTACTTCTCACTTGATTTATTACCTCAGTAAACATTGTAAACATGAGTTTATGGTCTCAATCACTAGTTTCAAGTCTTCTTCGATACAGCATGATGTTCATTTAGTAAATTATGGTCCTATTTAGAGTCAAATACACCATAAAGCAGGGGATGCTTTAGGGCGGGGCTACCTCGTGATTGACAGGTCACTACCCCGGCGTTGTCCTGTCTGGGAGTTGTCCGTGTTTCCATCTTAGAACTTTAACTCTTTCACAGTGCGTTTTTAATTCACGAAAGTTAACCTTTTAGGTCGCCTGAAAATGTGTTATTCAGAGTTCGGTTGTACTAAGCTCCACCCTCTCATGTCACTTCTGGTTGCAAAAAAACAAGATGGTGACAGCCAAATACCAAGATGGCAACGGCCAAAATGTCGAACTCGAGGCTTCAAAACGGCAGTCCACAAACCAATGGCTGACTATACGTCCACTTGTATATACAGTATATGGGTGAAAGCAGTACATGCACCATTATTGGACACTTATTAAAGCCAGATACTCATCTTATATGTTCATGATTGTGTGAATTAGTAGAAGCCAAAAGTTCATGTGTCACTGACTTTGAATTCTGGTATTGTGAGTTTTTCAGCAGGGAATAGATCAGTGCTATTATTCTAGGATATACAGACTGAATGCATGACAAAATATGAATATAGAAAAATAAAACATTTAATGGCATTTTCAAGCTTGTTTCAGTACAATACTGTTGTGGTCCATATGCTCAGAAAAGCTACACATTTTGCGTAATATTTTCAGGTCTCAAATTTGATTTTCAGTTGAGCATTCCTATTATATCTTTAAAAACAAACTATACGTAAAAATCTCTTCAGAAGAAATAAGAACAAAACACATAAAATAAATAAATTCAAGTCCTTAGAAATAATGTACAACACTATTTATATCTTAACAGGAAATTAAATGTAATTCTGTTCACAACTGCACAAGAGACCTTCAAATGTTTCCACATTTTTAGTTCCGTAGAACAGCATCAGATTCTTTCTCTAGCTCAAATCGTGATGAAACAAAAAGCTACTTCTGAATGTGTGTGATGCTTAGAAACATTTCCTCATTGTTTTACAGCTGTTTCTATTGAAATGTTTGAAAAGTCTTTTCATTGCAGAGCAGGTCATATAAACTTATACATTAGCAGCTTTGACAACACTTAGTAAAACTGGAAATTGCAGTAAGCACAGTAGAATACAATTCCTGATTAAAGCTACAGTTGGTAACTTTGAGCAAACATGATAAAAAGGCAGCGCTGAAATGTGTTCAGAAACATCTTGTAGTGTACTGTTTAGCCATGTTGAAAACAGTCGAGCCAAAACCAAGCATCGCCCACCAGCCAGAGCAAACTTTAATTTTACAGTTAAACAGTACACTAAAACATCTGAAGAGAGAAATAGGCATGCCATTATGAGCACAGGAGGAAAGATTATTTGTTTCATGCACTATTTACAGGACATAGTGAAAATTTTATAAAAAATAACTTTTTCATCATATTTGTTCAAAATGACCAACTTTAGCTTTAATTGTTTAAGGGCCTGGCAGACTTTTCTACTGTAGCATACAGGCTCTCTGGCACAGACGTGTCTCTAGTCTTATTGGTCTCTAGGGGTCCAGGGTGAGGTCCTACCAAGCAGTAGGTGGAGGTTGGAGAAAGACCTGAAGCATCAGCTGTTGGACTCTGATCCAGAGGTTGGGCTGTAGTTCCGACCTGGAAAATATATCACATGCAATGTTTTTAGCAAAGGTTGTTTGCCATTTTTACTTTACACTTTATTATTAATTGTGCTATTTTTCTGTATTAACATGGGAAGTAATCTCACTACGATTAACAGCAGCTCATATAAATCTTTCAAATACTACAAACGTCTGTATCATGGACTACAAAAGTGTTAAGTCGTTTTTTTTCATAACATTACAATGAATTTGTATCTAAAATGCATGAAATTGCTATAAAACGTAGTTTTAGGCGTTTTTCACCAAGAGCAGAGTAAGGTGTGTAAAAGGATC
This sequence comes from Sebastes fasciatus, assembly GCF_043250625.1. Taxonomy (NCBI): domain Eukaryota; kingdom Metazoa; phylum Chordata; class Actinopteri; order Perciformes; family Sebastidae; genus Sebastes; species Sebastes fasciatus. The sequence continues at coordinate 28,818,849 of NC_133805.1, read as the reverse complement.
CTTAGTTGAGTTCAAATTAATCTCTTGGCCGAGAGAGCTCAACAGACTGCAGCTTAAATACAAGCACGTAGAGAAAGCATCTACGCCACTTTGACAACACAGGAAGTACGTTGCATTTAGAAAAATACAGAAAATTAGAGGTTTTCTTCTTCTCTTGAATTGTTCCAAGGCTGAAATTGAGGTTTGCAAAACATTTAACACAAACGCAGACACCGAGTGCAGATTTCGCCTGAGAGTCTTCTGCTCACAGTATTCACTGTGATACGGAAGTGAATACAGAAGTGTAAAACCTTTGACTCAGTAGGAAGTCACGTCTAGCTGCGGGCGTGTGCAGAAAAAAGGAAGCAAAGGGAGAAGCTGTCTGAAACGCAGCTGTGATCGTGTAGATAGAGTATGTGCTTAAAAACCTGTGGCCTAATGTGCATGACATTGTTGCAGTGTTGTCTTTTTAGACACCAGTATGGGATTCGATATTTGCATGAAGAGTTTTGAGAACACAACACCTTTTTGAACATGCATTTGCTGTTTTGCAAAGTGGAGCATCAAAATGATGGAATAACTATAATAAAACACAAGCAAACAACACATACGCAGCGTAGAGAAACCTGGGCAGCAGGCTTTGATAGATGGATCGTGGTGCATCGGGTTCATCGGGTCCAGAGCATTACATTTGAGCACAAGAAAGCAACACAACCAGCGATGTGCACATGTAGCAGGTAGGACCGAGCAGTAGGACTTGGAACAGCAGATTGATGTAGAAGTTAGTGTAGCGAGGAGTCACAGGTCATATACAGCAAATAGACCATTTTGTCAGGAAAATGTATAGTGATTGGTGTGCATAGGGATAACCAATAGAAGCATGTGAGGCTCCAGTTTTTGATTGAGAAAACATAATAAACTTAATTTTCCACAAATCTGGTTTCAATTGTTAAATTGCTCTAAATCTGTAATTCTGTCCCTCAGTGTGTCTGGCAAATTTTGGGAGAGTGATGTTAAAAATAAAATTTGACGCTTACCTGCGGTATTTCATATACTGTATTTTCGATGCTCTCTCTCTTATCTGCAGGTCAGTTGTAAAAAAAAAAAATACATGTTGATTTGCTTTAATTTATTTTTCATTTTAGAGCTTTACCTTTTAACCGCATAAAATTTACATTACTTGAGCTGCAGCTACATTGAGGCCAGATTTATGGTGTGTCTAAATGACTCCATCTTCAAACAGCAGCACTTTTTAAAGCCTCTATGTGTAGGATTTGATATGTTGTGATGTTGGTGACTCCTGGAGGTTGTATCAAAAAATGTGCTTTGGCAGACAGCAATGCATGCAGATACTCCTGGGACCTGACCTGGGGATGAATGGGCTAAAGCATAAAGGCTGCACCAATTTTGAGGTTGGTTCATTTTTCTACCATGAAAAATCAATTCTGGTAATATATCACATAAAAGAAATCTACATATAGGGGCTTTAAATTACATAAACGTTTGCCACAACATTGACTATTGTAAATAATGATGAGTTGTGGATTTCCATCCATACTACTGTGTGAAGGATATAAGATAGTATTAATTATATAATTATTGTAATTGCATTACCGAATACACAGGAGGATTTATAAGTATGGCAGAGGATGGACTTTAGAACACTGAATTCCCGTGTACAGTAAACAGATGTAATCATATGTTAAAATTCATACTTGGACTTACAGTTTTTTTTCTTTCGATGATGAACAAACAGGCCTGACAGAACACCAGTTATGACAAAAACAATTGGAACAGCAACAGCAGTCACATTCACATTGCTGCCATCTTTTTTAGGATCTGTAAAGAAAAACAAAAGCCAGATTAGAAAAGTATGTCTGGTTTAAGTCATGCAACATAATTGAAAATGTGCCACTGTAGCATCACATCTTCCCAGCCTGTGCTTTTAACAGACTGTAGTTTTAATTATATAAATGTCTTGGTAACCTGCTCTGTGGTAAGAAATCATTTAATTTGTTCATTTAAAACTGTCAATAAACTAAAATGGAGGGTAATGTAATGCATTGCATTATGTAACCTGTATTGTGCCATTCCTTCAATAAAAAAATATATATTTTAAGGAACTGTCACAATTTAAATATACCAACATTCCAAAAGTCTGATAGATAAGGCTTATCATGTTTGGTTTTTACTAGGTTTCACTGAAATATACGTTAAATAAAAAAATATATTAATAAAAAAAAATCTATTTAGACTGATTTGAACTCAATTATATATCCCTCCTCCACACAAACAAGCGGTTTTATTTCCTGTTCACAGCAGTTTACAGTAAAAGAGGTCATCCTGAGACGACAAAAAGTTTTTTTTTAACCCCATGTTAAAACAACCCCTGCTTTTTCTATTTTGTTCCTCAAGGTCTTGGTGTCTTAATCTGGTATTTTGGAGGGATTATTGGTCATTTTTATCAATTCTCAAGTGGTGGTTAAATTTAGCACCAAATCTGTGTAACAAATGGTATCAACCCAAAAATTGCTGCAACAACTTATGAGACATAATAGAGCATGGGAATGGAAATCATATACTTGGATCAATAATTAATAATTAATAAATTCATGTTTATTTCTGATTAATGACTAGAACAACTTGACACACAGTGCTGAGCAGCATCTCAAATTCATTTTCAGGTTCCCAGCTTTCAGATGATGTACACCACTTCCATGTGCTGACCTGCTATCTCCCCCTAAAGACCCCCTAAAGACCCCCTAAAGATCCCATGTACCCCCCTTAAAAAGACAAAAACAGGTCTCAGAGGGTTAAATGGCTTTTAAAATGCCAAACCCAAAATGGTTGAACTCAATTAATGATCACCCGAGCAACTCTTCCTTGAGAAGTACTAAAATCCTACAGCCTACGCACCTCTGAAAACACAATGAAAAATGTAAACATGGATTTATCTTAACTTAATTTATTTACTTGGACGTATGAAAGTTTTCTTTAAAAAATAATTGCTTATAAGTCTTAATCTAACTCCAAACTGTGCATTATTTTCAGGAAGTTGTTCTGTCTTTCAGTCTTACCATCAGGTTGGAGGCAAACATGTTCAATTATTTTAATGTCCTCGGCCCTGCTGACCTGGTTGCTATGGTTACAGATGATTGAGCCATTCAGCAGGTAGACGTGGAGAGAAGCACCAGAGGTTGTGACCTCTGATTTCTCTCCTCCCTCCTGACTGCAGGTTTGGTTGTCACATCTCAAAGTGCTGTTAATGTGAGAGTCCTGTGTTCTGCAGGTCACAGTGAGGTTACACTCTGAGCTTCTGGAGTCCACTGAGATCACTGTCAGTTCAACTGGAGACACTGGACCTGAGGAGGGAAAGTTTCTGTGAAGAATTTTAGAAACATGGCAGCAGAAAATTGGTGTCTGAAATATTAAGAAACTCACCTTGAACTATGACGTTGTATTGAGCTAGTGTTCGGACTTCTTGATCCAATACCAGTCGTGCAGTATAAACTCCCCTGTCTGTCTCTTGTAGATTCTTTAATTTCACAGAGTATTTTTTCTCAGGAAACTCAATCCTTCCAGTGTAATTAGCAAAGACTGATGGTTCTCTATCAGGTCGAAATAATGCTAAAATGATCGTTTTATTGAAGTTCCACTCAACCAAAACAAAATCCTCAGGAACATCAGCATCAACATTCAGAAGCACATCTCCTCCCTTCCGCACAAACACAGGAGTCACAGCACTGGGCCCTGTAGAAACAGTAGACACATAATACAATAAAAATCACACAATATGTGGTTATTCGGTCAAAACTGAATGTTATTCCATCCCTATTATATTTCTTACACATTGGATCATCAGTTCAAGTACTTTCAGCTTATCATGGTTTATCAATGTTAGAAAATGTCTTTATAAATGCCTTACATCAGCTTTGTCTCATGACAGTTTGTCTCAGGATAGAGGAGTTTAACAGGTGAAACTAAGCCCACTTAGAGGAAGATGTTACTTTATTTTTCTTCTTAACATTACCGAGTATTTCCAGCCAGTCTCTTCTAAAAAGACAGAGGACTTTCTTTCACGTTGTTCCCCAGCTTGGAGGAGACAGACCGTGAGCGGATATTTCCACCGACTGCTTACTGAGGTCATTACGGAAGGAGTCAAGTTTATGTGTCTTGGAGAGACAGTGTACACCTTTTCAACATGTTGCTATAATGTATAATATGTGTATTATAATTATCTACTGTAAAGGTTAAAATATGTATGAATAGTTTTCAATGTGTGTCTGGATCCATATCTTCATCCAAATATGGATAATAAAAATATTGTTGATTGGCTGATGGCAATGATACTTTGTTGAGGAAATTGCCTGCCTACTGTTTCAGTATACAGTGTTAGGGCATTGTACAAGAATGAAGAATGCAAATTTTAGTAAAATGTACAGCTGTGTTTGACTTTTCTTATCCAGATTAACCAGAAGGAAGCAGACACTCCTATTGTTTTGTCACGCATGGGTAAGTGGTGGGGTAATAACTGACATAACTGTATATCTCAATAAAAGTTTTAGTTTCAGATTTTTAGTATCATTATTGAAATAATAGACAATGAGCACATCTCTGAGAATTGTGTATATTTCTCAATATTATCATCATTCAAAAGTTAGTTCCAATGAAACATAAAGTTTCTTATTGATGAAATAGTGCTACGGTACGACAACTTTGACTTTGTCAATGTCAATGTCAAACAATGTCAATCAACAACGGGTAATATAAACAAAATAAAGTTCTTACCTTGTGAAAGCAGCAGAGAGACGGCAAAGACAAGCACGACCCACGGCCTCATTCTGCAATGTGCTACATGAGGAAGTAGTAAGGCTATTTGTGAACCACGCTCAGTAACAATTTATCAGGAAATGTCTCTGGACTGGTTTTTGTTGTCACGATAGTTACAAATATTCCCATTCCTTTAAAAAAATTCTTCAATTCTTTGAGCAACACAAATGAAACCGGTATGTGTCCAAAGGGTTTTTAGTCAACTGTGGTTTTACATCCATGGCTCTCATATTTGACAATCGAGCTAAGATATGCCTTGTCACACAACTTCCGTCAGCTTCAACTGCTGCTTTGTCTACTGTAACCGCCTGTACAAGACATGAAACAAAATATGGCCTTTAATAACTCATAATCAGCTTTATTAAACCCCTTTTTTAGAGAGATGTGTCTCATTGGATCTCTCCACCTGATTAACATTCCAGAGCTTGATGTTAATTCAAGAAAATGTTACAAATACATACAATTTCCAACACATTCATATCCATCATACTCATCCTTGCTTCACATTTCCATCAGAACAGAATCATTATCAGTGACTTACAAGATTACTTTCACATTCTCAGCACTCACCTCAGGTGGTCCGCCTCATGTCCTTGTTGCCTAGGCTGAAAAATAAAAGGGGCTTCCATAAAATGTTCGTTGTTAGTTTGAAAATGTTAGTAACTCACATGGACGTACAGAAGGCTCCTACTTTACACAGAAAGGAGAGCTTCCTTGAGTATCCTACAGTAACATTTGTAACCCACAATAACCTGATGGCCTTTTGCATCCATGTAGCAGCTGTTTGTAATGAAACATTATCTCATTTGTAGCAGTCAGTTTGCTTAAAGCCACTGAGACAGAGAAACTGCAATTCCAATTAGCTTTGAAGAAAAGAAGCATCTGTATTAAAGGGGCAGTGTGTAGGATTTGGCAGTATCTAGCAATGAGGTTGCAGATTGCAACCAACTGAAGCCTCTCCCTTGTGCCAAGCGTGTAGATGAACTACGATGGCCGACGTGAAAACGAGAATGGCCCAATCTAGAGCCAGTAGTTGTAAGAGTAGCGTAGGTCATTTAGAGCAGAGACAGTACGTAGAGTGTGTACGTGTGAAGTGAGTGGTGAAGCAAGAGAGCGAGAGCGGCGGCGAGAGCGGCGGCGAGAGCGGCGGCGAGAGCGGCGGCGACAGCCGCAGCGAGTAACATTATCGACTACGGCCCAAGAAGGAAACGTCAACCGTTTTTGCTCTGTCCGTTCTGGGCTACTGTAAAAATATGGCGGTGCAACATGGCGGGCTCCGTGGAGAGGACCCACTCCCTATGTAGACATAAACGGCTCACTCTAAGCTAACAAAAACACAACGAGTCTTATTTGCAGGTGATTATACACTAAAGAAAACGTACTTATTAATATAATATTCCATTTCTGCCAATAGATCCCCCTAATTGTTACACACTGGTCCTTTAAAGTCTATAACTGCTTCAAATTCAGTGATATTCAATGTTTAAGTGCTTTTAGTAGTATCAAAAATCATATCTTCCTAAGGTAAGGCAGCTAATCCTGCTAAGGTGCAAATGTACATCATGTACTTACATAAAGTGCTAACGTTCTGTCAATAACAGCGATACATAACTGGAAAAAAAATGTATGCCCACATCATCAATAGACAGTATAGAGCACCTTTAACACAATATATTCAATCTGAAGTGTCTACATTCCAGTTGTAGTGCTACATTAGTTTAAGAAAGTGCTTTACCTATCATATGTTACAGCGCATTGCCATGTACAATACACATAACTGTCATCTGTGTCTTTAACGCGAGTACTTTCGTTTTACAACAGGAAATGTAAAAATATCATGAGAGTGTTGCGGTGGGGGTTTTTGTGAGCTTTATGAGAACTGGCTTAGCATTACTCATTGGAGTTTTTACAGAAATAAAAGCAAATGTCATGTCAGTCGTAGGAGTTTTATAAATTAATCAAACACATTTAGAGGAAGTATAGAAAGTTTACTCTGCCAGCCCCCCTATCACACTAACCTTACCACCCCCTGTACTCGTCCAACCTTGTCATTGGAAAAAAAAACACCCATACTGCAATTTGACATTTAGTAAGCGGAGGAGCACCCAAACAAGACAACTGGGGTTTCCATCGTCTCCACTGCTTGTTTAGTTTTGTTTTATATCTTTGTATTTATGTTTTTTTCTTTCTGTGTGAATAAATAATCCAACCTGTTATTTTCTTGGTTATAAAAGTGTATATGTGAGGTGCATGTGCACTCGCCACACAAAAATGTAAGTAGTAGCTGCAGTTAGGCAATGTGTTATGCCGTCATCTGAATACAGTCATACCAGCATGTATTATCCCAGCAAACGTATGACCAACTTGAAGTTGACCATACAGAAGTCCACAGTCTTCCATATTTCCTTTCTGCATCATCTGGAGCTACTGGGACCTAGATATCTTTCAGAAGATCAAAACAGTCTAAAAATCCGTCTCCCGAGCTGTTTTGATACGATGTTCATTGATTTGTTATTGACATTGTGTTCGGAAGTCTCCTGCGTGTTGCTCTCTATGAGACGCTCCCTTCTCAACCATTTCATCCGTTCACACGTTGCTGATGCGAACACTGAGAGGAGTGTCTCTGACCCGGCCTCGTTCCTCCCCTCTCTCCCTGTAGCTCTGCTCCAGACGGATCTTCTCTGGATCGGACACCTCAGGCACAGTCCCACCCCCGTTGCTCTGGTAAACATGCTGGGGGCTGGATGGTTTGAAGATGGGCGTGGTCTTAGTCTTGGCCACTTTGTCGAAGAAGGAGAAGTCCGCTACGTATTTGCCCGATGGGGAAAGGGAGACTACAGGCGGAAACTCATAGCCCCAGAGGATCTCATCCGGCAGGTAGGAGGTGCGGACCTGGCAGGTGGCGGAGGTCGGCTCAACTGTGGCACTCATGATCACCAGCAGCTCGAAGTCTGCCAACTCTGGATCTGTCCAGCCCCCACCTGGTGGAAGTAGAGGAGCAGAATTTGCTCGTAGTAATAATTACATTTTTCTGGAGGCGTTTTCATGTGTTTCATGCGGGAAGAAATTCTTTGTAAGATATGTCAACATTTCACAGGAGTCACAGGACTCTGACTCTAAAATTAAACGTTTCCCAACTTTTAGTTTGGCCCACACATCGCTGCAGAATCAAACGGTCGCAGCTCGCTAAGCTTGGGAGTGAGCCCGCAACTTTCCATAGACATTGCATGGCAGCTCGCCGCAGGCCGCACTTCACCACTGCTCTCGTGTGAATTAAGCGTTACAGAGAGGTGTAAAAAGAAGAGGCACAAAAACTTAAAGGCACATTGTGGCATTTTTTACCACTAGTAGTGCTATAGAGTATAATGTTGTTATGAGCGGGTTGTTTGTATCTTGTGAATGAGGATGCACATGTACAGTATGCACACGCAGGTGATGCAAACCTGCCAATGGCTTCCCATTATTGCACTGATGAACTGTTTATGGAGGTAGTGCGCCAAGAAATATCGATTGTTTCAACAGAATTGCATTGCTAGGCAACAGCTTGGGTCTATGTTTACTTCTTGTGCAACAGCAAATAAACTGGGACACAACTGTGAAATGGTCTAAAGCAATGCACCATCAAAAGGAGGGGAAGACGTCTGATGGCTAATAAAAAAATGGGCAAGAATGGTAACGAAATAAGGAAACAAGAAAGAGCACCTAGAGAAGGGAATAGAGGAACAAAGGTTGGAAGGTAAAACGATACACACACACTGTAATTACCCACATTCATTTCAGAAAGGTATTATCACAAATGGAAATCCTCTCAGCTTGCTTATCAAGCATGTAGTTCACACCATCTGAGCTCACCAACCACTAAAAACAGGAAGTTTATGTCTGGTATACAGCTTACCTTCTTGCCACACGATTTCTCAGTAAAAAACTCCTTCTACTTCAGATTTCATTACTAAGAATCTAAAATTTCTATGCCGAAACATTGCCGTAGCTAGCAGAAAGCAGGTTTATATTAGTTACCCTTCATCCTTGTTGCCGTTTGATGGCCACCCAGAAATACAGGAGGGCTGTGTATCTCATTTTGAATGACCAAAATGCATGCCTGCCACCCCCCCTTCTCCATCTCCTAGTAGCAGAGAGAGTGCAGGGGCAGAGGGGTTGTTTAGTTTAATATGATTGTCCAGTCTGCCTCACTCACTGTTCCTTTATGAGGTTTGTGCAAGTTAGAATCTGTGGCCCAGACCAGTGTTCTGAAATATCAGTAGCCTAACTGTGCTGTATATAGACTGCTGCAGGTATGACGTATACTTTTGTAGGCCAACCAGGAAGTTAGCATCGCCCTGGTTACCTCAGTGAAAAGCCAATGGGATTTTGCCACTATATTTTGAATTACTGCAGAAAATAAGCTCTGAAGCAAACAAATATTTATGATACTCACACATTTTGTTCCACAAGATAATCTTCACAAATGAACACCACTTTTATGATTTTTGAAGCGTAATATGCAATCACAGAAGTAAAAAGCTAAGGTTAGGCTATAAACAAACTACACCACGGTCGCATGACTTCACGTCACCACCACTAAGGTAAAGACAGAGTAATGTTCGACGTGATGACGTTTTGTAGTCTCATTAGCCACTTGTTAGCAACCGCCTTTTTAAAGACACATAAAAGCTTCAAAATTCACAATGTATTTTATGTCGTAGAACAAAATGTTAAAATCTCTTCAGCTTGTGTTAACCACAGACCTTATTTAAGGCATCTAACCAAAATCCCATTCAAAAAACCCATTGACGAGGGAACCGGAAGTGTTTCCGGGTTTTAGGAATCATTCCTGCACCACTCTATTGATAAATCAATGGCGCTATGTCTGTGGTGCTGAAGTAGCAGACGGATAATTGCCTAAACCCGTCGCCTCTGTTAAAAATTACCACCACCCACCAAATCTCCTCTCTCCATCATCTCACCATCCCACCATCAAACTTACCCTTGGCAGCCCAGGCTCGCAGCGGGCTGTTGTCATCGATGATATGGTAGAAGGTGAGGGGCAGGATGAGGAAGGGGCTGTCACTGGACATGTCCACTTGGAACGGCACATTCCTCTGGTCCAGACGAACAGTCTCGCCTTCCTTGGTCAGAGAGGTCTGGAGCAGTTTTCCACTCACCTGGGGGAAAGGAGGGATTAGGTGCACAAGTTGGGTCACAGTTTGACAAATTGCACATAACGTCTATACAGAACTGGGAGAATTTGCAGAAATGTTTGAAATATCTGATAATCTATACTCTCTCTCACACACTTACCTGACACCCAATCAGGAGACTCTTGCGCATGTTGGCTACCCTGATCATCAAGCAGGGTCGTCCTTCGTGGGTCGACACCACAGCATGCTGGCTAAACTTCACTGTCTCACCACGTTTCTTCGGCCGAGCAACCTGAGCAGAGAAAGCTCAATCAGGTCTGGTTTCAGTCTGATAATCCTTGATAAGACTCATATAAGAGTCTCACACTCAACATAGGGACAGATGAATGCACAGTGCAAGGAATTGCATGCAGTTGTGCTTCAAAAGTAGGAGAGCACACATCATGTATCTATGTGGATCTACTGTATGTATGAAGAGATTATCTCTTTTCACTGTATCTCTCTTTGCAGCTGGATGTTTTATGAATTGGATACCTTGGCCAGGAAGGTACCAGTGATGAAGATCTCCATCAGCATGGTGATGACGAGCTGGACGATGAGGAGGATGATGGCAGCTGGACATTCCTCTGTGATGCAGCGGAAACCATAACCAATGGTTGTCTGGGTCTCCAGGGAGAAGAGGAAAGCCCCTGTCAAGGTCTGCATCTGCATCACACAGGGTGTGTGGTTTGACGGAGGGTCGAACTCTGGAGGGACATGGTTGAAAAGGCAAAAAAAAGTTCATTTAAGATGTCTTATGTTACCATAACAGATACATTTGTGTGCTATTGTCTTTTTTATTTTACTTCTGTACACTTTGTTATGGGGTGATGGTCGTTGTAATCTCTCAAAAACAAAATATTTCCAGGGCAGAATATAATAAGTGTCTACCTTGAAAATATACTATTGATATGCAACATTACACAGGACTTTATATCACTTTTATACAACACTCAGTTGAGAGAACGTTGAGTGACATTAAAGGAAGTGGGGGAGAGCAGGTGTCTTATTGAAGATATGAAATCATTTCCTGCCAGCACTAATGTTTAATTTTATCAGGGTTAGTTTTAGCTGAAGATGTTGTGCAGGAAATACAATAAACGCCAACATCTTCATGTCTATACAGCACTGCTAGAAATAACGCTCACCACCAATGAAAGTGTATACATGGGTGTAGAGATGTTTGCTTTAAGACAGCCATTTCACTGTTTCCAGTCAACCCTGTAAGACTTGTACGACACTCTACACCATCACACCACGCTATTAGTTGTCAAATTCTCACTTATAGTCAACGGTGTTCACTTTTTTTTTGGTGTGAACTATGCTGGAGGTGTTTATTTGACTTTCTTATGCCACATTGTCTAAATTCACATGAACAGAGGTTTGTAAAGAAGTCATCAGGCAAAAGATTTTGGCTTTATCAGGACTGTGTGGGCCTGGTTTGATCAGATTAGACTGACAGTGATCAACCTACCTACCAACTGTCATCAGAGTCTGATTCAAATGTTGCTAAATCCTGATTGGTGAATGGAAGTACGTGACATCATCTTTTTGTAATTGCGCCCCTGTCTGACTCAGTTAAAGGGTCTATTCAGCCACATTTTTACTGAAACTGATGCAAATGTTTAGTTTTTATTGCTGAGGTTTTGAGATATCATTGAGGTTTCTGTTTTGACCCCAGTACGGTGAGGGTTTATGCTGCTCAAAGCATTAAAAACTCAAACATTTTAAAAACTCAAAAGGCAATTGCAAAAACACTGTGATGGTGATTCCAACTCATTCTCACTCCCAACTCGTCAAATACCGCCGCTTGGTCAGTGCCCCCCGGCATCTGAGACCGACACACGGGGGTACCCCTCTTGCGTTACTTTTGGACGAACCAGTCATGGCGTGTAAATATATGCTCGTTACATGCATAGTGTCCTTTCAAAATAAAGTTCCGTTTCACAGGAAATTAGGTTTAGGCAACACAACCACTTAGGTAGGGTTGGGAAACGTCATGGTTGACTTTAACTTCACGGACTAGCACCTTACGTGACTGACAATACTGACGAGTCACGTGACTAACGACTGACTGTTACTTTAATTGTCACACGGGACACAAACACCGGTCTCCTGGTTGAGAATCTTGTGTTTGTTTGACCCATCCACCTCACCTCCCACCCACCCTGAATGGACTCTCATGCTATTATTACTACGTCACCTGCTCCGACCGTCAAATAACGCCGTTTGTGGGTAATCATTGAAGTTAGTTGAAAGCCCGGTTCGTCACATACTGTTGCTAAAGGGTGCCTCCGTGCGTCGGTTTCCGATGCCGAGGGGCACCGACCAAACGGCGGTATTTGACGAGTTGGGAGTGAGAATGGGTTGGTGATCAGGGATAATGCTTGCTGTAGGTTTTCATTGGAACTCCTTTCTACTGAAGACATAGGTCCAATGGTTCACAGCGAGGTCTGTGGATCATCTAGAGCGACCCCAACATGTTATTCTGGAGATACACATTAAACTACCTGTTAACCTACAGTATGACCTGTAAACCGACGACCCCCCCCCCCACTCTCACCAAGTAGGTCTCCATGCACCAGTGCCATCAGATACCACAGCACCCCGAACAGGAACCAGGTCCCCGCAAACGTGGCCGTGAACAGGAATAACTTGTAGCGCCACTGCATGTCCAGAAATGTTGTCCAGAGGTCACGCATGTATAGAGCACTCCGCCCGCTGACGTGCTCGATGCGCACGTTGCTACGGCCATCTTTGGACAGGACACGCCTCCTCTTCCTCAGAGTCCCGCCCCCGCCAGATACGCCACCTCCCAGTAAAGGCTTTAAAACATCTGTCTGTGTCTGGGAGTGGCACACCTTCTGAGGGGAGGAGCTGCGAGAGGAAGGGGGTGTGGCGGATGTCATCTGGTGAATAACAAAGAAAGAGAGTTAAAAAGAGTTAAATTGTTTCTCTGATTAACTTGTTAACTGGTCAGTGCTGTTAATAGGGTCATTTGAGATTAGTTTGGGGTGGACTGGGAGGTCTTAGTTTACTGAAAGAGGTTGGGAGGATTGATTAACATCTCTTTAATATCTTACAGTATTCACAACATAAGCAGCTCAAAATCTGATAAAGATTGACTTCCTGTTGCATGTGGGGAAATATAGAAACTGCCCATGATGACAGTTACTTTTGGTAACTTCCCCTGCAGCCACCTGCTCTCATTCTCACGGGGAATTCATCTCAAGTGAGCCTCATAATACTTGAAACCAAACCTGCAACTAGCAGACAAGTTAACATCAAACTGTTACTTTGAATTATAAAGCAGGAGACTACAGATTTTATCAGCAAAACAAGTCAAAACAAAACTGAAAGGCCCAGCACACTCATGCAAGTGTTTTTAAAATTTGGTGGAACTGTACTGGGAGTTTTCTAAGATCACCACATTGCCAAGCATCAATTATACTGTATACTTAAATGCAGAGGAGTGGACTCCAATCTCATCAATTGGACCCGAGCCACACATACGATTGCTTCAGACTCGATTTGGAAGAATCTAAAGAGACATGCTAAAAAGTATTTTCCCTGAGAATGGGGAGTAGATTTTGCAAAGTATTTCCTGTGTATTCAACCCTAGTACACAACAGTTCGTATGATATCTTACGAAAAGTTATTGTCATTTTTTGTGCGTTCTCCTACGAATGTCCAGCAACACAAGCGATCAGAGCGCCTGTACAACCCCCTAAAATGCAGTACCAGTTTAGGCAACAAAATGACTTTGTTAGGGTTAGGAAAAGTCTGTGGTTATTTCGACAACGCTAACAGCTGTTAGAGGAAGAAGATGCATTACCTTGTTGGTTTCAACACCTTAAGCTGTTTCCTTGCTGTGCAACACAAATGTGAAGCAACTGCCGCTTGTATGAACCACTGTTTCTTTAGAATATGCAGCTAATGACAAGGCTTGTTTTTTTCTTTTTCGGGTATGTTATAGACTAGTATTCACGTAATTTGATTAAGTAGGTTGGAGGCAAGAGAGATTTATAAAAATAAAAAGAGAGGCTGTAGAGCCTTATAGTACATTTTCCTGCCAGTTTCTCAGAGCCACGTTGTACACTGTGAATCACCCGTTTGCAAACCAAACCACACAAGATGAGAGAGCAGTCATAGTGAAACACTGAGGTGAGACAAGAAAAGAAATGGTATGAGTCTGACCTGAATGATATGCGTGGCTTATTGTCTGTTCAAATATATCATTGAAGAAGTTTAAAAGAATTGAAAAGGTTTTTAGCCACTAGTAGACAGCTGGTCAGGCCACCATGTTGCTCCAGTCAAATATCTTGACAACTATTAGATGGATTGCCATGAAATTTTGTACAGACATTTATGGTCCCCAGATGCTGAATCCTAATGACTTCAGTGATCCCCTCATTTTTCCTCTAGCGCCATCTTCAGGTTGAAAGTTAAATTTGACTAATATTTATACTTTGTTAAATACAACATTCCCATCAGCCTCAGCTGTACTTTGTTTTTAGTGCTAATTAGCAAATGTTAGCTTGCTGACAGGTTGAATTAAGATGGTGAACTTGGTCAACATTACAACCTGCTAAACATCTGCCATCGTCACTGTGAGCCTGTTAGCATGACAACCACTAGCATCTTTGCATTTCTTTGACTTTAATGGTTAAAGGGGACCTGTTATGTTTTTGGTTTTTTTCCCTTTCCCTTTGTTATATAGATTTTTGTGCATGTAAAAGGTCTGCAAAGTTACAAAGTCCACGCCAAAGGGAGTTACTCTCCCCCACAGAAACACTGCTCCTGAACTGCCTGAAACGCCTCGTTGAAATCCCGCCTTTTCTTCTGTAACGCGATGATGTCACCAAGTAACACACTTTGCCTAGCAGCTAGTTTTGCACACCCTCAAACAAAGCTAGTTAGAGCAGAGCTGGAGCTGGAGCGGAGTCCGAAGAGTTTGGTTCAGTTGACCAATCACAACAGAGTGGGACCGCTGACCAATCAGAGCAGACTGGGCTTTTCAGACAGAGGGTGAAAAGAGGTACTGCAGCACAGCCAGTATGACAAAAATAAAGCATTTTTTGAATATTAAAGCATGTAGAAACCCCAAATACAAGTATGCACCTGAAAATAAGCATAATAGGGCCTTAAATTAATTAATTAAACAATAACATTGCACCCAAACTTGTATTCAACTTACAATTAGTTTTTTTTACAATTACAGCCACTCACATCTGCGTGTCTGCAGATTATTGTTAGGTGTCGATTACAACACAAAAAAGTACTTGATGAGAACTTTGAGAAGTGTGAACACCCGCAAAAAACAGTTCCTGTTCAGCTGATATCTTTGCGATCTTTAATGCCATATTTGGACAGACAGGGGAACTTCTATTACAAGCAGAAATCATTTGATAAGATGGACATTTTTGAAGCGCATTTGTGATATCTACAGGGCTGATTCTGAGCTCCAAACCTCATGTATTATTGTGTTAATGTTGGGAAAATTAACCGCAAATATTCCCACAGTAACATGTGTGTTTTTAAAGCTTTACACCGTGTGATGTTTGCATGAATGTGTGCCCTTGTCAGGACATTCAGATGCAGCCCAGCCCTGTCACACACAAACAGACAGTTACTGTATCCCGAAAACATCTGACACACTCACTTACGTCCAACAAATCATGTCGGCCAGTGGAGCAAGGATAACCCACATGAGAGGACGATAAGGAAGAGGAAAGAGAAAAGAAGAGAATTAGGACGAAGTTGTACTGCATTGACCCAACAAACCCTCCTCACAGAGTCTCATTTGTCAGCTGGAGGAGAGGAGACACTTGAATGAATCAATTAAGGTAAAACATCTTTGTCCAAAAGTTTATCTAGATAACGTTTTTTTCAAGGCTTTACTATTGATTCTAACCAGAGAGGCCTTTAATGGACAAAGAGTGAACTTCTGACAGGTAACTGGAGACGGCGGTAAGAGTTTGGTAGGAAAAGGGCCAAAGATTGGCTTCCTGGATGCCCGGATCAAGACTTTGTTTCAGCCGGACACAGGGGTCCTTTTGCAATCTTTCTCTCAGGTGTTTTTTGCTGCTTTATACTCTGGATCCTCCGAAGTCTCTCTGTTTCTCGCACACACTTTAATGCAGAACATACAATTCCAACAGATAAACAAGTTGTTAAGAATGCACTATATGGACAAAAGTATATGGACACCCTGACATTACACTTATATGTGATTGCTGAATATCTTATTCCAGCCTCCTCTCTACTGGTTTCAGGCTTTGCGCCGGCTCAGATTCTTTACTCAATGTGCAAGTACCACTAGAATAATGTAAAAAAAAAAAAACTTCCATTATAAGCAAAAGTTCCGCATTCAAAATCTTACCTAAGTAAAAGTACAAAATTATAATCAGTTAAATGTACAGTACTTAAAGGACCAGTGTGTAACATTTGGGAGGATTTATTGGCAGAAATGGAATATAATATTAATAAGTACGTTTTTTTTAGTGTATACTCACCTGATAATAAGAATCGTTGTGTTTTTTTCGTTACCTAAGAATGAGCCATTTATATCTACATAGGGAGCGGGTCCTCTTCACGGAGCCGGCCACCATGTTTCTACAGTAGCCCAGAACGGACAAACCAAACTCTGTTAACTTTTCCTGCTTGGGCCGGATTCGATTACGTTTCTCGCTACCGTCGCCGCCGCTCTCTCTCTTGCTTCACCACTCACTTCCCACATCCACACACTCTACGCACTGGCTCTGCTCCAACTGGCTCTAGAGAGGGCTATTTGCATTTTCGGGTCGGCCACCGTAGCTCTCCAACACTCTTAGCACACGGGAGAAGCTTCAATTTCTTGCAATCTCCTCGCCTCACCGCTAGACACCGCAGATCCCACATACTGGACCGTTAAAGTATCAACGTACTTCTGCAGAAAAAATGTCCCCCGTTATTGATTTATATGTCGGATATGTCAACAAAACAAGGAGAAGCTCTGATTACGACACACACATTCTCTGCTCAGGTAGACATTTCTCCTCTATATCTTTACATAGACAATAGTTATTTGCTGCTATATATATTTTATTGAGCACCTTTAAGTAGCAGTATAGTCCAGTGAGATAGTGAATGGATTGGGAAAAAAGAAAAAACAAAGTACAGCTGCACAAATTTATATAATTTTTTGGGACTTTTCTCTAATCTTTGTTTTATTTGTGAAATATTGGATAATTTCTTTTGGCTTAAGAAAATATTTAAATGAAAACACCTCAGAAGTTTGAGAAGGGGAAATCTGTCTTTGGTGAGACGCCTCTAATAACTCATAAGCATCTGAAATGTGACAAGGGGTCCCAACAAGACGCTGCTTTTTTGTCACAAGTAAATATACTTTAAATAAAAAAAATAAAAAAAAACTTAAACTTAAACTTAAATACTTTCCACCATTAAGGCACACACATTTCAGTTCATCCCAAAGGTGTCGGATGGGGTTGAGATCAATGATCTTTGCAGACCACTCAAAGCAAACTTTTCTTTATGGACCTCGTTTATGCATAAAGGTAAAAACATTATTCAGATGTCCTTATTTGGTTAAAAACAACTCAACGCAAACTATGAAAAACAGCCCTGGACCAAAGACACCAGTGTCCATATACTTGTGGCCATACAGTGTAGATCAAAGTAGCTTTTCTATGCAATGCTGAGCATGGATTACATAACCAATCAGCTTTAATTACATCACACTTTTGTGTTTACACGAGGGTGAGCCCCTCAGAAGCTTCATTCTTTCAACTCGGCATCACGTCGCCTTCTCACCCAATCTTCTCCTGACACTCCAACACACTCACATGTCCCAGCGATCACATAACTAAAAGAGCAAATGGGAGTAAACGATAGTGAAAAGAGGGAAATATTTTTGACCAACCTCTCCAGTAGGATGTATTCCATCTCCATGGCAACGCGACAACTTTTACTGTACTGCCCTGCCTCACTGAACCGAGTCCAAAAACTGAATCAAAACTTTTTCTTTTGCCAAACAAAGGGGCGCTGAATGTTTTCCTGATCTCCCTCTCTCTTTCTCTACTTTCCTCTTTCTCTCTCCTTCCTTCTCTCTCTCTCTTCTGTGTACACAGGAATGCTTTGTTAGGAGCTGAGATAAAAGAAACAAAAGCTACCATTGACAAAAACGACTCTGTGCCCATCCATGTGTGTGTATGTATGTGTGTGTGTGTGATTATGTGAGAGTGGGATTGCAATCGCATGTGTATTTCTGCGTATATGTGTGTGACTGTAGGCGTACATGTGTGATTTTGTACTCATGTATGTGTGTTTGTGTGCAATTATTTGAAAAAGCAATTATATGTGTGTGAGATGAGTGAAAGGAAAAACGAGAGAACGGAAGAGAGGAAGAGAGAGAGAAAGAGATCTGTGACAAAAGGCCCTCGTTAGTATTCTGGAGTGAGAGTAATCCCCCTTCATCTCTCCCTCTCTCTCTCCCCCTCACACACACACACTTTTTCTTTCTCTCCCCCCTCAGTTTGTTTCACTTCCATCTCTTTCTTCCCTTCTTTTACTTCAAATAATTTCATTTTATTAACAGAATCGCACGAGGCACCAAAATTAGATGGGACTTGTTAGAAAAGAAAGACTAATTTCCCAATCTCTGTCACTTAATGTGTAAACATTTGTTAAACAGAAAATTACTCCTTTGTGCTCTTCATCTCCTTGTTTCCCTCTGAGGATGTAGTGAAGGTAAACTTGACTTGCCAACAAAATTTCAAAGAAATTAATAAAAGTTAAGAAAGTACAGGGTTCATAAGGAAGCATAATTCACACCTTGATTGATTTATTGATTTAATCTGAAGACACTAACTCTGCACACAATCATTGGGGATAAAAACAGAATTAAGCCCAATGAGTTATTTCCATTGTGCTCCTCCGGCATCTCAGAAATACAATTTTTTGTTTATTTTTGGTCATAGTTTCCCACTTTTTGACTCATACTATATTGCAGCAAACCACACAATGAGAGCGCTAAACTGAGCACTATATAAATGTCAGCGCTAACTAACCATTGACCTCATTTGACTCGTGTTGTGAACTGATTTCAACTCAAATTTCCATTTTTAATTAATAACTTTTAAAGCTTTATTCTCTTTTATTTGCTGCATTTGGAGAATAAATATTGTAAGTGTATTTCACAACTACGGATTAAAAAATAACAGACGGTATTTGTGAAATCTGATGCTCTGATTGGATGTGAACAACTGATAAGATATTTTAGTTTTCATCTCTGATGTGCAAATAACATCTGAGGAATATTAAGAGGACAGCTTCAAACTCGCCACAGTTCCTAATGCGGCTGTAAATAAACAGGTAAACTATGAGCTTTGAACTGTGAACAAGTCAGTGGTCATCATCAGGAAAACAACCAGTATCTGTTTTTATCATTACCTAAATTTCATGTAGTTTGCATCATTTTGATGCTACTTACTGTCATGTAATTAGCTTTATTAGCTTTTTAGAGATTTTGATCAGCCTATAAAAATTAACTTTATCCCTCCACAGTTAAGAGTTGGTCAGTTCTGAGTAATGTGGCCTCTGTGAACTTATAAGTGATTTCACATTAAATCAAAACTCAAACATTTGGCCAAATTAGAAATTAGAAATTCCTATTTTTAAGATAATTTTATAAAATATTTTGCCATTGTTTCCTATTTTTTACCAGTGAAATATTGCAATTATCAGTGGAAATAATGAAAAATAAATACATATTAGTTAATAAAAAAATAACATGAATTAACAAACCAGTGAATGTAGTAAATCTGTACTACAATGTGCACATTTCCTACCTGGAAGAGTCATTATCCAGGTAGGAACAAAGAAATTCACCCTAACTGTATAAGAAAGATTCTTTTCTTTTTATTTAAGAAACAAATATATTTTGTTGCCATGCAAAATTCTTTATTTATTTCTTAAATATGTTCATTGTTCTCTCGGTGAAATTCATTTGCTTACCTTTACAGCTGGGATTGCAATCTAATTGACCCGTGCAGAGAGGCGTTAGGAGCCCGGAGCCTCAGCGTTTCGTCCACATGTCTGCTTTGTTGTCATACGCACGCTCACACGACACAACTGGGAGTGTAATTCTGCAGGAGGAGTAACTTCAGCAGCCTGCGTCCCACGACACTGAGGAGTATTTATTGAGACAGTCATTGGATCGTTGGGCTCCTGTTTCTGACCCAAAGCCCGGTCTCACTGCTCGCAAATTCTTCCCAAAGAGACAGAACTTGGCTTTATAAGAGGCATCTCTCTCTCTCTTTTACTCTTTGCTCTGTCTCTCTCTCCCTGAATTCCTGGTTGTGTCCTCCTCACGTCTGTGTAATTGCTGTAATAATTGATCGCCACTCCCCCCCAGTCTCAATTCGGGATCAGAATAACACAAGGGACCACAAATGTATTATACTGTGCTCTGGAAAAGTGGGCTGAAAGAATTCAAAATACAACTTATTTTTCAATCTTGTTTTGTTGTATTTGTTGTTGCGTCACTCTCTCACCTCCCAACTAAATGCACAATGTCCAAAGATGTGCACAGAAACACAAGCACATACACACAGATAGATGCACATGTTTGGGGCCTCACATGCACATTCTCCACAAATGCACTCTGGCACACGTGCACACGCCAAAAACAAACGGCCCCAATAGACCACCCCCTGCAGCACACACACACACACACGCACACACACACACACACACACACACACACACACACAGAGAAACACACAGAAACACACAGAAACACTCTTTTAGGGGCACCACAGAGCCCCCTATTCATAACTTCTATGCCCAGCGTTTGCTGTGTCCAAGAGCGTCTGTACGGAGCGTCCTGTTAAGCTCAAACACATAAAGAGGGACGTCCGTGAGGTGAATACGGACCCTAATTCTGCCTCAGGAGAGGGTGACAAAGCATTATTTAATTAAAAGAGGGAGCGGTGGAGGGAGCTGATGAGGACCGTTGGTCAAATAGGCTGAAGAGTCTGATGCAAAGTTCAGGAAATGTGTTTTTTTAATATTTTGTGGTATTTTTGTGTTGTTAAATAGCCATGTACCTATGGAAGCGATTATGTAACAGAACAGTATCCTTGGAGCTGGATTAGTGAGCAGGCCTACTGGGTACAGGCCCAGGGGCCCCCCTGGCCTTCATCTACAAAATGTCACTCAAAGAGACACGTAACAACCAGGAAAAGACTCAAAATTACTACAAAGAGACACAAAACAACTACAAAGAGATGGAAAACAGCTGCAAAGAGACACAAAGAGACTCACCATGATATGAAAAGAAAAAGAGACACAAAGTGACCACAAAGAGACTCAAAATGTCTACAAAAAGACTCATAGCAACTGAGACTCAAAATGACCACAAAGACACTACAAATGACCACAAAGAGACACAAAATGACCACAAAGACACTAAAAATGACCACAAAGACACTAAAATTACCACAAAGATACTTAAAATGACTACAAAGAGACTCATAGCAACTTTAAAGAAACTCAAAATGACCAAAAAGAAACTAAAAATTACTACAAAGATAGACATAGCAAACACAAAGAGAGTCAAAATCACAGAGAGATGCGTAATGACTACAAAGAGACACAAAACAACACCAAAAAGAGGCTTATCAACTATAAAGTCTGTGTGTAGGAGAGGTGGAGGGGCCTTTTGCATGTCTGTGTCCAGGGGCCCACTGTCTCATATTCTGCCCATGAGAGTGGTTGTGTGTCATTGCATGTCAACATGGGGAACTTTACTCTCGTCTCAGGGCCCTGATACATCAAGCCTACTTTAAGAAATAGCTGAGAACAAGGCTAACACTTTGCATCAACGTATGCCGTCTGTTAAAGTGGCATACTATAAAAGACTGCAGCTGATTGCAGTTCGAGGAAATACTCACCGTGGTGGGAAGCAGACAGTAGTCTCATACCCGGAAAAGAAAAGCGGAAGTGGAGGAGTCAGCATCACGGCAAGACAACCAAAACCACAGCTCTCTATATATACACCACTTTGAATACGGTGACTATGAGAGCTCAACACACTGCAACATGAAAACGTCTTCAGCAATTTGACAACGAAAACACAATTAAATACAGAAACACGCTGGACTTTTTAGTGACTCCTGGAGACAGTCTCTGTGGTCGTCTGTGCTATTCAGTGTTTCTGGGTTGTGTTTTCTTACTTTGCAGCATTCTAAATGCTAATGCAGATGGAGATTTTTGATACCAAAAAAAAGCTGCAATAGCAACTGAAAAGGCAGAGGAAAAAAAAGATAAAACAACTGATCCACAAGGTTCAGCAGCCAATCACAGCGCTCCCTCTCTCTCTGCCTGTGCCATATAGATTCGGCATACTCAAATGGTGTGTTAACAGCCACCATTAAAGGGGTAGTCAGCCTTGTTTTTGTATAAAGTTGGAGGACTTGTGAGAAACCAGCCCGTTGTCATTCCCAGGGCGTCAAATACCATGATGCTTTGTCACAGCCGTCAGCGTTCGATACTGACACACAAGGCACCCTTTAGCACCGGTATGAGACGCATTACACTATAATGTAAACCAACAGTAAATGCTCAGAGAAGGTGCTGTGGTGACGTAGTTTAAAGAGCAAAAGAGACACACGTGGCGGGCAGCAGGGGAGGTGAATGGGTCCATCAACACAAGGCTTTCATCCAGGAGACCGCTGTTCATGTCCTGAGCATTAAGTTCCACCTCCATGTGACAATTAGCTAGTCGTTCCTGTCCTATGTCGTTCACAACGTCAAATCAAATTTTCACTGTACAAACGTAGTAGTTTTAAGCCCAACCATGTTGTGTTTTCCTAAACCTAACTAAGTGGTTTTGTTGCCTAAACCTAAGCAAGTGTTTTTGTTTAATTCACAATGTTAAGCATGTGTTTACTGCGACCAAAAAGTGACGCCGAGGGGTCTGACAAAGCGTCAGTATGTGACGAGTTGGGATGAGAACGTGTTGGAGCAACAGATTGAAAAAAAAGAACAGTCAAATCAAAGCAGCAGAGGCTGAAATATCCTGACTTTTAATCCTTAGAGTCAAGCACCAAAAACTGTAGAGCCTGCACTTCCCATAATGCAACTTGATAGCATCTTTCATTAGAGCCACCCTGCCTGGTTAACGCCCCCATCCACACCCTCTTTAAGAACTAAGAGACACAAAATGACCACAAAGAGACTCAAAATGACCATAAAGAGGCTCAAAATTACCATAAAGAGGCTCAAAATGACTAAAAAGAGACTCAAAATGACCACAAAGAGACTCAAAATGACCATAAAGAGGCTTAAAATGACTATAAAGAGAGTCAAAATTACCATAAAGAGGCTCAAAATAACTAAAAAGAGACAGAAAATGACCACAGAGAGACTCAAAATGACCACAAAGAGACTCAAAATGACTAAAAAGAGACTCAAAATTACCATAAAGAGACTCAAAATGACTAAAAAGAGACTCAAAATGACCATAAAGAGGCTTAAAATGACTAAAAAGAGACTCAAAATGACCATAAAGAGGCTCAAAATTACTAAAAAGAGACTCAAAATTACCATAAAGAGGCTCAAAATCACTAAAAAGAGACAGAAAATGACCACAGAGAGACTCAAAATCACAGAGAGATGTGTAACAACTACAAAGAAACACAAAACAAAACAAAGAGGCTAAACAACTATAAAGAACTGAGTAGTGGCAACGGTGCCAACAGACCACAGTGCTACAGGTAATGGTTGCCGACAGATGCTCATCCATGGCATATTTACGGCCCAACAATACTCGACATCAGTTCAGTGTGTCAGGGCCCTCGTGGTTGAAAAGCATCCACTCACCACACAAGTTCAGCTTATACAACACATATTTAGCCCATATGTATAAGGGTGCACTCTGCACAAGGTCGACACAAAGAAATCTTCTTGCTTTCGGGTCTGAATTTGCACACCTAGGATGACTGTGCATTGGCGGTCATGGCAACTAAACTGCGCAATGAAGTACCGCTCGTAATCCGTACCACTACTTCTGTATTTCCTTTTAACCGTCAGCTAAAAACACACTTTTTAATCTCGCTTTAGATTGACTTGTATGATTTATATTATTATATTATTATATTTATTATTCAATATCCTTTATCTGATTTTACTTTTTCCTCTAAAGTTGTATTACTGTTTCTCATATCCTTTGTTAAAGCACTTTGTATGTGTCCGCTGGAACAGCCTGTCTGATCTGAGAGGTGCTGGAAGTGTTGACATTTTTAAAGATAAACTTAAAACCTATCTATTCAGCAAGGCCTTTGATTAAGAATGGTTATTATTTACTTCACTTATTTTATTGTATTTAATTGTAAAATTGTATTCTATTCTATTAATCTGGTTTTTACTTCACACTTTTATTACTATTACTGTTATTATAGCTTTTAATTATATTTAATAACATCTTTATCGTAGTATTGCCTCACATGTCTGTAGCTGATTGAGATTGAATTGGTTTCAAATTATCAAATTGTTTTGTCTTTTCTGTTGTTTTCACAGTACACGCTTGTTCTGTCTTATTTTTGGTTCATCAGTCATCTGTGAAGCACTTTGAACTGTACGAACCTGTATGAAAGATGCTATACCAATAAAGTTATCAAAATACCATAATAATCTTTCAGCATATTGTAATTCAAGTGTTCTGAGAGAAAACTAGACTTATTGTCCTCCTAATGGCTCTGTTTTCAGGCTTTAGAAAATCTAGCCCGTGACGGGAGACTTTGACTAATCATAGGTAATTTTATTGAGAGAGCGTTCCTATTGGCTGTGCTCCGGTCATGTCGCGTCACAAACGTTCTCATAGAACAGCTAAACAGTGCACTACAAGATAATTCTGAAAACATTTGAGGCGAGAAATAGGCATTAACGTAACATAATATTGATTCATATTTGATCAGCGCTGCCTAGTTTGACCGAGTTTTCGCGAGTGATTGACAGCAGCTGGACAGCGGACCTCAGAGCAGCTCTGACTGCTTGTTTTCCTCCGGTCTGTGAAATCTTGCAGATGTCGTTAGGAGCAACGGAAGACACCGGAGGACACAGAGGCACATGCTTTTTTTCAGGTTACCTGTTTCATGTACTACGGTCACAATATAGCGATCGTTTTATAAAAATAACTTTTTTTAATCATATTTGCTCCAATTGCCTACTTCATCTTTAATTTGGGATTAATCTCGATTAAGTATTTTAATAGATTGACAGCCGTAGAAATGGGCCATTCTGCGTGTTGAGTACTTTTACTTTGGGGATTTCTACACTGTGGTATTACTGCTTGTACTTAAATAAAAGATCCGAGTACTTCAATGTAATATTAGTCAATTGAAATAGTTTTTTATTTATCTATTTTTCTTTTTCTATTTCAAGTGAGGGATGACATTTTGATATAAATCTGTACACAGCAGTGTAGAAACACAGATTTGGCCACATATTACTAAAAGCTTTCAGTATACTGTGATAATTTTCTTATTTGGTCTACAGTGAGTCAACACAGGGAGCTTGACATGAGACATGAGCATGATGTTGTTGTGGTCATCAAATAATGGAGAAGTTGATCAATCTTCCAACAGCTCAACATGTCCCACTGTAGCGTGTACGTGTCTGACTCAGAGTTACTGTCAAAGATATTTCTTAGCACGTCAACTCTTGACAGGAACATGCAACCTGCATGGAGGAAGCTCGGGCCTGAGAAAGAAGCTGTCAACCACTTCCTCCTACAAGATGTCTCACAGAATAGGGAGGGGAAGAGGACGGTGTGTGGGTGTGGGTGTGGGTGTGGGTGTGTGTGTGTGTGTGTGTGTGTGTGTGTGTGTGTGTGTGTGTGTGTGTGTGTGTGTGTGTGTGTGTGTGTGGTTGTGTGTCAGGGTCAGTAAGTGCTTTTGGCTCATGTCACTGGTGGTGTTGGTGGACTTACCTCCGTTTTATTCATCCATAGAAACTCTTTCCAGCCTCTAGCTCTTTATCCCGTCTCTTGCATATTTATTTGCTGTTTTGCTCGCTGGTTCACTTCCTTCCTGTAGCGGCCTCAGTATCCCATTTGAGGTGAAAACACTGACATGGGGTCAGAGGGAGTTCGGAGACCTGCTGCGATTTTTCCATCAATCACAGACTCAAGAAGTATTTTTTTTTTCAAGAATGCATCTTTGTTTCATTCATTCATTCATTCGTCACTGTGTTTTACCATCCAGTGTGTAATTAACTCATGAGCCATCCATCAGCCTCTCATTCACCACATTGAACATTCAGTAGATAATACATAATCATTTGTAAAACAATAAAATATTACTTTTTTACTTTTATCAAAAACAGGCTAATTCTGTTGAAGCCATCACCACCATCACATTTTCAGTGGATTAGAGATTGTATGAAGGTTCTCCATCTAGAAAAGATATATTTTTTAATAAATTATTATTATTATTATTATTATTATTATTATAATATATGTTATTTTTTCATTGTCCAATGTCTCAACTTAACTTTCTTTATCTTGTTTACTTCTATTAAGACCACTAAGATTATTATTATTTGTAATACTCTCTGAAAGGTATTATTATTTTTTACTTTATGTATGTATGTATGTATGTATTTATGTATGTACGTATGTACGTATGTATGTACGTATGTATGTATGTATGTATATATGTATGCATGTATGCATGTATGTATGTGTGTGTCGTTGTTATTGTTAATATGATTATCATCATTACAACCATTATTATTATCATATACTGTATATGTGTGTTTTTGTGCACAACCTTGTGTTGTATTGAAAATCTATAAATAAAGTTGATTTTGTTGTTATAAATTTAATAGCAGCGGTGTAATGCCAAAATCTGTTGCCATTTCAAAACTTAATAAAAGTCAATAAATATGTAATAACCCTTTAAGTGACTATTGCACTTTTATTTTTGCTTACAGTGAATAACAACTGAGGTTTATTATTGGCACGAGTTCTTCAGAAACTCAAACAAACAGTAGCTGCTAAATACATTACATGTTAATAAAAATGTGAATATACAAACATGAGAGTGCATGCAGATGCTGCTCAAGGATCTGATATCTAAAGGAAATGTGGCTGCAACCAGTTGCAAGGTTGAGTTCAGCCAGCAGGTGGCAACAGATAACTAATTTTGTTTCTTTTTTTTCATTTGCAGGAGGACTTCCTCAGTGTGTATTAGTGTGTCTGTCTGATTGTGTATATATACAGTATATGTGTGTGTGTGTGTGTGTGTGTGTGTGTGTGTGTGTGTGTGTGTGTGTGTGTGTGTGTGTGTGTGTGTGTGCGTGTGTGCGTGTGTGCGTGTGTGTGTGCATGTGTTCCCAGACGTTCTCAGGAGGGCTGTTCTTCTTTCTCGTGTGAACACAGCTTCAGTCTGCTCACCTGAAAAGAGACGCACAATTATAGTGTCAGATTTGTTGTGAGAACAATAAATAACTACGTCAAATAAATGACTGCTCAAAGCAAGATCTGCAAATGTGTATGAAGATTTGTTCATTTAAAAAAGGGATTTAATGTGTATTTTCTTATCCAAAAACAAATGCAAGCTACAATGAGTACATTTCCAACCAATTTGGGGTTTCTCCCCAGAATTTGCACTATAATATTATATAACATAACATTTATAACATTTGCATTTGAAATGAGCTATTTTGTCTGCATGTAATGTCAAAACATAGGTGTCTTTGTCTTGTTTTTGCAGTTCTGTACAGATCTAGAAACAATTCAAGTGCATATGTAATAAAATAATCTAATCTAAGATGCATTTCCAATTATTTATTTCACTTTCAGTCTTAGATACATGAGTGTTAAATACATGACAACTGGAGGTGCTCAGCATATAAATAAATTAATCTTTAAGATCAGATCCTCAAACTGAACTATCATCAGTGTCAGTGACTGAATCAGCAGCTCTTTGTATTGGAGCGCCCCTCACTGGTGTCAGAAAACACCACAGCTCACCTCTGATATAGGTTACTTTCTGGTTAAAAGGTTACTGGAAGACAATGAAAGTCACAGAAACAATGCAATGATTCTGTTGCAGACGTAGTATTGCTGAGTTATTAACCTAATAAACAGGGTTTATAAGGGCTTAGTTTTATACTGAACTGAACAAAGCAGTTCAAACCAGCAACAGATTCAACTGAAGACACTCAGAAGCAGCAGCAGCTTGGTGATTTGAATGGTGATCACTTAGTTTAAAGAACAATAACAAACAGTGACTTCAAATGTTTTTGTTGAACTGAATTAAATGACCAGAATCAGCAAAGTATGTTGTATTTTCCACTTAATGCTGCATGCAACATGTCACATCTTTAGGGATGTCCTCATGTTTAACAAAACATGCTGCATAGGTGTGGTCGATACTATCCAAATCCCTGCAGCACATTCAGAGCTATTTCCATCTGGGACCCTGTTAGATAACATTGCAGTTTAGAGAGGCTCAGGGCGATACTGGTGAAGATGCCACGTGTGATTTCAAGCTCAAACACAGCAGAGCCCCGGGCGACTGTCATTTGTCTTTGTTCACAGTATTAAAGATTAATCTCTGGAAGACAGACTGGTTTTTATTCTCAAACTGTATTTTGAAGCAGATGAAACTGAAGAAAAAAAACAAAAAACCTCTCTCTCAAGTTCTCACTTTAATATTATATATAATGCTCATATTAACACGTGCATTTATTATGGGAACATGCTAACATTTACAATGTTATAGGAACATACTAATGTTTAGCGTGTTATCTGAAAGCACGGCTGAGGCTGACGTGGACATTTTAACCTGCTGGTGACGCTTGGTGGAACGTCAGGGGATCACCAAAGTCAGTGTGATTCATCCTCTGGGAACCATGAATTCCGGCAGCAAATTTCATTACAATCCATTGAATGGTTGTCGAGATATTTAAATCTGGAACGACAGGACGTCGACCAACCAAAAGTGCCATCTCTAGAGCCACGATTCTTAAAACAGATTGAAAAGCTTGATGCATAGGCCTGTAGTCAGAGGATCAGGTGGTGCAACACAAAAAGATGACCCAGTTTGTTTCCTGACAATAAGGTTAAATTACCGATACAACCATTGTATCTGCATGCACATAAACAGGTGATGAAAATGGCTTCTAGGTCAGGTTGCAGCTTAGAAACTGCAGGACACAATGTAAACCTGCTGTTTGATTTCTTATTATAAAACTGGAACTGCAATAACGACAAAATTATATTGTATATTACTACCAGAGTTGTGGACTCCAGTCACAAATTTGATGACTTTAGACTCAACTTGACAAAAAGTACTTGCAACTCCACTTGGACTTTAACACCGATGACTCATGACTTCACTTGAACTTGAGCCTTTTGACTGGAAATACTTGATACCCTCCCTCAGGCCCAAAGATTATGTTATTTAAAAAATATGCTAGGAATCAATTAATTTCCCTTCATTTCCCGAATCAAGTTATTATATTCCCAGCAAGTCGATTTACCGTAACACTTAATTCCCCAGATCTTTTTTTATGATTCAGTTCAGGCACTCTTGTTTTAACAAACTTGGTTTAACAAATAAATACCAGTTTAAAAAGCATTCATGATTTTTGTAAATTTAATATAAACAAGGAAAAAAAGTTAATTTTTTCTATTTGGGGGCCATTTTTCAAGTGTTGCAGAAAACTGATTTTATGACTCTTGTTGATTTCAAAGATGCGTTGAAGCTGATTAGATCAGATGTCAGAAGATCACAGGCATGACCTGAGAAAAACACGAAAACCAAATAAAAGGAGCATGGACTTTAAAACCGATGAGTCGTGACTTCACTTGATCTTGAGCCTTTTGATTTGGAAGTACTTGATACTCTCCCTCAGGCCCAAAGATTATGTTATTTAAAAAATATGCCAGGAATTAATTCATTTCCTTTCATTTCCTGAATCAAGTTATATTCCGGCAAGTCGATTTACCGTAACACTTAATTCCCCAGATCTTTTTTTATGATTAAGTTCAGGCACACTTGTTTTAACAAACTTTGTTTAACAAATAAATACACATTTTAAAAAGCATTCATGATTTTTGTAAATTTAATATATTATATATATATATATATATATATATATACTGTATATTACCCTGTTGTTAAAATGGCATTACATTTGGTGAAGAGCACATTATATGACTTGTTTAGGACTCGAAACTCAAAGTTTAGAATTTGGGACTTGACTCAGAACTTGTCTGTCTTGACTTGTGACTTGCAAAACAATGACTTGGTCCCACCTCTGATCATCAGAGAGCAGGACAATGTGCAGGAAAGAAAAGGAAATAAAATAAAATACAGCAATAAGAATGTACAAGTAACATGAAACAGATGATAAAAAAAGGCTTAAAAGATGTCTGGAGTGTTTGAATGATGTTTCTCAGATCCACTAGGACACTGCAAGCTGCAGTGTGCAGTATGAGCTGTACTAATAAAGTAACAGTAATAATATAGTATACAGTATATGGAGATGTAGTTTAGTAGCAGGACAGCTGGCCAGTGGAGACAAACATGAACTTCTTCCTGAGGGCAAAATGAGCTGTTGTACCACAAAGTGATGTAGAAATGACACACTGCTAAGAAACAAAAGCTTGTGCTTTGTTTTAGTTATTTTATCAATGCAAAACTCTTCCACCTCTAAATCGTGTGCAGGGATAGAGCAGCAGGGTGAGAGCAGCATGGTGAGAGCATCAGGGTGAGAGCTGCAGGGTGAGAGCAGCAGGCTCTGGTTAGCGCTCCAGTATAAAGGGTCCGACAACTGTGTGAATACAAATCAGCAGTTACATAACAGTTTGTAACCAGAACACTGGCTGCTCTGTGCTGCTGTCACAGCAGGTACACGAAACAAAACACACACACACACATACTGTATATGTACATGCCTGTGGTGAAAAGTAATTACATTTAGTAACATTCACTCAAGTACTGTACTTATACGATTTAAGGTATTTATACCATACTCCACTGAGTAGATTAAACTACCAAACAGTATATGAAGCTGTTAAAATTAGCTCCACTCAGCCAGCATCACTAATAATGATCCATAATATAATGCTATGATCATTCTGCAGGCATCATTTTATTTTTTTTTATTTTTTTTTTTGGCTGCTAATACTTGCAACTTTTTGAATGCAGGACTTTTTTTTTTACTTATGATGTGAATATTCTTTCACCAAAAACAGTCTGTCTGCCTTAATGCCCAAACTTTGATCAAGAGTTTAAGACATCGCAATAAATATTGCTATTTAATTCAGTGTGGTTGATGATTGTATCTGAAGGATGATTCGTGGTGATTTTGACAAACCTTTCAGCCTTTCATCAGCACCACCATCCAGTCATAATTCCCACATGATCAATACTTTGAACACCAGATTTCCATGTCATTTGCTGCAAACATTCATGATCTCAAAAGGATAAATCCTGACGTTGTTAGTAACTTCCATGTCTATTTGTCCAGCACCACCATCAGGCTAAAAAATACTGAACGAGCTATGCATGAGCACAAACCCAATGCCCAGTATTGAACCTACACTCAGTATGTCTCATAACCTAAGAGGCCGACGACAAATCTGTTGAACACTTCCACACTCCAAAGGGAGCGAAACATTTTTGTTTTAATGAAACCCTGCTCTTTTCTCTAGCAGCACCCTCAGGCCCCTCAACTGCATCTTACGATCTAATTATTGTGTCTTTAAGTGCTAGAAGGGGTAATCATGTATGGCATGTCTTGTTAGCTTCTCTGTACTTTTGCCGCTCACATACACACTGGGACACATTCCACTCTGGGATTCAAGCTCACTCGCCGAAGGGTGCTGTAAATTATGTGTTTGTCGGTTTAATGAGTGCTGGAGGAAGTATTCAAGTCCTTTACTAAGTAAAAGCATCAATACCATGCTATGAAACGTCCACTACAAGTAAAAGTCCTGCATTCAAAACCTTACTTTAGTAAAAGCTTGTAAATAATATCAGCTAAATTTAATTATAAATTAGTATGAAAAGTAAAAGTATTCATTGTGCAGTGAAATGTTCCCTTAGTGGGGCAGCTAAGCTGAAATATGTGTAACAATTGTGCATTTTGCGATAAAAGCAACACATTTGGCACAGATGTAGGTTTATATGTTATGAAAAGATATAGATATCGGGGCGCTGAAAATTTGGCCCCTGGGGGCCGTGGCAGCCATTTTTCAAAATGGCCGCCAAATAGGCGCTAAATATTCCAAAATGTTGCAGAAAACTGATTTTATGACTCTTGCTGATTTCAAAGATGTGTTGAAGCTGATTAGATCAGATGTCAGAAGATCACAGACATGTTTTTTTCCCCTCTTTAGTTTTTTAAGAGTGCTTTTTAAAAGCTTTTAACCTGAGAAAAACACAAAAAACAAATAAAAGGAGCATGGTCACCTCAGGGTCAAACCCCCCCCCGCCCCCTTGCCTCCATCATAGAATGACACCAATTACCCTTTAGAACAGCAAGATCCTCAGCTTGCTATCGGTGCATTTATCTTTTCATTAGCAGTAAAATTGACAGAGATATCGCTGGATACATTTCTTTGTTGCCAGTAACCTCTAATCACAGTTAAAGCAATACTGAACTTTGGTAGATCTTTGGGTTGCATTGCTAACTAGCCGTGATATATGCCCAACTAAAGGAGAAAAGCGTCATCAATTGCTCCTGTGCTCCTGTGAGTGGATTACGGTTTATTATGCTTTTTACTCTCTCTCTATTCACTCCCGTTGCTAGCGAAACAGGTCGCTAAGGTTGCTTTCACACATAACCCGTTTGGTTTGGTTAAAACATACTCAGGTCTGTTTGCCCGGTTAGTATGGTTTGTTTGGGCTGGTGTAAAAGCTCATTTGAACTCTGGTCCACCTGAGATGGTGGGTCTCGGTCCGCTTCCAAGCGGACTCTGGTGCGGATCCTTTCTGGTGTGAAAGCAAGCGAACCAACCACCAGCAGATATGTGATTTTAGCATGATTTCAAAAGCTAAACTACTAATAAATCCATCTGCTGATGGTGAAATCTGTTCAGGAAGTGATCTTATTGATCTGTATTTAAGGTCATGTATAGAAGCACTTCAGCTGTTAAAACTGCTGTGCTTGTATCTGACTCGGTGAACTCTGTGTCAGGTCATTAACTCCATTAAAAAGGGTGTGACAGCAATTACACAGTAATATGCCTCAGGCGCGTGTCTCTGCACTCCCAGACGTTTGCACTATGCGTTCGCACGAGTCATCTGAAAGTGTCCGAAGGGGTTTTTGTACAGTCCTATCTCTACTATTATTCATCGTAACATTTGCAGTCTAATAATACTAATAATGCTTATAATCAGTTATTAATCAAAGGACATAAATATACACATCGGAATCATTAAAGTTATGCATAAACTTATGTCTCCAAAACTTACCAGAAGCCAGAAATGGTGGAAGGTTAGGCTTGGGGTTAGCAACCCCAACTTGTAAAAAACCTATACGCTACAGAAACGTTGACAACAGAAAGACAGAATCAAAACCTGGTAGAGGAGGGTTCCTCATCAAGAGGAAATATGACACTGTGTGATGAAAGCCACAAAGTCAAGGAAGTCACAGAGCCGAAACCCCTTCTGTCAACCAGAGACATCCGGATTGGAACGTGGAACGTTAGGACCATGTATGAGACCGGAAAGACCATGCAAGCAGCAGCAGAAATGAATAGATACAACCTAGACCTGTTGGGAATCAGTAACCACAGCATAGTGGATAACATGAAATACCTTTCTGACACTGATGAGAAGAGTTCAGAAGCCCATCAGGAATCATGAAAGCTCTTTTGCAACCTTCTCAGAAACAACAAACTCTGAATACCGAATTCAGAGGAACCATCTGCGTACGTCATTGATGGCATTGCTCTTCTGCAGGGTCTCCATAACTCACACTTTCAGGCATTCAGCGACCTAGGTGAGAGCATCTGGAGGAAGATTGCAGCCTTTTTTTGCGGGGATCTGTACTAAACAAAGATGCAGCCTTAAGGCCCAGATACACCAAGCTGACATCAAAGAACTAGCGGCGATGCGGCAGACTTTTGCGTTGCCTCATGTTGTTTTCGTCTTGGCCGACAAGTTGCATTTGAACACATTTGAACTCGTTCTGCGCCTGTGTGAGAGGAATTAACTCTCCACAACAGCAGGTGGCGGTAGTCTGTATTCATTATTCAAAAAGAGAAATAGGAGAACCGAGGATGGTGGATATACAAGCCGTTATGATACGCACATGAAACTAAGCAGCATCTGCCGACCATTTTTACACCACTCTCACTCACCACTTAGCTTCATTCTAGATGTTCATGTTGCTGTGAAAATATCCGTATATTGGAATGATCAGATGAGATGAAGATGAAAAATTAGAAGAGTCTTCAGTGTTTGTCCTCTTGACTTTACTCGTTGGCTTGCTTTCCTCACTTCTGTTTCTGTTCTCGTGCACTGATTCGTTTAAGCTGAACAGCCAATCAGAGTGATTTCTCTCACCGATGAGCACCACCACTGATTCAACACGCTGAATTGGCTGAAAAACCTCCAACACGGGCAGACTAGAGGGTGCTGGACACACCGAAAAAAAACGAGGTCGACGGACGCTCGGCGACATCCCCAAACTGTCTGATGGCCAAACGTCGGCTTGGTGTGTCAGGGCCTTTAACAGGATAGGAGGACTTCAACGGTGTGGCTATAGTCTTTGATACAACCATTCCCCAACAATAAAATAATTGATCTTGAAAGGAAACAAAGAAGCACGGTTTAACTCAAAACACCTACATATGTTATTACAGGAAAAGCAAATGTTCCAAACTACAGAAAGTGCAGCGGGAGCAAAGATGATACAGGACCACAGAGAATCTCTGCCTCTTTGGCAGGAGGCTTTGAAAATGGTTAGAGGTCAAGATGGTCAGCCAGTCACAGGTAGAAAAAGCTTTGTAGACCTATACAGTAACCAGTAGGAGGCTGACACTAGATAAGTGTTGAGCCAATACACCTTGCACAGTCACATTCTTGCCTTATCATCAAATGCAATGAAATATATGTACCCAATCTGTGCTATTTCACAGAAACTTGGAGTTCAATTCTATGATTGTCTACCTGCATGCCACCCCACCCATAGGCTGTGACACCACAAGTAGCTTGTATAGAAAAGGGAAAATGACAGCTTTTACAAAGCTGAAGACCCACCTCACTGATTTACAATAAATGTCAAACTTTGGATTATCTTGGAAGCTTGGAAGAGAAATTGCCTGTGGCAAGAAAATATGCCCTCCATTAATGGTTAATGGACTTGCATTTATATAGCATTTTCTAGTCTTCTGACCACTCAAAGCGCTTTACACTACATGTCAGCATTCACCCATTCACACACACATTACAGTACACTGATAGCAGGGGCTGCTAAGTTGCCAACTTTGCCCATCAGGGTGTAATCTAAATACTCATTCACACACCGATTGCTCAGCCTTCAGAAGCAGTTTGGGGTTAAGCGTCTTGCTCAAGGACACATTGGCATGTGATCGGATGAGCTAGGGATCGAACCACCGACCTTCCGATTAGTGGATGACCTGATGAGGAAGTTTGGCATCCACAACTGATATATCAGTAGCCCGCAGCCCGTTCTCATTCCCAGAGCATCAAATATCAATACTTTTTCACGTCCGTCGGCGTTCGATATTATCGCACAAGGCACCCTTCAGCGCCGGTATGAGACACGCTGGGTTTTCCATTATCTACAATGTAAACTCATCCGCGGCAACAGTAAACACTCAGAAAAAGTGCTTTGGAGACGTAGTTTAAAGAGTGAAAGAGACACACAGGGCGGGCGAGAAAGTGTATGGGTCCAACAAACACAAGGCTTTCATCCAGGAGACCGCTGTTCCGTGTGTTAAGTGTCACTTTCACGTTACAATCAGCTCTTCATTCATGTCCTGTGTTCACAACGGCACGCCAGTTTTCACTGTACAAAAATAGTAATTTTAAGCCCAACCATGGTGTTCTTTCTTAAACCTAAGCAAGGGTTTTGTTTAATTCCCAACGTCAAAAACGTGTTCATTGCAACCAAAAAGTGACGCAGAGGGGTCTGACAAAGCCTCCGTATGACGAGTGAAGAGTTGGGATGAGAACGTGTTGCGGTACAACTACCCGACTGAAGATGCTTTCAACCAACATGTTCTGAGAGCAATGTATTCAATTCAAGATATTTATATAGCATCAAATCAAAACAGAAGTTATCTAAAGACACTTTTCATATAGAGCAGGTCTAGACCATACTCTATCAGCCAGCAATGTGGCATCATAGACATCTTCCAAAGGCACTTCTCTGGAATCCCATTGGAAAAGAATAGACAGTCAGAAGACGGATCCGTGAGGCCACGTTCTTCCAGAAACCAGCGGCTCCACAAAAGCTCAGAAACATCCCACACCCATACTGCAGTGATGAAATTCAAATGCATTTCTCAGTGTGAACTGAGTTTTGCTTGTGCACCTTTCCTGACGGTCCAAACATGACACATTTTGTGACCGAAGATAATATGGATGGACATGCTGCATTCAAAAGATGGAAAAAGCAAGAAACAAATAGACCAGGGAACGTTTTATGTTCATATGGGTGTTATATATTCATACTTATTACATGACTTTGTTGAATACTCGATTCTGATCGGTCAATCATGGCGTTCTACTCTTTGTTATTTCTTTATAACAGACCGTTGCTATGTATAACAGACCGTTGCTATGTATAACAGACCGTTGCTATGTGCGCAGTTCTGATCTCGGACTCTGGAGGATCGTTTTTGTGTCAAATTATTGATTTCTGAAGTAATTAGCCATGTAATAAGCGGGATAATGTACAGCTAGTGGGTCATTGGTGTGAAATAAACCCCTTCAGGGAGATGCTTTGCATCGGGGTGCCACATCACCCTGTCAGGGTTTATTCCACAACAATGACCGGCTCGCTGTACATTATCCCTTACTTAAAGGCTTAAGTGCAAATTATTACTTGCAATTTCATCAAGAACATTTATTTACTCCTTAAATTTAAGTTTATACAAAACTTTTAATAACTGGTGTGTCTACCTGATTGAAGTGTATTAATAAGTATCTATTGACTGCAGATATGCCATTTACCCCCATTTCATGCTTGGAACACATGATACATTTCTTAATGTAGACCATTGACTATACCTGCTACAGTTACATATCATATATTGCTGGATTCAGCACAGTCATACCATTCCAGAAAATCCTGATTGGTGTTTCTAGGAGAATCCCAGCCAAAGCTAACTAAAAGTAAATGAATACATTCATCATAGACCTTCAAATTTGATACTACCGCTTATTGTACTTATGTGTTTGTAGTACTGTATTTCCTCAACGCATCAATATATTCACATTCTGTTTCTTCACACATGTAGAGGAACCCCCTGGCCATTATCACATCAAATTTGGAATCAATCAGAGCTAGCATTATGAAATTACATGAG
This sequence comes from Sebastes fasciatus, assembly GCF_043250625.1. NCBI lineage: Eukaryota > Metazoa > Chordata > Actinopteri > Perciformes > Sebastidae > Sebastes > Sebastes fasciatus. Next base: position 28,781,280 of record NC_133805.1, on the reverse strand, counting down.
CTTTGGTGTACCATCTCCCATTCGGCCTGGCTTCATTTTGCGCTTTTTCTATTTATGGGTTATGTCACAATATCTGTCAATTTAACCATTTTTGCAGTAAAATATTTTTATACAAGAATCCATTTCATATATGGGAGACCTAGGAGAATATGAAAATCATTGTTGTGCTTTGTTCTACCTCCGGTAGGGGTATCTCGAAAACTAAAGCACTTTTGGGGGTCTTCCCACAGGCCTAATGCAAGAAAAGACAACAATACTGGCAGACACATCATCACAAATAGGCCTCAACATCCATAAAGGAAAAAGTAAAGTCCTCAAGGTCAACACAACCAGTGAAGACTCAGTGACCTTGGAGGGAACAGCACTGGAAGAAGTAGAAGCCTTTACATACCTCGGTAGTGTCATCAATAAACAGGGCGGAACGGATGCAGATGTCAGAGCCAGAATCGGCAAGGCAAGGGCTTCATTCATACAACTAAAGAACATCTGGAGCTCCAAAGAAATCAGCCGGCGGACAAAGCTCAGACTCTTCAACTCCAACATTAAACCAATACTCCTCCATGGTTCAGAGACGTGGAGGACAACAAAGACCACAACAACAAAAGTACAAACATTCATAAACAACTGCCTGAGGCGCATCTTAAACATCCACTGGCCGGATACCATCAGTAACAATGATCTTTGGCAAAGAACAGGTCAAAAACCTGTTGAAGAAGAGATCAGGAGAAGGAGATGGGGATGGATTGGCCATACACTCCGGAAACCCGGTACCAGCATCACCAGGCAGGCCCTTAGATGGAACCCACAAGGCAAAAGAAGGAGAGGCCGGCCCAAGAACACCTGGCGCAGGGACCTTGACACGGACATCACACAGAGCGGGCTGACATGGAAACAACTGGAGAGGAAAGCCCAGGACAAAAGACTCTGGCGGACTGTGGTCAACGGCCTATGCTCCACAAAGGAGCGAAAGGCTTTGAATGAATGAAAATAAACTTATGTCAGTCACAGGAATTGGATTTCCCCACGTGGATCCTGATGATGCAGGATGACAAACAGTATAACTCCATGTTTACTCCTCTGGTTGGTTTGTAGTCAGTGTGAACAGGAACCGGACCAGAACTAAAATGCAACAATATATAACTTCTTTTCACTTGGTCCGGACCAAATGAACCCAACTACAGGTGTGAAGACACCTTTAATCACACGTGAACAAAGGGGATTCTGCTGACATCTAAATAACAAGTTCTGTAGTCCCTTTGATTTGAATTTGATGATAATGGACTGTAAAATGTGGAATATCGTGGAATTTGCCAAAATGTGGATACAAGTGATAAAAATCAGGCTTTTCCCGGCCATAATAAGTGTTTTTTCAAAGCGTCCGAGTCAACTGAACAGAAAAAAAACTATGCTGCTTTGATTTGGTGTCCTTTACGTGCACGCTGCTTCTGTCCTCTGCTCTCTGTGCTGGTGTTTCATCGAGAGCCGGGCTCAGCTCCTCCTCCACACACACACGCACGCACACACAGACACACACACACACACACACACACACTGGACAGGAAGGGGATGACAAATGATAATCTGCAAAGTAACTAATGTTGGCTGAATGTGTAATGTAGTGGAGTAAAAAAGTACAATATTTGTAAATGTGGTGAAGTAGAAGTATGGCATAAAGTGGAAATACTTGAGTGCAAGTACCTTGAAATTGTACAATGTACTTAGCTACATCCCACCTCTGGGTTTTACGAAACCAGATGTCTAATCATCAGCTTGGCCCTGCTGTGATTACTACTTCCACGCCTACAACCATACATTTTGTTGTCCTTCTTCTTCCAGCCAGAGAAGGACAGACTACTCTAACAACATATGAATATGAATGATGATAAACTGATAATTTGTTGAGTAGAGGAGTAATTTGCCTTCAAACTTGGTTGTTTGAATGATTGTTCTTTTTGTAATCCATCGAGGTAATAGTTATTTCTGTAGAAATATGATTACAGGGAATTCTGTGTCACTGAAACTAGAAAAAAATGGAAAAAAAGTAAATTTGTCATTTTTAACTAACATTTTTTTTCAATATTGTCCGAAATGCACTGCTTGCTTGAGTTTTTCCTTCTCCCCCTACTTTTTATTAAAAAAATTACACAGGTCTATTATCCAGAAAGCTGGCTAAGAAATATGTTTTCATCTAATAAATCATTAGGAAACTTAGTGAATCACCAGATATGATGATCAAACTGATTTTTAAGTTCTGTTGTGAGTCTGCAGCAGGATGATTGCATCAGCATCAAAAGCAGCACGACCACGTTGTGAGTGGGAAAAAAATTATGCGGCATGCTGCTTCAAGTACTGTTGGAAATTCTACAGTTAATACACTTAAGTCGTCACGTAGCTGCATAATGAAATAAAGATGGTCACAAAACTAACAAGCCTGGAAGGATTATAGTGGGACACAATGATTGATGATAATGAATTGATGAATGAATGAATCAAATCAGAATTGTAATTCTGTTTTGATTTATAAATAAAAGAAGTCTCTTAAAAGGGACAAATTGATGATTTTGATCATTTGAATTCATTTAAATTTGAGGCACAGTCTACAGATTTACTGAGGGGTTTTGAGCTATGAGTAAAATGTGTGTTTCTCAATCGAAATTATTTCAAACTGCATATTTTGCTTATTTTATTTTTGCATATTTAATTGGGAACTCGTCTGTTTGCATTTACATGACAGATCCTGTCTTGTATCTGTTGTTTTATTATTTAATTTTATTCTATTTTGATTGTATCTTTTTTTTTTTTAGGGGTTGTTGTTTTGAATGTCATTCTAATGATTTTCCTTGCCTATGTAAAGCACTTTGAATTATCTCTGTGTTTGAAATGTGCTATATAAATAAAGATGCCTTGCCTTTTAAATACTACCTTATTATTTTAGTCATAATTTCCGTCTGGACGTATTCTTGACTTGATTTGTGGGGATCTCCTGAACGCATCATTGGTTGGTGGAGTACATCACAAGCGCGTCTGAACAACGCCTGCGTCTCCACCAATCAGAGGCTCTGTCCGGCTGTGACGTGAGGGGGATGTGGCGGCCCTGTTGTGAATGGGGGTGTAGGCTACACCTAAAAACCGGTTCCTCCATCAGGAAACATTGAGAGACTCAATTTAACACGGAACAACCTGTCGACTCTTCCTGCATCACTTCTCATCATGTCCGAGATTGCGTCTGGGTGAGTAAATGAATATTTATTCTACTAGAATATTATACAATAATCCTATTTCTATTATTTGACTGTGCTGTATGTTGACTTATCGGTCTTAAAGTCATAATAAAGCTGTAATACTGTGGTGAAATACACTTAAATGTAGCCACATTTCACCCACATGATACATCACCAGAGAGACAGATGCGCTCTTATCTCTCATCATCATCAGGATAAAACACATCATTAAACACGAGCTGAGAGGCGCGCGGATGACTGGTCCGGATGCCACGCTCCTGAGAGGATGCTGCTTATTGTAATATGCTGTCTTATTATGGACCACGAGGAGGAAGAGACGCTCCAGGCACTACTACAACAAAACGCGCTTCTCTCTAATTCGTCAATTAACGCGCGGGACACTAAACGCTCCCTGATGGGACGGAAAAACCCCACTTGGCTCGTGCGCTCCGCCGTTACGTCACTTCTATGAACCCACTGACCCTTTTTTAGTCAGAGGTGGTTTTCCGTTCTGCTGCTGCTGCCACTTTTATATATCCACATGTGCCGAGTGGCTAAGCCATATTCAAGGCTTTACGCACAAAGAGCCACAACAAAACTTTTTTTTGGAATAAATGCCAGGAGACAAAGTGGGATGACAGACTATACTGAAAAAAGTTCAAAATAAGATAAAAATATAAACTGAGAAGTTTAACTAAAATATCATGATGATAAAAATTGAATTACTGATATGAAACAGAAAAAAAAATGTCTTTTAGCAGTGGTGGAAGTACACTATTTTGAGTATTTCCATTGTATGCAACAGTTCTATTACACACATCATGTTCTTATAGGTGCAACATTTATGATGCACTCAATATTAAACCTGCAGTAGGCATAATGTTTTTGGCATCATTGGGCAAAAATTCCATAATACCTTTCAGCATATTGTAATTCAAGTTTGCTGAGAGAAAACTACACTTCTGCACCTCCTCTTGGCTCTGATTTCAGGCTTTAAAAAAATCTAGCCTGTGACGGGAGACTTTGACCAATCACAGGTCATTTCAGATTGAGAGAGCATTCCTATTGGCTGTTCATCCAACGGCGGCAGCTGTCAATATGGCCTACTGCAATTTTCAAATCACAGGAGATGCAATATTTGTTAAAGGCGAAATGTGTGTGAAAATACCCTTTGAAATGAAATATTGTGGTACTGCAGAGATGTCCTGGACTACACATCATATTATACAGATATCTGTAACATGCATGATGTAGAGATGTTTTCTGTCACAAGAAAACATCTTTGTTTTGGCACAGATCCCCGCACAAATCACACCATAATCATTTAAATATGTTTTTCAATGAAAATGAGAATAATGCTGTAAAAATTATCATTCCCTCTAATATTGCAATCAGTCAAAATAATCGCAATATTTTTTCAAAATCATTCAGCCCTAGTGTCTTTTTTTTTTTGACTGTGCATTAGCAAAAGAAAAAGCAGTTTTGTGTCTGAGGATTAATAAAGTTGTTAATAACGGTTAAAAGTTATCTGTATAAAAGAGTCCAGGTTGGATTAACAGACTAAGGTAAAAGGGAAGGAGAGTCATCACGTACACAGAAATATAAAATGATGTGTGCTTGAGAAATACTGCAGACTGTATTCATGATCGAGGTCCTGTGTTTCAATCACTTAAACATGACGCATTGTTTGCGCAATAAAGCCGCTCAAACCTTTTAACACCAGAAACACAACAGGACATAATGTGCCTGTGTGTGTGTGTACTTGTGTGTTTGCATAAGTATTACTCAAAGCCAGGAAAGATATTCATTTCAGTGCAGTGACTGTACAGGATGCCCCCATCTCCCAAATTCCTTGTGTTAAATCCTGTTTACTTCCTTGTAGCTGAACGCAGCATGACTGTGCACACTGAGAGAGGAAATGAGTTCATCACTGTGTTGCAGCATCTTAAAATGTCTCTTAAAATGTATCTCATCAGATGGTATAGTTCACTATATGTTGATTAAACTTTGTGTTAATGAATTTTAAATAGTAGAAATAAGAAAAAGAACAAAAAATACCTCAACCCATCCAACGCCTGGCGGACAATTTAAAATACTTTTGGCCATGTAGTGTGTTTGATCATTACAGAAAGTAAACTTTGTTGATACAATACGTGACTGATCTTTGTTTGTCTTGCAGTGAAAGCTATGAGGAGTGTCGGACCACAGCTGACTGGCTGCTGTCCAACACGCAGGTGCGTCCCTCCGTGGGAATCGTGTGCGGTTCTGGTATGGGGGGGCTGGCTGGGATGCTGAAGGACCCTCAGGTCTTCAAATACAGCGACATTCCCAACTTCCCCCAGAGCACAGGTATGCACAGCCTGCAGCTGTCCGGAAAAACACAGCTGGTCATTTATGTGTTTGTGCATGTTTGTTGGCTCTAATGCACTGGGTGGCTAACTAAGTGTGTGTGTGTGTGTGTGTGCGTGTGTTGCAGTGCATGGTCACGCTGGCCAGCTGGTGTTTGGAACACTTAAAGGGAAGCCGTGTGTTTGCATGCAGGGCAGGTTCCACCTGTATGAGGGCTACCCCATCCAGAAGGTGAGTACAGATCTTAAAAAGCATAGGTAGAGGTTGTTAAAGACAAGCAGTGGTGGAAGAAGTACTCTGATCTTTTACTTAAGTAAAAGTACTAATGCCACGATGTGTAAATACTCCATTACAAGGAAAAGTCATTCATTTAAAATGACTTACTACTAATAATAATAATAATACATTTTATTTATAGAGTGCTTTTCATGAAACTCAGACACTTTACACAGTTAAAATTATACTTAATTTATTTATTATTATATTTATTTATTTTATTATTATTATTATTATTATTATTATTATTATTATTATATTATATATAATTACATTGTGAAGTTATGATATTGTGAGTGTAAACGTGTTCTAGTAGTAACCCAAAATACAAGTATGAACCTGAAAATGAGCATAATAGGTGCTCTTTAAGTAGAATACTTTGGTAAAAGTACTTTCCACCACTGAAGGTTAATGCAGACTACATGACTTGTTATTATTTGCCTGTCCAAGACCATCTTTTAGATCTGAGAAAGAAGTCCTTGAGTCTGCACGAAATCACTGCTCGTGTTTCCATGAACTGTTGTTTGGCTCAAGAGATTCCGAGACGTGTCTCAACCTTGTTGTGAGATGTGTCTCAGACACTACAACATTTTTGATTTCATCATAGCCAGAAAACAAGATTTTGAAGAAGTTTCTGCTTGTGTGAACTGGAGTCTGTTCTTAATAACCTAGTATCAATATGAACGTTGGTAGAGCCCATAACCATTAGCAAGAATGGTTTGTATTATTTTTTTTACATGCTGATCAATAAGATCTTTAAAGACTTTTTTCTGTTTACGATATATATCCTAAATATAATATATTTTGACTTATTTGCCTCTGAGACTTCTGCCACAACTCTAAGAAATTGGAGATAAATTCAATTTAGTTTGTGCTGCTGAAAGCATATTAAAAAGTGGCATTTCCACTCAACAGCTGCCAACGTTACTCTGAATAATCCACAGACTGACACTGGGCACAGTTTTCAGTTGGATGCTTTCTTTGGTAGAAAGTCGCTTTCATGCACACTGCCCACAGAGAGCTTTGTAGGGTGACATTTAACATTGTTTCTGGAGAGACACACAGCTGCTGAGTGTTTCAGATGTAAATATGGTAGATTTCTCAGGCACAGACTTCAGATACAGAGCTCTCAAAAAACAAACTACGTGGCTAGTAGTGAGTGTGTATTGCGTCTAGTGTAGGTTTTTATTTATTCAGCTGTTGTCTGATCACAGTCTGCAGAGTTGTATGTTCGATAAGAAGCTACCTGTTTATTCACGTTGTGAAAACAAGCTCAGACAGGTTACCTAACGCCTTAAACGGTCGTTATCACATTAGTGGCATTATATAATACTCTGCATACGGTCAACCACTTGACGTGCAGATTAGGTAACGGGATGTTCTCTCTCAAAACATTTTGAGGAACACACATCTTGCATTTCTTTCCCTTTCTTTCTTTGTGCCGTGCGAGGTTTGAACAACTGGCATGCAAGTGTTTCATACATTTTCGCATGATTACAACCCTAACTCTAGTTAATCTTTTCATCCTATTTGGGATTGTGAGTGCAATAATAATAATATGAATAACACATTGCCTTGTGTACTCCAGATCACGCTGCCCATGCGTGTCTTCAAGCTGATGGGTGTGGAGACGATCATCCTGACCAACGCAGCCGGAGGCCTCAACCAGGACTACAAAGTGGGCGATGTCATGATCCTCAAGGACCACATCAACATGCCAGGGTTCGCTGGAAACAACCCGCTGGCCGGACCAAATGATGACAGGTGGGTGGAGGAAAGGGAGAGAGGGATCCATGGATGGATGTTTCTATGAGGGCAGACTGTTTTTGTTTTGGAGCTGCTTATGGTTAATATTCAAATTTGACATGTTTTAAAGGAACAGTGTGTAACATTTTGGGGATCTATTAGCAGAAATGGAATATAGTGTTCATAACTATGTTTTCTTTAGTGTATGATCAACTGAAACTAAGAATCGTTGTTTTCGTTAGCTTAGAATGAGCCCTTCATATCTTCATAAGGAGCGGGTCCTTTTCACAGAGTCCACCATGTTGCTCCGCCATGTTTCTACAGTAGCCCAGAACGGACAAACCAAATACTGGCTCTAAAGAGAGCCTTTCATGTTTTTATGGTACCTGAAGGCCACCGTAGTTCTCCGACACACTTGTGAAACTGCGGTAACGCGAGCTGCAGAGTGTTAAACCGTGGTACCGCCAGCAGGCGTCTGACTTCCGTTGCTCCTAAAGTAGTGTTATAATGGTAAGGATGGCTTCTGAGCAAAGTGAACAGCGTTACCATGGTTTTGCACTCTGCAGCTCACGTTACCGCAGTTTCACAAGTGTGTCGTAGAACTACGGTGGCCTTCATGTAACATAAAAAAACGTGAAAGGCTCTCTCTAGAGCCAGTGTTTACCGTAGTCTTGGAAAGGGAGGAGTGAGCGGAGGGGTACTCACTTGGTTGCAATCTGCAACTACACCATTAGGTGCCACCAAATCCTACACACTGTACCTGTACAGTTTTTTCTTATTTGATTTGACTCAATTCTTGAATGATTCTCAAACCGAAAAACAATTAGTTTGTTTTTCACAACAGATTTTAATGTTTCATTCATTCAAGCAAAATGTGCTAGTTTTGGCACATGTGTGCAAAAGAGTAAGTACAATAACTGCTTGCACGTCTCGGTGATCAAAATCGATGAGTTGATTCTCAGTGAGGTTGTCTGAATACTTTTCACAACTTCTAAACATTATTTCATTCTTTGAGCCATCACATGCAAAATGATCCATTTAATTATCAAAATCTGTCTGACTATATTTCATAAATATCTATGACAGGGTGTTACGTACTGTGAGGAGGTACAATTTATTGTTTTTTACTGAACTACCAAAGCTTTTTTCATTGTTGCAGGGTTTTTGCTTCTTTTTTTTTTACTTGGTACTTTACTTTTTCTGTTCACTGTATGTGACTTCATATAAAAGATCAAAGGTGAATTTTCTGTTTACAGTACATGCAACACATTGCTACACAAATAGAGTAAATGTATTTATGCAGCAATGTGTTGCATGAATACATAAATATGTTTACAGTAAATGTATTTATGTATTCATGTAACACATTGCTACATAAATACATTTACTGTAAACACAAATCTGCATATCCTGTTTCTGTGCATACAGTATTATAGCGTAAAGTATTGACTTTTCCCAGTAAACTTTTACCTGCTGTTGAAATGGGAATCTAAACAGCTCAGTGCGCAACACAACAGCCTCCAGCTAGACCTAACTGTCATTCTGGTATAGTAGAGAAAACAGTCACTGTCAACCAAAAAAAAGTAGAACAAAACAGAATTTCCAGGGTTGACTGGTGAAAAAACATCTAAACATTTTGACCAGTACGGCTCACACAATGACAAAACAACTTTCCATTGTGGTGGCATTGGCCAATTGACTGACACAATAACTGGGTTTTGAAGCATGAATGAAGTGTTTTGGGTGAGTTACTACCTTTTGCAAACATGTAATAGAGTTGTGATGTCAAACAGTTGTTACAATTACAGTCTAGAGAAAAAACGTAATGCTTAAATCAACCAGTGTTTCCTGTCAATAGCATAACTTTGTCACAGTGGAAAAGCTCAACCATCATGCAACACACTGAAACAGAGACTCCTCACAGTTTTTCATGCTGAATGACTTATTTCTAAGAAATGTATGAGCACATCTCTGGTTAACACCAGATTTGCAGATTTTGGTGCTTTTGTGTGATACTTTGTGGTGAAACTCAGTTTTACAGATCTGTCGATTAAATCAACTAATTGATTAATCGTATGAGTGTTAGTTGACTAAAAATGTCTTTGGTCGACGACAGCCCTAGCTGGAAGATTTCAAATTCTACATTTTAAAAAAACAATTTATCGTCAGCCCAAAGAGGCCAAGAAGTAATTTTTTTCTGAATTTCCCCTCTGGAGATCAAGAAAAGGTCAGTTATTTTTCTAGCGATTTCAAGCAAGCAGTCGCGTCTCATTCGCTGTTCAAATGACTCAGCTGTACCCAGTTTTCCCCTCCCCCACCAGATTTTATTTGCATTTTTCCAGCCTCCCACACAAAACTGCCCCACTTCAGCTCTGGAGCGACAATAAGCTGATGTCAGTGTCAACAAAAGGACTTATTGTTCTCGAAGGCCAGCGGCTTTAACGCAAAACTCTTTAACATGACCTCCAGCCTAAGAGCAGAACTCTGTGTAATAACAGAGCATCAATGCAGGAAACAGACAACTTTTTACTCCGTTTTCTTGCAACCACCAAACTGCAGGAGTGACCTGCTGACCTATCTGTTGACATTACAAATTTTCCATGCCCAGTGTTCACAAGTACAGCCTTACGCTGTTCTCATGAGGATATTAACCAATCTCAGAAACTTGGTGTGTTGCTTTAATGTTACCTGAGTCATGTGGGGGAACTTCATCACTGAATGGCTTAGTTGTGTGGATTCCTACAGTTGAGTCAACACCGTCCTCCTCACTTTTTAGGTTTGGCGTCCGCTTCCCCTGCATGTCTGACGCCTACGACCGCGAGCTGCGGCAGTTGGCTCAAGATGTGGCATCAGAGCTGGGCTACAGCGACTTCCTGCGAGAGGGAGTGTACTGCGTCCTGGGAGGTCCCTCCTTCGAGACCATCGCTGAGTGTCGCATGCTCCACATGATGGGCGCTGATGCTGTTGGTGAGTGTCAAGTCTCCCTCACACACACACACACACACAAAATATACAACTATACACTTCACCTCAACTCTAAATGTATCCCTAAAACCAAGACTTAATCTCAAGGTGTACATGCAGCTCGTCACAAAGAGAAGCACAAGAAAAGTGACTAACACATAAAAAGACATGTGTCACAGGATGAGTCATTCAAAACTTCACTTTTTAAGCAACTTTAAAGTTTTTATATCACAACCCCACTGCTGAGGAAGGATGCTTTCATAAGAAATCAAAGCTACCATAAATTATAAATATTTATTACATGGCTGTGTTGAATATTCGATTCCGATTGGTCAATCACGGCGTTCTGTGGTCTGTAATTTCTCTATAATAGACCGTTGCTATGTATAACAGACCGTTGCTATGGGCACAGCTCTGATGTCGGACTCTGGTGGACCGTTTTTGTGTTAAAATATTGATTTCTTAAGTAAGTTGCCATGTAATAAGCGGGATAATGTACAGCGAGAGACCCCTCCGCGCAGCATCGCCCTGTCGGGGATACTCTCACAACAATGACCGGCTCGCTGTACATTATCCCTTCCATGCGTTACAAAGTACATCTAAATTGTAAGAAAATCTTTGTACATTTCTAGTATTTAGTATTTAGATAAGTTGACCAGTCCCAATGAATCGCATGTTGACTTCTTGATCAAATTTATTCTTATTTATTATTTTTAGATTATTTATTTAAAGGGACTATTTGTAACTTTCAGAAATGCTTCTTAACAGCGACACCTGTGGCCGTGAAATCAACGAAAGTCAGCGTCGGGCTCGCGCTTGCTCGCTCTCAATATACCTGAACGAGCATCGCTCAAAACAGTGAGGCGACACAAGTCAGCTAAAACCACAATATCACTCTATATTTCAGCTGCTTGGCAGTAATGTTAGCTGACCAGACGAAGGTCTCTCCATGAACATGATTTAGATCTGATCCTAGTGTTGGCTTTTCCTGCCTAAGTGCAGGCTGATGCAGCGGGGCTCTGCAGCATGTCTCCTCTGCTCTCTCCGCCCGCAGCCGGAGAGAGCAGAGGAGACACCGGCACCCGGTCGGTAACGAGAAGACAACGTAACTCTCTGCACAGTTCGGTCACTTCACAAGACACGGAAAGCCTCTGTTGGTCTGGAGGAGCTGCAGCAGTTATTTCTGCACAAACATCACCTGTGCATTCACTAGATATTCTCAGAGCTAAACTAACTCTTCTGCAGTGTGTAGTGAACGCGCGTTCACGTCTAGAGGTGGAGCGAGCTGAGCTGTCTGAGTGAAGGCGAGCAGGCAGAGGAGGAGGGTACAGCGGCTACACGCGAACGCACATATGCGAGCGCGCATGTGTGACGACCCGCTACATTTATGCGCGTACAAAGTTACAAATAGTCCCTTTAAATGTATATATAGAATTATAATTATTTATTTTATTTATAAATTTTTTTTACATTTATTATTTGAATGTTTTTCAGTTTAATTATTTTTAAAGTTCAAGAAAATCCACCGATAAAAAACTTCTTTTTTTTTTTAAGTTTAATAAATGCATGACGTTTCCAAAGCCAATGAGTTGTCATCTTAAAGGTGCTATCGATAACATTGATAACATTCAGCTACTAGATGTCACACCGTGTTAGAAGTGGGAACCAAACGTCAGATATCTTCCACAGAGATAAACAAAACATAAATTTTTTAAATGATTAAGTCACAATCAAAATATTTTTTTTTCGGAAAAGCCATACTTTTATTTGGCACCTTTCTGCAAGCTCTATGGATGTATTAATTTTTAAAAATGATTTGTCGACATAAAATGTTATCAATAAGACCTTTAAATAATGTCAATATTGACCAAAATAATAGTGATTATGATTTTTGCCATAATCGAGCAGCCCTAGTGTGTCGTGCTGGATAACTAACAGGGAGACTGAAACTAACATTTCAATAACATATTTGCAGCATAACTTCATAACTCACCTCCTCTTTGTCTTTGCTGCAGGGATGAGCACTGCCCACGAGGTAATCGTTGCCCGCCACGCCGGGATGCGCTGCTTCGCCATGTCGCTGATCAGCAACCGGGCCGTGATGGACTACGACAGCCAGGAGAAGGCCAACCACGAAGAAGTCCTGGAGACGGGCAGACTGAGGGCCGTGCAGCTGGAGAAGCTGGTGTCCACCATGGTGGCCCGGCTGGAGCGCAACAACAACAACTCCTTTTGAACATGCGACTGACTGTACTGGTACCAGGTCAGCTGTCCTGCTTAATCTCTGCGAGACAGCGAGAGGGTTTTTTATAAACGCTTGTTAGAACGCTCAAAAAAACTGTAGTTATAAACTCCCAGACTTGGCTTACTACTTGATAAACTAGTTTCTTTGCTTTGTTTCCACACTGGCTGTTACTTTAAGTCTTAAAATCCTGGAAACTGGTCCACTTTTTTTTTTTTATACACTCCTCTATCAGCAACGTTTACATTTTTGAGGTGTACAGATGAATGACTTGAGCTCAGTAATCCTCTGACGAATCCCTGGTGCGATATATTATACTGTATTCAGCGGACTGTTTCAGTGAAACAGCATTGTATTATAATTTCTAAAATAGTAACTTAATAAAATATATATATTTATTGTTTAGTTCTTTTACATTCCCTGATGTCAGTTAACTAATATGAATACAGTGATATTCACATTACGCATGTCTTCACGAGATCATGGTTGAAAGGTGGAAAAAATAATTTCATATGGTGTTAAAGGTGGAAAATGTTCTTAAATATTTATACTAACTATTACTATCTAAGTGGTGTTTTTATTTTCTTATATCGAGAGTTTGATGAACAGTTGAAGAAAGGGATTACAACCTGCATGGGAAAGTTACCAAAGTATGTAGTTTTAATCTCCTTCCATGTCTTATCACTGTTAGCAGACTGCTTTTAGAGGTACTTTATTAAAAACTGTACAACAGTGGATCTACTTTTACAATAAAATGACTCAACTTGAAAACAATGTGGCTTTATGTGTGCTACTTTTGAAACTAAAAGATCGGATCTTTGTGCTCATTTGTAGTTTGGTTGTTGGTAGGATGTGTGAGACATTTCCCCGACAGATGTGTGGTCTCGAGTGACGCAAAAATCCACCCCCTCAGTCCTGCTATGTCTTTTTTCATTTACAAACTGTCCCCTGACCTGTATCATCTACTTCTAGTCAAGTTAGTAGTTTTCTAGACTGCATTTTTTTTAAAGCCACCGCAGAAGCAGGGATAACTGGGCAACGCAGGCAACTGCATGTTTTTTTTTTTTTTGTAGTACATTTGCACATTTGTTTGATGATATTAAGCACTAAAGCAAATCTAAAAGGACACCAGATTTTTACGTATTTTGAGGCCCCGTTTTACTGAGAGGTGTCAAATCTAAATGTGACAACATTTTTTATTTCACTTGATTATTTTATAACAAAATAATTGACACACTGCAAATCTAGCACCCTTTTCACCAAAGGGGCTGGGGCCCAAGGTTACATATAATGAAACTGGCATAATGTCTGCCATATAAACTGACGCTAATGGGTACTTGAAGGCAATAAGGCAATGCACAGAGAGAGGGAGGACCAGGGGGTAATAGGAGCATCCTGGCACTTTCAATAATAATAAAGTATCTATGATGAAAATCATAAAACATCTCTTTGATTCTCAGGACACAAATGATATATTGTTTTGTGCAAACCACTGAAAAAAAGCTTCTCACAAGCTCCCGAGTATCTGTTCGAAATTCACTACAAGGCGAAAAGGGGACATACCATGCTCATTGTCAGGTTCATAGTTGTGTTTTTGGTTTCTACTAAAACATGTTTACATGCTTTAATGTAAAAAAAAACATTATTTTTCTCCTCCTGTCTGTCTGAATATACCTGTATTCATCCTCTGTCTGAAACACTCCGTCTTACCACCTGTCTCTTTAAGACCCCCTCCTGAAAAAAAGCCCAGTCTGCTCTGAATGGTTTATGAGAAAAATATGATGCACCTTGTGCTGGAAAAATACAAACATGCTGCACATTCCTAAGGTCATGACAGGTGACACTCATTGCCCTTAAAGCCTATTTCTGTTTCGGTGTTGCATACCTAGTCAACGAACTTGTAGCGCCTATTTGAGGACAAGAAACCCTAAATGGACAGAAGTGTCAGTCAGATAGACGACTTAGCATGCACGCAAGAGTATAAATGTCGAGAAAACGGAGAGACTCAGGGCTCTCAGCCCTGAACATTTATGTTGATGGTTGTTTGCCCACTTGCAAGTGTTTATTAAACCTTCAAAAGACTCTCTCTTGATTTTCAAGTCCTTCTTCACAGAAATTGCCTCCACACACCTTTACAAAGTTAGTTCTCAAGCTGTGGGCGATATATTCTAATGAGCCTGCATGTGACATAGGAAGGGGAGCCAAATCTGAATGGCTTGTTGAATCACATGTTTTCTGATCTAGACAGCCCAGAAAAAAACTGACTGGGTTGTCTTATTTCACAGTTTGTGGGTTGGTACGAACTCTAGATACCCAAATGGATGAGCACAAGTACTGAAAAAGTTAGTTTTTCATGATATGTCCCCTTTAAAATTGTTCCTAATTGGACCTAAAGGGCCTTGTCCAAACCATGAAAAACAGCAACAGACCAACGGTACAGGAGACATGGGTGTCCAGATACTTTGGCCATATAACACATACTGTATTAATACAAAATCATGTTTAATGTTTGGTCATTTATCTACAGGAAAAGGAAAAATACACCAAAAAAATGAACAAAATGGGCGAGAAATGCAAACTGTATCACTAAGCTCCGTCTCCTAAAAAGCACAACCTGCTAATTCAATGTAAGCTTCCCAGAGAAAGTACGTCAACAGATAAATCCAGGTGGTGCCCACAGCTGTATTCTGTGAGAGACAACAATATCATGATTGTTGGCATTTTTACTATCTGTTTGTCCTTCACCTTATCAGCCATGTTTACCTTTCCGTTTTTCTTTTCTGTCCACTGACTCCACTGATATAAACATTTCAGTCTACCCTGTTCCTACTTTCTTACCCAAAATATATCCACTACCACTTGTCCCCTTCCTCCCCTTCCTCCTCCTCCTCCTCCTCCTCCAAAAAGAAACATTTTCCATGACGCTCGGGCACTACTGTTTATGGCCATACAAGGCCGTGAGAATGGCGGGAGCCGTCTGTCTACCCTGCAGCAGGTGTCCGCACAAAATGTACTGATGCACTGCAGTGTAGCGAAGCAAAGTGAGGCATGGACAGTATGTTCTGTTAGCACACACTGACGTTCTATCAATTTTTCAAAAAGTCTTCTAGTTCTACAGGTTAGATTTGGCTACACACACACACACACACACACACACACACACACACACACACACACAGAGATCTTTAAACTCCTAGAGATAAACTTGTTTTTAAAATGTGCAAATTATGTTTAACGTGGGATTATGGGTGTAGTATTTTAAAAGTTGCTTATTTAAGATGACAAATTCAAAGACTTGTTTGACTGTTTGCCACCTCGCATTCACTTCAACAATCCACCTTTACACATTCTGTTGAGTGTGCACTCACACTTATCTAACACAACTACTATACAATGTTAAATTTAAAAGGTACATTGTGTAGGATTTGGTGGCATATAGTAGTGTGGTTGCAGATTGCAACCAACTGAGTATCCCTCCTCTCTCTCCTCCCTTTCCAAGACTGCGGTAACATGAGCCGCCGAGTGCCGTTCACCTCACTCAGAGGCCATCCTCACCAAAGTAACACTACTTTAGGAGCAACGGAAGTCAGATGGCAACTGGCGGTTACCACGGTTTTGCACTCTGCGGCTCACATTACCGCAGTTTCACAAGCGTGTCGGAGAACTACGGTGGCCTTCTGGTAACGTAAAAACGTTAAGGCTCTCTCTAGAGTCAGTGTTTGGTTTGTCCGTTCTGGGCTACTGTAGAAACATGGCGGAGCTACATGGCGGACTCCGTGAAGAGGACCCCCTTCCCTATGTAGATATGAAGGACTCATTCTAAGCTAACGAAAACACAACGATTCTTAGCTTCGGGTGATTATACACTAATGAAAACAGTTATGAATATTATATTCCATTTATGCTACAGACTGGCCCTTTAAGTCCTGTATTCTTTTTATTTATTTATTTATTTTAAATTGTAGTAAAAAATTTGCAAAAGGAGTGAGGATGAAGCAGTAGGTATGCTTTCCTTGCAAAAAAACACCTGCTGTATTTGAAACAGGAAGGAAAAGACGATGAGTGGACTGAGCAAACACTCCTGCAAGAACTCTCAGTGGTCATAAAGGGAAATCATTAACTTCAATTGAACGTTGTCAATTAACTTTGTGAATGTTTGCAGTGAAGCTCCACAGACAAGAAAAAAGTTACTGTACGTCTGTCAGACATGAACACTCTGGCACATTTCACTACTGTAGGACATACTGTTCCAGAGCAGGATGTACTTTACTACCTGTGTAACCCTTTCAACACCAAACTAATGCCATGTTGAGCATTATACATTATTAAACTACCTAAACCATGGAAATTATACTTAAAACACAAACCAGAACAAAGACAGAGGAGAAAACAACACTTTCCTATTAATGAAGGGATTGTGTGTCCAGATGAACCAAACAATAGCATAGCACCCCTGCTGACAAAGCTGACTCTTTTTTAACTCTGGTTCCGGACAAACAGGAAGACAATGATCTCTCATCTAAAGGATCTTTAGGCCTGCTACAACCTCTACTAGCATCTCAACTGGAAAAAAAATATACAAAACCACCAAATACTGAGCAGACGGCAACAGGAAGACTAGGGGAATGAATCAGGGATGACATGCAGTACACTACAGTACTGTCCTTACAGCAGTGCTGTGCTGAGAGCCGCTGCCTCTGTTTTTATATTAAAGATAGTCAAACCACAAGCTGGTGTTCCTGTTCAGGCAGCATGCAGAGTCATAGTTCCGTCTCTGCATCGTGGTGTTTTAAAGGATGAGTTACGCTGCCCTCTGGTGTCATTTAATCGACCACAGTCACAAAACTACTGAAGCTGTAATTTGAGTATTGGTGAAAACAGTTAGTCGATGAGTCCATTGATAGTAGATCAGAAACAATTTTTGATCATCGATTAATCGTCATTTATCCATCAATAATGCCAATGATTCTCAGGAATCCAGCTGTGAGGATGTGCTGCTTTTACTGCAACTTGGGGTTTTACGCTGCTGGTCGGAAAAAGCAAACACTGTAAAAAGGGCTCTAGAAAATTGTGATGCTTATTTTTTCACCATTTTCTGATATTTTATAGACCAATAAATTAATTATTAAATTATTAAAAATTAATAAAACAATTGTTAGTTTCAGCCTTGTTTCCAAATTACAAAATCAGTTACAGGAACAGACTATGAAAAATTGTTAAGACCTGTGGGCAGAGCATGGGGGTGAAGATCTGATCTGTACCAACTGTACGTGACCAGGCTGATAGCAAAGACAGACAAAGTCTGCCCGGAAACATCCAGACACTCTCCTCTGGCCGCTGATACAGATATCCTAAAATCAGAACCAACTAGAGCTGCAACGATTAATCCCGTAGTTGTCAACTATTAAATTAATCAAAATTCCAGCTTCTTAAATGTGAATATTTTCTGGTTTCTATACTCCTCTATGACAGTAAACTGAGTATCTTCGAGTTGTGGACAAAACAAGACATTTGAGGACGCCAGCTCGGGCTTTGGGAAAAACACTGATCGACATTTTATAGACCAAACAACTAATCGAGAAATCGAGAAAATAATCAACAGATTAATCGATAAGGAAAATAATCATTAGTTGCAGCCCTAGAACCAACCGGGTCAAAAATCGAGATATTCCAATGGGAATAACCCAATTTAACCCAACAAGCTGTGGTACAGGAGGGCGATACAGGGTCGGGAGGATGTTATGTTAACTCATAGACTGGGGGGCGTGCAATAAATAGGGATGTGCAAAATACATCTTATTCATTGATAGATCATGATCATGGACTTTTGTTGTTGTCTCTGTTGTTCTTAGGGTTTTTTATAGTGAACTAAACTCAAAACTAAAATGAAAATAGGCAGTGAAAAATATTTTTAGTAAACTGAAACTAAATATAAAAAAATATCCTTTAAGAAAAACTAAAACTAAACTGAAAACTGAATATTGCCTGGGTAAAAATAAAATAACAATAAAGCAAAAATGCATATAAATTCATTTCAGTTTTAGTTTGACTTTTTTAGCTATAATAAATCACTACAGAAAAATGGAGACATGAATTTTCTTCAACTGTCGTGACATTGAACCACAGAAATTGAACGGACTTGATCTTCCAGGAGATGGCGCTAAGCTGCAACTGCTTCACATCAGACACTAAAGTAGCACAAAGATAAAACATTATGGCCATTCACATGTATTTTGTATGTAAATGTAGCTACATACTCCTGAGACATTATACCTGGCCCTAATAAAAAACTAAAAATACAAGAATTAAACCTTTCTGATGAAATGAAACTAGCACAGAAGATAAAACTAGCAAACACTCTGAAAACTAAACTAAAAACTAAACTAAAATGAAAAGTCAAAACTAAAATAAAATAAAAACTAATTGAAAAGTCAAAACTAGTATGACCTTGGTCGTTCAGTGTTTAATCGTGTCTACATTATGTTTGTTGTTTACTGTGCTGTACCACAAATTACCGCTTTGGGAACATTTAAGTTTTCTCAGTCTAATTTACCAAATGAGTGAATGATAATAAACTCTGAAAGAATAACCTGAGAGTTACAAACAGGGAAAAAAATCCAGCTGCTGATTTAAACGATCCTTTAATATAAATCATAACAAAATAGCAAAGGATTTTGGGGATATGTTTTATGGAAAAAATTCAACTGGGAACAACAGTCAGGGAGGTTGTTATCCATGTTGACATGAAAACATAAACCGGAGAGGTGCTTCACTGGCTCTGAATGGCCTCTTGTGACTGTAAAGGGGAGAGTTTATGGGGAGAATAATGAGCGTGTTGTGCTTCTACAGTTTCAGTGCTGAGATGAAGTAAGGCATATTTCTACATGAGGAGCTAAAACAAACCGTGAAGATCAGTATGCAGGTAACTGTAAGAGGAAAATCTGTTTAATGACTCCACATTTTAGACCTTGTTTTTTTGGATTTCTAGCTTCGGAGGTGTCTTAAAAATACTGTGTGAATTCTGTTTGAGGGTGCGATTCAGTTTTAATAATTATACGTATTTAAAAAAAAAAAGAAGCAAACATCTTAAAATCCATCCAGATGGATTTTGCATAGTAGAATATGCATTAATATACAAAGTCTGTGAGCAATGCCCCAAGGTTACAAATCCCAACCAAAGAAAGCCGGCTCACTGGCGTTTTGGTTTGGTTTTTCGAGGGTCATTTTTGTCTTTTCACCTGAGCAACATCCCCCTATGGACGTCTCCACCTCAGCTGTACGTGTGAATGATTCTGTGCCGTTTCAAATGGTGCATCAGGATGAAGGTTTTCCCGCACAGCGAGCAGCTGTAGGGCCGCTCCCCGCTGTGTGTGCGCTGGTGCACCCTCAGACTGCTCTGCTGCGTGAACCTCTTCCCGCACTGTCCGCAACCGTACGGCTTCTCGCCCGTGTGCGTCCGGTGGTGTATGCTGAGGTGGGACGAACACTGGAAGCTCTTCCCGCACACCGTGCACCAGAACGCCCGCTTTCTCTTGTGGCTTTGCTGGTGCAGCTTGAACTGGTGCAGGCGGCCGAACGTCTTCCCGCAGTGCGAGCAAGCGTAGCCCCGCGCCGCGCCAGAGAGAGATCTGTGAGGGTGGTAGCCGCCTGCCGTGAAAGTGTTGTGCGAGTGACTTACGACCGGTCTGTCTCCAGCTGCAGTCTCCCTCTCGCCGTGTTCATCCGGCTGCCTCGAATGTGCAACGTGTGAGGGGTTTCTCTGCGGGAAAACTTCTTCCTTCGGCCTGTCTTGCTGCGACAGGCCGCCCTGAGGTCTGGGTTGAAAACTGGTCGACTGTGGAACGTCCTTCTGATACTCACTGTTGTAGATTCCATTACACGGCCTCTGAGAGGACACCTGCTGGACGCCGGCCGACTTGGAAGTGTTAGAAACCACATGAACATCACAATGGTCCGGAAACGTGTTGGAATACTCCTCCACCACACTAGAAAAGTCAGGAAAACCAGCATCAATGTCATTGCCTTCAATTATGGACGACCACAGCTGATTCTCTCTTTCGTCCATGGAAAAATCAGCAGCCAGTTGAGTCTGCTTCCCTGCGCCGTGTTGGCATCCATCCTGACTGAATCCCGATCGATCCTCCTCCTTCTCTGTCTTGACAGTGAACTGGAGGCCACTGACGTCTCCTGCACGCTGACCGGAGTTATACAAGTCACCGAACTCGGATGTTTTTCTTGTGGCGACCTCTGAGCGGTTTAAGGGACGTCCCTCTTCAAGCTGCTGGCTCTCTGGAGCATTAGCACGATTGCGGTATTGTGCTGCAGAACCTGCAAGTGACAGGTGTTAGGAGCATTTGGTTAAAGGGTAACTTTAGTATTTTTCAACCTGGACCCTATCTTCCCATGTTTTTGTGTCAAAGGGTGCAGACACACCAAGCTGACATCAAAGAACTAGCGGCGCTGAAGGCCTCACGACGCCTTTGTCTTGGCCGACAAGTTGCATTTGAACACACCACAGATACTACAGCCGACGGGCAACTACCACGTACGTTCTGCGCCTGCGTGAGAGGAAATAACTCTCCATACCAGCAGGCGGCGGTAGTCTGTATTTGTCATTCAAAAAGGGGAACCGGAAGACCGAGGACGGCGGATATACAAGCCATTGTTATTATACGTACATGAAACAAAGCAGCGTTTGCCGACCATTTTCACGCCACTCTCACTCACCACTTAGCTTCATTCCAAATGGCCATGTCGCTGTGAAAATATCCATGTATTGGAATGATCAGATGAGATGAAGAAGAAAAATGAGAACTTGACTTTGACTTTACTCGTTTGCTTGCTTTCCCCACTTCCGTTTCTCTTCTCGTGCACTGATTCGTTTAAGCTGAACAGCCAATCAGAGTGATTTCTCTCACCGACGACGAGCTCTGCCGCCATTTTAACATGCTGAATCGGACGAAAAAACTCTGACACGGGCAGACTAGAGCCGGCGGTGCGGGACACACCGCAAAAACTAGGGCGACAGACGTTCACCGACGGTGCCATCGGTTTGGTGTGTTAGGGCCTTAACTGACTAATAGCGACAACAATTTCTGAAATTGGTCCAGTACTGAGGGAGAACGCTGTAATCGGCGGCAGCGAAAGGGGCAGCGAGGGCAAGTGAGCAGCGTCAATGTAACGTTACGTCCACTAAAAGTGTTTGTTTTTACCACTGACAGGCTCAGATTGTTATTATAAGTGTCTGACAACATTATGGAAAGGACCCTACAGAGAAATAAAATGTTTTTCTTACCTTTCGCTTGATCGGGTCTGTTTGTTATCGTATCAAAGTCCTGCTCAAGGAGAAGTCTCGTTGTGAAATGAGACTTTTCCTTGAGAGAGACTCTTTCCATGACGTCAGATACTTATAATAACAATCAGAGCCTGCCATGGCAAAAACAAAACACTTTTAGTGGACGTAAATGACGGGGCCAGCTTGCCCCAATAGGATTATATTGCAGCTTGTGCTGCCGTCTCCAGCGCTCTCCCTCAATACTGGACCAGTGTCAGAAAGTGCTGTCCTCATTAGTCACTTAGACACAAAAACATGGGAAAATAAGGTCCATGTTGAAAAATACCGAAGCTACCCTTTAATTTAAGCATTAATGTTTTTACTTCTTGCACAAAATCCAGTTCTTTGACTCACCAATGGGTCCGATAGAATCACTGATCCACAGCATCTCATCTGGACTTTCTTCTTTAATTGTGAACGAAACAGTGGCGTCGTCAATATCAGGAAACTAGATAAAGAGAAGATGGATTAAACTTTAACTGTAAACACAACATTGACATGTTATATTATCACCTTATAAAGTAAAGTTAATGAACATGTTAGCAAACATTTGCTTAATAAAGCATATACACAGCAACATTTGTATTAATTTGGAGCCGTGTTTATGGCCACCTTGAGAATGTAAATCCAATATTCACTCTCCTTTTAGCTCTGTTTGCTCTCCACCAACTTCTGAGGGAAATATCTGACTCTTTAGGTGCTAAATTCTCCACTATGTTCACCAGCTAGTCACTTATTTTGAAAAGTCAGTTGTGTGGTTCTTGACAGGTAGTGAACAGTTGGTGTGTCAGCCGCCTGCTGCAGCTGGAGACCAGCGTTAATACTGTAGAGCAGCTTTAAATCATTATAAGCATGATCCACACCAGTGTCGATGCTAGTCAGATGAAATTAGATGATTTGAACCTCTCAACCAGACGCAAGAAGAGTTTCTTCCTGCAGGCCGTCACTCTGATGAACACCCAAATCAGTCACACACTGTCAATAACACCAAATATCCACGGCTGCTGTTATAGATTATAATTCTTACATAAGTATTTAATGCGCAATTTTTCTAAAATCTACATATCGCGTCACTGTCAATATAAAACCTACACGCTGTATATAAACATGTATACTGTACATAATCATCCAGTCCATGTATATCCATACAGTATTTATTATTTTGCACTATTTGTATTGTTTACAACTCACAGAACAATTGACTTGTATATAAACATTTTAATTTCTTATTTTTTTGTTGATCATTGGTGCTTTTTATATATAAAATGTATATATACACACACCAGGGCTGTCAAAGTTAATGCGATGTATTAACGCAAATTTATTTTAACGCCACTGAGTTCTTTAATGCATTAATGCAACTTGCGATTTTTAGGTTGTAGCGGGCTCAGTTTTGAAGTTAGATAGAAACTGGCATCATGAAACAAGAAAACCTAAGGAAACGATTGGTACCAACCATGTTATACTGTCATACTAAGCTTACATTCAATTTTGGCGAGGAAAAACTGTCATGGTCATTTTCAAAGCGGTCCGTTTACCTCTGACCTCCAGATATGTGAATGAAAATGGGTTCTATGGGTACCCCCCTTTACAGACATGCCCACTTTATGATAATCATTTTGAACAGATAAAAATGTGTGATTAATTTGTGATTAACCATGGACAATCATGTGATTAATTGCAATTACATATTTTAATCGATTGACAGTCCTAATATTAATATATAGACCTATTTTTTTCCTGTCTATTCTTTACATTTATTGTCCAGCCTTCATGTCCTTGTTCCTAGCTATTTTTTCTATTTCTGTTAAAGTACATTGAGAGAGCTGCAAAAAAAAATTTCCATGTGCAAATATAATTCTGATTCTGATTAAAGTGGCTACTGGACCTCTTTGTGTTCAAATATGACCAAAAAACAATATTTCCACATAGTGAACCTGGGGCTTTTGGGGCCCCTTGTGGTCTGGGGGCCCTGGTTGGTTAATCCAGCTTTGATTCAGGTACATGTACCTATATAATAATACAGAGTAATAATATTGACAGAAATCACAGTTTCTGAGTTATAAAAATGACACAGACCTTAATGTCTCCTGTTGGATGAGGACAGGTCCCCACATCAGTTCCTCGGTCCATGTAGTTTTCTGGTATAGGGAAGGGAAAAAAATACATTAATAAACTATACAAAAAATTAAATTAAACAATTTTAAAAGGAGAAAATGCATCAAATGTTGTCATCAATATGCATTAATGTAAGATAATGCACAACATTTCCACAGGGCTGCTTTTTACTAATTGTCCTGCTGTTTCACAAGATGATTAGGCGTCATTATATTTCAGATTACTTCTACATTAATATGCATAACACATTAGTTCACTCAAGGCGTCAATTAAGAGCGTTAATTAATTAATTAATCAGTTGAGCATCTCACCAAACCCGCGCTGCAGCTGCGCATTCTTGTTCTCCATCATCAGTAATTTCCTCTTCAGCATCTCATTCTCGCTTTGCTTTCGGGATATTTCAAGATGCAAAAACGCACATTTGTCATCGACTAGTTTGGATATCTCTACCACTGCTGCTTTAACCAAAACCTCCATTATTGAGGATAACTGGCTTTGAAAAGGAATGCACGTCGCCATGCTGATTCATGCAGAGTAATATGTGAGGATAGATTATAATAAATAGCTCCCTTCACGCAGTGATTTTTATAAAAATTGCGAAAAACAACCGACGCATCAAAACATTTTACATCCCTAGCTAGCTGGAACCTTCTTCCGTGTGGCGGAGGGCTTTACCGTAAACACACCAGTAGGCGCGCACTGAAATCACAACCAACAAGGAAGAGAGGAGATGATGGCCTTCACCCTTGTTTGACATCACTCATAGGTGTTTCAGGTAAAACTTAAAAAGTGACTTACCTTTACTAGTCTGTCAGACAAAATGTGCAGCCTCAAAAGTGAGGGGATGGCTTGACCTTTTGTAATCAATCAGCTCGGCCATTCGGAAAGGCCAAGATCTTTTAAAGGTCCCATATTGTAAAAAGTGAGATTTTCATGTCTTTTATATTATAAAGCAGGTTTAAGTGCTTTATAAATACTGTTAAACTATCAAAACGCTCAATATACGGAGAAATACACACAGCCCGTATTCAGAAATTGCACGTTTGAAACAAGCCGTTAGGATTTCTGTCCATTTGTGATGTCACAAATAAAAAATAGTTAGACCGTTTCACGGTTTTAAACAGAAACATTCTAAATGTGTCCCAGTTTATTTCCTGTTGCAGTGGATTTAAATAACATCAGCTGACAGGAAGTAAACATGGACCCAAGCTGTTGCCTAGCAACGCAATTCCATTGCAATTCCATTGAAATGCACTAAAACGGAGCGTTTCAGACAGAGGTAAACACAGGTATATTCAGGCAGACAGTACGAGGAAAATAATGTATTTTTTGAACATTAAACCAGGTAAACATGTCCTATTAGAAACACAAAATACAAGTATGAACCTGAACATGAGCATGATATGGGACCTTTAAATAAAGACTATACCGGGGATTGCCTCATATACCAGGATATACCAGGATATACCAGGGATCCCCCCTTTAATAAAAAGCTGCACCACTGGCTGAAACTAAACCAAACCTGTGATCACAGATTTTTGATTGGGAACAATCATATGTAAATTGATTGTAATGTACGATGTTGTATAGTGAGATTTTATGTATGATGTGATATTATGTATTTTTATTTTTTCGAAAAAGCCTAAACCGGGACAAGGTCTGCAAATTAGCTACGGCTAGAAGTCTTATATACATTGCATTAGTTGCACTTTAATTAAGTGTAACAATGTCTACATGTATTGTCCCTGTCAAATAAATGAATATCCACTTTGAGAATCACTGCATTAAGGGTCCTTATTGGGTCCTCTTCTTTCCATACTGGTATGTACGTAATAGCTACATTTTTATGTTTACTCTTGATCTTGTGTTACCTTGTTTTTAGCTGTATTTCCATTTCTGTGTATGTAAACTGAGAGAAACAAAAAAATAGTCAAATTCCTGGCATGTGTACTCATACCTGGCCAATAAAGCTGATTCTGTTTAGAGAAGCTCACATTTTACATCTTTTCCATGAATGAGGGAATCCTGGAAGACAAGGAGGCAAGGTGCGATAAGTAACAAACAGGGAACGAAGAGGATGAATTAGTGCAGGAAAGATTTCACATTCAAAAATCATTTATTCACACTGATCAATATGAAAATAACCAGAGTGCCAGACTCCACAATTTTGATTAATTTAGTTTTTAATTTATTTGAAAATACAAAAATCTAAACAAAGAAAACCTGATTTTCTCATTATATTCATCTTTTCAAACGTAATCTAACATCCTGTATAAGGTGATAAACTATCGTGAATCATGCTACAATTGGGTGTCAGATTGACAATTATTGATCAGTGAACACTCTTTAAATTAAAAAAAAGAAAATATAACACTACAGTGGCGGAGTTAGGGATTTCATTCCCATGTGAAAAATGTAGAGTAACTTCACACTTCACTGTAAAGGGTTTTGTGTCCTAGACAGAAGTCCTTTCTGTGGGCTCAGCTGGAGTGTTGTGTTGTCAAACCATTTTAATGACCTCTTCAGGTCCAGCCACCTGCAAACATGCAAACTGCACCAGAACCAACAACTTACTCAACCAGTTGGCTAATGGCTTTTTATATGAATTTTCCATGTGTGTAATTTCTATCGGATAGACAATGTCATTAACTCAGGGCATACTTTGTAAAAAATATCTCCCCCCAAATAAACATCAGTCAAAAGGTAAAAACATAACAAAAGAGAAGTTTCAAATTGCATGACTTTTCCAAATGCTTGATGACTATGGAGAGACCCTGTGTATCACTGAGGTATTTCATGTTTCTTTAGTTACACATAATGCAAAAGTTTCCTGAAAATGATTTAGCATTAACTTATTATACGGCTTTGTTGAATACTCTATTCTGATTGGTCAATGACAGCGTTCTGCGGTCTGTTATATCTTTATAGCAGACCGTTGCTATGTATAACAGACCGTTGCCATGTATAACAGACCGTTGCTATGTATAACAGACCGTTGCTATGTATAACAGACCGTTGCCATGTAAAACAGACCGTTGCTATGTATAACAGATCGTTGCTATGTATAACAGAGCCGTGGCTATGGACGCAGTTCTGAGTTTTGTCGGACTCTGGTGGACCGTTTTTGTGTCAAATTATTGATTTCTTAAGTAAGTAGTCATGTAATAAGTGGGATATTGTACAGTGGAGGTGGTCGTGTATCGCCCTGTTGGGGTTTATTTCACAACCATGACCGGCTCGCTGTACATTATCCCGCTTATCACGCAGCTTTGTTGAATACTCAATTCTGATTGGTCAATTACGGCATTCTACGGTATGTTATTTCTGTATAACAGACCGTTGCTATGGACGCAGTTCTGATACACTCCTTACACAGCGAACGGACTATTTTTTTATTTATTTTTTAGCAGAAGCAATAAAATCATTTTTTAATCAATATTTTGTGTGAGATTATTTATCTCTTTAGTAATTAGCCGTGTAATAAGCTGGATAATGTACAGAGAGCGGGTCATAATTGCGAAATGAATACCTGCTAACCCTGTCAGGGTTCATTTCGCAATAATGACCGGCTCGCTGTACATTATCCCTTACCTTCTCCAAGAAACCCACTTTACCATGTTGTCATTAGTGGGAGGTCTGTATGTTTGAAATCCTGGCCTAACATTTACATTAATTTTGGTTTTTGAAAGACTAAACCGACAGAATATTGAGCCAACAGTATCAAGACATATTTACATGCAGCTTTAAAGGCAATAGTAATTTGAGGTAAACAGTACATTGTATGAGGATAGATAGGATCTTTTCGGTTCAACTTAAAATGAAGAGATAAAACTGGGCATAATTCATATTTTCAGATAAATTATACTAGATTATCTTAGTACAGTACGGTCAACAATGGGGGACTGTCTTATCGATGTTTGATGAAACTGATTGATTTCACATTTTTCTTAATTGGCAGTAAAAATCTGAATCGTGAATAAACCTGTGCTAGATCTTTAGTGGACATGCCGAAATCCATGAACTTACTGTAATACTCTAACTCGCTTTAATTCAGCCAAACTCTACAAATGTTTAGCCAAAAAGTGTATCATCATCCAACCCTACATACCTCTCACTAAAGAACAAAAAATACACTGACGTATAAATAGCATGTTGATTAGTTTCCAATCAGGAAATTCAGTTACAGTGCAAAATTAATTTCTTATTACTTGCCATTTAAAAAGGTAACATTTTAGAATAAATGTCATTAAAGGAACAGTGTGATTCTGGATGAGGGTGAGGGTAGTTTAGTTGGACTGAAACAGGTCGAGTTACAGTCATAGTGTTGACATTAGAGCTGCAAAAATTAGTTGACTAATCAATTAGTCGATCAACAGAAAAAGAATCGCCAAATATTTTGATTAAACACTCAAGTAATTTTTCATGTAAAAATGGCAGAAAATGCTGTTTTCAGCCTCTCAAATAAGAAAATGTCCTGCTTTTCTCTTTTATATATCAAATTAAAATGAATATCTTTGGGTTTTGGACTGACAACAAGACAATTACAGACATCACCTTGACATTTTGTAGACCAAACGATTAATCGATTAATCTAGAAAATAATCAGCAGATTAATAGCTAATGAAAACAATCATTAGTTGCAGGCCTAGAAGACATACCATACTTTTGGCATCGATCAAAATGACTTGGACTGGTTTACATTTACTTGCACTTGAAAAAACCTTGTATTTCATAAGTGCAGTGATCAACATTTATTTAATGTTATTTGGCCATTATCATTCACAAAACAAAGACAAGTATCACTAAAAAAAAGTAAGCAAAATGAAACTAGTGATCGGTCTGAGTAAAAGAAAATGTGACAGCTTCAATTGCCACTTGAAAACACTCGACATTGTTTGGTTTCTCCGTGTAGTGATTAAGTCGTTATTAAAGCCACTCCAGAGCCCAGATCTGGCTGGCTTCAAGCAAGCGAGGAGCAACCGTGTCCACGCCAACAATGCTCAATCAACTTTAAAAAGTCTTCTATAAATGAGGAGATGGAGTAGGTCAAGTAAAAGGAAAACATTTTGGGCAAAGTACTTGAAGTGTGACGGAAGTTTAAAGGACATTTTTGTCCTTACTGCAAAAAAAAGATTGTACTTAATCAGTACTGCAAATAAAAAAACTAAAGTATTTTTGTTCTGCTGCTTTAGCTTTTGAAAGTTTTGGGACATTGTCAAGTATTTATTTAGATCTCATGATGATTTGTCGACCGTGAGAAAATGAGAATGTGGAGAATCGTGTGGGAGTGTTTTACCGTGTTGTGTACATTGCAAATTTATTCTACGTGCAGTTTAAGGTGCAATTTCAGGATGCTCATCTGATTAAAGACCTTACCACATATCTCACAGCTGAAGGATTGCTCTGGGATATTTTGACACTGGTGCCTCTGAAATGAACTGAAACTATCAAAGCTTTGCCCGCAAGTTGAGCATATAAAGCAATTTTGCCTGGCGGCGGCGTCCTCCCCGCCACAGTTGTCCACATGGTTGCCTGAGGCAGTCATATTAAATTCAAACACGCCTCCCTCGTGAGTCCTGTCGCTCACTGCTGTGAACTCATTCACCGCCAGCTCTGGTGCAACATGTTGATCCTGCAGCTCAGGTACGAGAGTCATATCGGAGCTTCTCGGTTGCATTCCCAACATTGAATACTCGTCACTGTGCATCATTTCTTCCTTGTCTTTGTCATCTAGAAAAGGCAGATCTCTTATTGGCGATGTGTATCCCTGCTGCTCATTGGCTGCTCCGGCAGCAGGACTGAGGTGATACTTGACGTCATGTAAAAGTACACAGACAGTTTCCTCAGTATCACCGCTCTTCTCTGTCCCAGGTGTCCACAGCTGACTTTGGTCTGTGCCGTTGTCAGTCCCCGCCTGACTTAGAGTGTGAAAACCCTCCCCTCTTGGCTCCAGCTTCACCATCACTGTTTGCTCACCGACTGCCTCGCTGTACGAGGTGCCCAGTAGCTGTTCCTCTAAAGCTGCCAGTCCGGTCTTGTGTTCTGCCAGGTTCTTCAACGGTTGACTGTCAGGCATTGTAAACATCAAGTGATGTGCCTCCAGCACGTCCGTGTTCTCCCCTATTCAGAAAACAAAAAAGAACAGGCGAGAGAAATAAATGAGTAAATAGCGTTAATGAGGAACTTTTCTTTTACGGCTGTGGTGCTTTTGTGCAAGATATGGATCTAGTAGCCGGTGGAGTTAAAATAGGATATTTTACAATTATATATTGGTTTAATTATATTGTTAAAGGAATACTTTTTTACACCCACAAAATGACCATTTGAATATCAATTACTCACCCCATTACCTTGAATTCTTGAAGGAAACTTTTTTACCTCCACGGTGAACGAAGAACAGAAAAACTGAGAAAAGTCTTGATGAATTGAAATAAATGGGAGGATGCACGGACTCACAGCGTCCCAATTACTTCAATTCATCAAGACTTTTCTCAGATTTTTGAAAACAGAAAAAGTTTTCTTCAAGAATTTGTTTGTAATCAATGTTTTGGTTACTGATTAATCATGTATAAAACTCTTTTTTAAAGCAAAAATGCTTCAAAAAAAGACTGGCTACAGCTTCTTAAATGTGACTAATTGCTGGTTTTCTTGGTCTTCAATGATAATAAACTAAACATTTAGCGTTTTGGACTGTTGGTTGGACAAAACAAGCACATTGAAGATGGCATTCTTTTACCATTGTCTGACATTTTATAGATCAGTGGTTCTCAACCAGGGGGCCGCGGCCCC
Source organism: Sebastes fasciatus (assembly GCF_043250625.1). Classification (NCBI taxonomy): domain Eukaryota; kingdom Metazoa; phylum Chordata; class Actinopteri; order Perciformes; family Sebastidae; genus Sebastes; species Sebastes fasciatus. Next base: position 28,750,241 of record NC_133805.1, on the reverse strand, counting down.
CCACTGGTCCTTGAGAGAGTTACAGGGGGTCCACAGAAAAATGGAGAATAGTGTATTTTCACTATTTAATTCTCTATAGAAGTGAGATCATAAGAGGCCATAAGAGTACAGACTATTCTGAGGTTTCACTTCCTCCACGGTTATCTCCCCAACTGCAGTTGACAACTACATACAGACGTAGGCAAAGTTGTTGGTAACGTTCCGTTAAAGAGAGAAAAACCCACAATGGTCACTGAAATAACTTGAAACTGACAAAAGTAATAATAAATAAAAATTTACTGAAAATGAACTAATGAAAATCAGACATTGTTTTTGAATTATGGTTCAACAGAATCATTTTAAAAAACAAACTAATGAAACTGGCCAGGACAAAAATGATGGTACCCCTAGAAAAGATGTAAAATAATGTGACCATAGGGACATGTTAAACTAAGGTGTGTCCTGTAATTAGCATCACAGGTATCTTCAAACTTGTAATCAGTCAGTCTGCCTATTTAAAGGGTGAAAAGTAGTCACTGTGCTGTTTGGTATCATGGTGTGTACCACACTGAACATGGACCACAGAAAGCTAAGGAGAGAGTTGTCTCAGGAGATCAGAAAGAACATTATAGACCTTCATGTTAAAGGTAAAGGCTATAAGACCATCTCCAAGCAGCTTGATGTTCCTGTGACTACAGCTGCACATATTATTCAGAAGTTTAAGGTCCATGGGACTGTAGCCTACCTCCCTGGACGTGGCCACAAGAGGAAAATTGATGACATATTGAAGAGACGGATAATACGAATGGTAACCAAAGAGCCCAGAACAACTTCCAAAGAGATTAGAGGTGAACTCCAAGGTCAAGGTACATCAGTGTCAGATCGCACCATCCGTCACTGTTTGAGCCAAAGTGGACTTAATGGAAGACAACCGAGGAGGACACCAAATCATAAAAAAGCGAGAAGTCACATCAGCTCTATGTTCACAGACGCAAAAATGAAGCATCCAAAGAAAAGAACACTGTACCTAATGTGAAACATGGAGGAGGCTCGGTTATGTTATGGGGCTGCTTTGTTGCATCTGGCACAGGGTGTCTTGAATCTGTGCAGGGTGCAATGAAATCTCAAGACTATCAAGGCATTCTGGAGCGAAATGTGCTGCCCAGTGTCAGAAAGCTTGGTCTCAGTTGCAGGTCATGGGTCCTCAAACAGGATAATGACCCAATACACAGCTAAAAACACCCAAGAATGGCTAAGAACAAAACATTGGACTATTCTGAAGTGGCCTTCTATGAGCCCTGATCTAAATCCTATTGAACATCTGTGGAAGGAGCTGAAACATGCAGTCTGGAGAAGGCACCCTTCAAACCTGAGACAGCTGGAGCAGTTTGCTCACGAGGAGTGGGCCAACATACCTGTCGACAGGTGCAGAAGTCTCATTGAGAGTTACAGAAATCACTTGATTGCAGTGATTGCCTCAAAAGGTTGTGCAACAAAATATTAAGTTAAGGGTACCATCATTTTTGTCCTGGCCAGTTTCATTAGTTTGTTTTTTTAAATGATTCTGCTGAACCATAATTCAAAAACAATATCTGATTTTCATTAGTTAATTTTCAGTGAATTTTTATTTATTATTACTTTTGTCAGTTTCAAGTTATTTCAGTGACCATTGTGGGTTTTTCTTTCTTTAACGGAAGGGTACCAACGATTTTGCCTACGTCTGTATCTAACAACCAAACTCTGTTCAGATGGAGGTCCCTGAAGCAAAATCGTATCAAATGGGGTCCGTGAAATAATGTATTTACCAATTTAGGGGTCCTCGACACAAAAAAAAGGTTGAGAGGCACCGTTATTGATCAAACGATTGATAAATGAATCAAGAAAATAATAGACATTATTAATATTAAAAATAACCGTTAGTTGCAGCCGTATTCAGTATTGTATCTGGGAATGGAACCGCTTGTCTCTTACCATTTCTGTGCGTCTTCATGTGGCCCTTGAGGCTACTCTTCTGATTGAAGCACCTCCCGCAGATATGGCAGCCGTACGGCTTCTCCCCGGTATGAATTCGTAAATGTCTTTCCAGGTGGCCGGCGCGCTCAAAGACCTTGCCACAGTACGAGCAGCCGAAGCATTTCTTTGGTTTGATCACCTGGAAAGACTTGCTTACACTCTGGTGGTGGTGATTCAGCGCCATACCGTGCAAGCCTCCTTCACTCGACATCATAAGTGTGTCTGAGGATCCATAAGGCGTTTGGGAGATCATGCTGTTTTTGAGTTCCCCATATGGTTTCCCTGGAAAGGAGAATGTGCTACAAGACGCCTCGACCGGGGGCGGCATTAACTGAGCTATCCCCGGGAAGGACGCCAAGCTCTGCGCCGAGCTACCGAGATACTCTGTACTGCTGATGTCTGTGTTGTTTTGTCCTTGTAGTCTGGACATCCACTGCTGGCTGTCCCTCTCAAATGTTGGGAAGTTCTCACTGCGGTCGTCTCCTCCTTCCCTCGCCTGCTCGTTTCCTCCGTGAAACAGCGGCGGTGCTATATTCTCCTCTGCAGGCTCAGATTTGACGTGTACAGGCGTTGTGAGAATGTCCTCATTCCTAGGTAGGACATCCTCAGCTTTCACCTGGCCCTCTTCCTCAGGGCGAAGAGCATCGGTACATGGAGTCACCTCGGGAACATGCTTCTGTTCCCCCACTTTGAGCTCAAGTGGTCTGGGCTGAATACCTGTTTAAGCAGAAAGATGTCATCATATGCACTTTTACCATTAACCCTTAAACTTTTTAACATGTGGTGTGGCCATAAACAGTATGTAGGTCATGCAAAGGTTGCTATCCATATTAAACATTATTCACACAAACAACACTCCTGACATCCAAATAACAATTTCCTCATAGCCTTTTAGTTTACACCAGTTTATGCATTTATTCCAGTGGGCAACCTCCAGTTCTGAAAAGTGAAGCCAATGCTGAAGTGCCTTATACTTGTATTCTTTCTAATAGCCAGCAGGGGGCGACTCCTCCGGTTGCAAAAAGAGGTCTGATTGTATAGAAGTGTATGAGAAAATGACCCTAATTTTCACTTGATTTGTTACCTCAGTAAACATTGTAAAATTCCACCTGGCACAGAACTGTCATACAGGAGCTGGACAAGATGAAGCTGTCATGGGGAGAGGCCCAACATGCTGCCAAGGACAGAATGCAATGGAGAGAGCTCATTGAAGCCTTATGTCCCATAGGGGATGAAGAGGAGTGATGATGAAACATTTTAAACATGAGTTTATGATCTCAATCGCTAGTTTCAAGTCTTCTTCAATACAGCCTGATGTTCATTTAGTAAATTATGGTTCCATTTAAAATCAAATAGACCATAAAGCAGGGTATTCTTCAGGGCGTGGCTAACTTATGATTGACAGGTCGCTACCACGGCGTTGCCAGGTTTGGGAGTTGTCCATGTTTTCGTCTTAGAACTTTAACCCTTTCACAGTGTGTTTTCAGTTCATGAAAGTTAATTGTGACATTTTGGTCGCCTAAAAATGCGACACTCGAGGCTTCAAAACGGCAGTCCACAAACCCATGGGGGATGTCACGGCCACTACATCCACTTCTAACTGTATATACATACGGTCTATGATTTATTCCCAAACCATTCAGTCCATCTGTTAACGCCCCAGTCTTCCCAAAACCTTACCCAAACCAATTATAACACTTCTGTCAAATAATCAATACAGTATACATGTATCTATGTATGCGTATATATGTACTACAACGCTCTAAAAAATTGTAATATTCCATCTGTATTATCTGTCAAAATTCAAATTCACTGTCTTTAAGAGCAACAGGTCATGTCTATTGTAAGCACTATTGCCATCAGCAAATCCAGCTATTAAAGTTCGCAAAATGTACGAAACTAGCGAGCCATGCTGAATAAAAAAAATCAGTCTGAGGGGAAATGTGTGAAAGCATTTCGGATTTGACATCACAGATGAATATGGATGGATAACGGTAACGCTGCTGGCTGCCACTTAAAAACTGCCTTACAGTAACATTGGCATGAACCTGAACTGAGATGTGACCCCAGTAATTAATATCCAATGAGTGTTGCCCCGGGCAGCAGAGAGGATATAAAAGGCCGGCCCTCTTATGAGCCAGCCAGGCCAACACAGCTGTCAGCGGGGCACTTTTTAAGTCACCATCCCCCCCTTTAACTCTCGTCTCGCCTAAACCTCATAGTTTTTCTCTGCTTGCCGTGACACCGAGGAATGTCACAGACACACAGAGACTTCCAACTGTGAATTGAACCGAGACTCCAGGACAGGGGACAAAAATAACACACCAAGAAATACAACTAGCGATGAGTCAGGGAGATTTGGAGGACGTTCATATTATGCATTTATTGCTTCTCCACATTAATTTTTTCTATGGACATTGACAAATATTTTAAACATTATTCAAGGTCCCAGGGAAGTCTTTATACTGTACTAACTTTAGGAAAAAGAAATGTATACAATCGTCCAGTTGAATATAAATACTGTATGCTGGCAGAGAGCCAGTGATCTCAGGCATTTGAACCCCTATGACCCTGTGAGCCTCCCTAATCCTGCCCTGCTGAAGAGACCTTGAGCAAGACACTAAATCCCCACCAGCCAAAGGTCGTGGCCTCCCTGAGCAGGAAAACATGAAAGAATTTCTTCGAATCAACAGAATATAGCCTTGCATGCCTCTTTTGGGGCAACACCCTGCTTTGCATGTAGATCTAATCTAACTGAAACTTTAAAAAAAGTGTTTCACTCCTTCCTGGCAAAGAGCTTCAGACGACAACATGCTTTGCTCAAGGGCAACTCGAAAAGTAGTTGTTGACAAAAGGATTATTGATTTTCCCTGCAACGTTTGCTTAGACAATGAAGTATTTTACTTACATCTTCTGTGAATCTTTGTGTGCTCCTTCAGGCTGCATTTCTGATTGAACCGTCTCCCACATATCTCGCAGCGGTACGGTTTCTCACCGGTGTGAATCCTCTTATGTCTCTCCAGGTGGCCGGCACGCTCAAAATATTTACCGCAGTACGGACAGATGTAGCCTTTCTTAAACATCAACCTCTTCACTGTCCTCCTCCGCACCTGGTTGTACGAGTTGCGATACTGACCGTACCCCAGCAGCCCGCGGCTGAACGGGCTGTGCTGAAACCCGGCGGAGCTGCCGCAGGGCGCGGCCAGTCCCGTGTCCAGACGAGATTCGGGGAGACACGACAAGGAGTTCTGCCCTATATTTAAATAATCTGAGTTGATGCGTCCTGTCTGAGGTTGCGTTGTTGGTCTCCACTGCGCACTGTCCCTTTCAAACGCGGTCGGTTGTTCTCCCAGCTGGTCACGTTGTCCTCGGGCCTCTTGAGTTCCTTCTTCCACAGGTTCACATTTCACCTGCATCTCAGGTCTGGACCGGCTGTTCTGGTCCTTATCGACGGGCCTCTTTTCAAGCGAGGTCCTCTCATCACCAACGTCACTCTGACTGTCTGTGGAAAGACAATGATGAAGTTGTACATCATGTGTATTACGTAGCTCAAATTCTAACGTAAATCAACTTCCCAGCACGAACACATAAATCATTATGTCTTAAGAAAAGTTGTAAAATTCACTAATAGCCAAATCCAGAGTTATTTTCCTCGGCATAATGAACGCTCATCAGACCCACGGGATTGCACCGCCCTGCACGCTCATATGACATATGAGCGTGCAGCCAGCTTCCTGCTAGCTGTATGCGGCTGTAATAACGGATATATTGGCTGTAATTCATCACTTTTAATTTCTTATAATTCACCCATGAGCTGTATGCTGTAAGCCTGTTCCGTGGTGGATGTATTAACGTCTCTGTTCCCAAACAACCGGCTATCCGCCAGTAGCTAGTAGTGCTAGTAGCATGAGATAAACACAATTTAATGTAGTTCTAGTCTATTTACTAACACACAGGGCAAAAGCACAGGACACAACCTCTTATACGTCCATGGTCTTTGGTCTATTGGACATTTATTTTGGAGGTCCTTGACATGAAAAAGTTTGAGATTGTTCTCAAAATCTGTGTGCTGGATATTTCTAACTTCCATTTATGTCCATCGGTCACTTTATGCTCCTCTGGGAAGCAAAAAAGTTGAATAAATAAATAAGTAAGTAAATAGTTATAATTGTACACATATTTATAATATTTATTATTTTTGTGGAAACATTAAAATTATGACAATAGAATAGAAACTATTTAGTTTTTACTTTTGTACGGCACTTTATAGGCAGATGTTTAACTGGCGCCCGGTAGTCGCTTTCAGTCCTAAATGGAGGAGGCGTAGCTCTGCTCTGGGCGCTGACTGGAACGAACAATTGACTTTCACTTCTTAGCAATATACGTTCTTTGTTACCTCTTTCACAGCCATTGGCAGTCGTGCAGCCTGTTATTTACAGTAGTTTGATTGATTTTATTCCTCATCTGCATTCCGCAAAGACCCGCCCTACTGTCTCTGATTGGCTCGTACATGTTGCCTTCTTGCAGAATTAGTTTATCATAAAAGTTTATTGCTGCAGAACAAGATTGGTGGCAGGTTGGTTGGGTTTATGATTTAAACTCAGATGTTTTCATAGGGATGGCAGCTTTCTTGTATAGTGCGCTCATATATAAATGTTGCTGTGCACGTTGCCTACATGGATGGAATAAAATTACAGATCCGTTGGAGGTATAAAAATTGTGATGTGGTGCCATAATTAAACTTAATGTTAACCTTAGGTTCATCACTATGACCGACCCCTTTCATGGGGGTTTCATGTAATGTGGATATATCCCTCATTTCTTTATTAGTTTTAACAAATGATTGCTGTTCCTCTTTGTCGATGCAGATGTATACCACTGTGCAATATCCATATCCTGTGCAATATCAACATTTCAATAACGTGTTAACGCAAATTCATTTTAACGCTACTAATTTCTTAAACACATTAACGCAACTCTCTAATTTTAGGTTGTAGTTGGCTCAGTTTTAAAGCTAGAGTGAAGATACTGGTATCATATGAAACTAGAACACCTAAAGAATCCATTGGCATCCATGTCATACTAGCTTGTCATGAAGGAGGTTAAATAACGCTCCAAACTTAAGCTAAATTTTGGCGAGGAAAAACTGGCATGGCCATTTTCAAAGGGGTTCCTTGACCTCCAACCTCAAGATATGTGAATGAAAATGGGTTCTATGGGTACCCACGTGTACCTACTTGACAAATCTCCCTTTAAGGTACATTTTAAACAGATAAAAAATGTCTGATTAATAGCGATTCACTATTTTAATCGATAGACAGCCCTAATAGCAATATATACACCTATTTTTCCCATACTTGTGTACATAACAGTCCTGTCTATTCTTTACATTTAATGTCCAGCCTTCTTGTCCTTGCTCCTAGCTGTTATTTATATTTATGTGTAAGTACATTGAGGGAGGTTTTTTTTACTGTTTACTTATTTATTACATCTTTATTGTTTACTTATTCATATCTTGTTTATTTGGGATTTTTTTACTGATGCCTCTATTGGCATGGAATGTTTGTCCCCTTTGCTGCTGTAATACTGAAAATGTCCCCTTTGCTGTGGGACTAATAAAGGATTATCTCTCATCTCTCTTAGATGAAAAGGCATCCTCCTTGGAGCTGTCACAATACTGCTGGCATTTACCCACCTTTGCAGCAGTGTTCATAAATGTGAGCAGGTTATTTTAGTGTGCAGGTACAATGAACTTATTTTGGTCAACCCCCATGCAGACAGACAGACAGACAGACAGACAGACAGACAGAGCCTATAGCAGAGATGTGGAGGTCCTCAAAGGCCAACACAAGGTCAGATGGGTGTCCACGAAGCAGAGATTTGTGTAATTCCATCTGTCCTCATGTGTCCTCATCAGTGTGATACTATGGTGCAACCTCACGTTAAGACAGGTAGATAACGTGTGTTTTATGTCTGTCTGTCCATCTCACCACCCACCACAGTCCTGTCTATTATTTACTTTATTGTTCAGCCTTCTTGTCCTTGTTCCTATAGCTGTTATTTATATTTATGTGTAAGTACATTGAGGGAGATGCATATATTTAGTTTTTTTTTTACTGTTTACTTATTTATGATATCTTTATTGTTAACTTATTTATATCTTGTTTTTTTACTGATGCCTCTTTTGGCATGGGATGTTTGTACCCTTTGCTGCTATAAGACTGATAATGTCCCCTCTGTGGGACTAATAAAGGATTATCTCTCATCTCTCTTAGATGAAAAGGCATCCTCCTTGGAGCTGTCATGTGTAGAGGTGACTGTCACAATACTGCTGGCATTTACCCACCTTTGCAGCAGTGTTCATAAATGTGAGCAGGTGATTTCAGTGTGCAGGTACAATGAACTTATTATGGTCAACCCCCATGCAGACAGACAGACCGAGCCTATAGCAGAGATGTGGAGGTCCTCAAAGGCCAACACAAGGTCAGACGGGTGTCCAGAAAGCAGAGACTTGTGTTATTCCATCTGTCCTCATGTGTCCTCATCAGTGTGACACTAAAGTGCAACGTAAGAGAGATAAAGTGTGTGTTTATGTCTGTCTGTGTGTCAGGTCCACATCTCACCATCTCTCCCCTGGTGGTCTGGTCGCAGGGTCTCGCTGTCCTGCAGTGATCTCAGCTCGTTGTGCAGAACCTCGATGTTGCTCTTCAGCTTCTTGATCTCGTTTTCTCGCTGACACATCTCCAGCCGCAGCACCACCATGCCGTCCTCCACAACTTTGGCGATTTCTGCCACGGCTGCTTTGGACAAGACATCGATGATGGAGCTAATCTGAGCCCGCAGAGCGACGCTGCTGCTCAGCATTGTTAAAAACAAACCAAACAAAGTGACAGAGAAGCGTGAACGTTACAGTGTGTGTAACTTCCTCGCCCCTAAAGCTAACCGAGACAGGCCATAGCTGGAGCCGCTGACTGGGTCCAAACTGCGGCTACTTCGTTAGCTCGGTGTTGGTTTTAATGTGGACCGCTTTAAGCTAGCTGCAGCAGCTAATTGGTACAAAGAATAAACACAAGTTCTCGCTTTGCGGAAGTGATGACATAAATACCGTAAACACGGGCGGAGAGGCGCAGCGCAGATTGCCGAGGCACTTCCGAGGTTGTTTTTTTATTTATTTATTTATTTTAATTTGAGAAAATATAAGTACAATAACAATATATACATACAAATATGTTAAAAAGGTAAAAAAAAATAAAAATAAAAAAGATTTAATAAAATACAATAAAAAAATACATCTATAAAGAGAAAAAGAGATACAAAATCACAATAGATTCTCATCGGTCCATAAGAAATTTGTCAAACGCATAGTTAGTTCTGATTGCCTTCTTATTCTTTTTTATTGTGGTGCCATATCGTCTCAGTTCTTGATAAAAAAAAATGTTCATAATTAGGTTTGGGGTCCGCTCATCTCTTCTTGTGAATGTGAAATTTTCCCCAAAAATGGAATTAATGTACAAAGAACATAATATATTTTTCTTCTCATTACCTTCAAATCACATACAAATGTATTTTTCCCTGAAATTGAATTGTTTACCCCGTTTTCTTTCTTAAATAATGTTCAACATCCACCCAACATATTCCGGTATACACCGGACTGGATTAATGCACAGGCTGGCCAAGGCTGCAGCCTAGGGGCCCCATGTTTGCAAGGGCCCAAGATGGGGCAGATTATTTTTAATAATTAAACATATATAAAAACCTTTACCTGTATTTGCTCATAAGAAACATAAAAAAATGAAGCAGCTGATTTGATAGATGTGGGCCACTTCTACACAATCAGCTGACCCTATAAACCTGGCCCCATGATGTGACCGGGTTCATAAGGTCAATTTTATTTTCAAATACGTCACTACTGGATAGAATAACGGTAAATTGAAAATGGTAATGTCGACTTCTCCAAAGAATATACCATTATTAAATGTATCGATCATCGAAATCTCCCTTACTGAGCCTCTAAGAAGTTGTAACACACTCCTCGGCAGAGCATTAAACACCACTGCAAACTCTTTTGGAGTAACTGGTAATCTAAAATTGGAAAGGAATTAATTAGTAACTTCATCTGCCCATCAGCATTAAGAATGTGTTTAACTAATACGATACCCATTTGTCGACCCATTTTCCATAATATAATGATTTATTTTTATATTGATTATTCTTGCCATCCCAAATGTTGATTTGATGCTGATTGGATTATTTCCTGTATGTTTAAAACTGGTGCAAAGCCTGTATGATGCTGTTTTTGAAATGTTTGTTGGTTACAGTTTTTCTCATTCACTTTGGCTCAATTCTTGAATGAGAATTGCTTTTTAATAACAATAAGACAATAATTAATAATAACAAACAATAATTGTTTTTACAATAAGTTCAAATCTCTGAACAATTAATTTGTCGTTCACAACAGATTTGAATTTCTCATTCATTCAAGCAAATTGCACTTGTTTTTGCACATGTGCAAAAGAGTAAGTACAATAACCACTTGCACGTCTTGCTGATCAAAACTGATGAGTTGATTCTCGGTGAAATTGTCTGAATACTCTTCACAACTTCTAAACATTATTTCATCCTTTGAGCCATCACATACAAAAGGATCCATTCAATTATCAAAATCTGTCAGACATACATGTATATTCCATAAATATCTATGACACGGTGTTACGTACTGTGAGGAGATACAGTTTGTTGTTTTTTTGCTTTACTTATTTTTGGCATGGATGTCATTTTGTGGCAAATTTTCTGTTCACTGTATATGACTTCATATCAAAGATTAAATGTGAATTTACCGTTTACAATACATGTAACACATTGCTACACTAATACATTTACTTGTATACATGCAAATGTGCATATCCTGTTTCTGTGTGTACAGTAATCTAAAAAGCTTTGTGCGACACACAACAGCCTGCAGCTAGACAGAACTGACATTCTGGTATAGTACAGTAAACAGTCAGTGTCAACAAAAAAAGTAGAAAAATAAATATAAGAAACATTTCCAAGGGTTGACTGGTGAAGAAATATCAAAACATTTTGACCAGTACGGCTCACACAATTACAAAACAACTTTTCATTTTGGTGGCATTGGTCAATTTACTGACACAATAACTGGGTTTTGAAGCATGAATGAAGTGTTTGGGCGAGTTACGACATTTTGCAGACATGCAATAGAGTTGTGATGTCAAACAGATGTGACGATTACAGTTTAGAGAAAGTTAAGACTGTTTCAAAAAATGAACCAAAGCGACTGAGAAAAACTGTAACCAGCAAACATTTCAAAAACAGCATCATACAGGCTTTGCACCAGTTTTAAACATACAGAAAATAATCCAATCAGCAGTAACCTATACAATAACTGTTGTTTTCAGTCATTGTTCTTTCAATTACTGTTTGTAGTGGTTGTTTGTTTTAATGATTATCTCTATGTTTGTATTAAAGTGTTATGTGTTGTCCCTTAGAAGCCTAACCAGGAACTGCACATAGATACGACTAGAAGTCCTATATACATTACATTGCTTGCATTTTATTTAAATGTAAAAATGTCTATATGTATCGTCAAATAAATGCATAAAATAAAATTAAAATAAATAAATAAATATATAGATAAATAAATAAATAAATCAAATAGAAGTAGAAAACACACCAGAAAACAATTTATGTGTGGCCCTTACTTTAAAAATATTTAAAGTAAAATATCAAATAATTTTTTTTTAAAAACTGAAAATGTTGGAGTTTACTTGGAAGTGAATTGAATAAATGGAGATTTTTTTTGTCAGCTGCTGTTTCAAAGGTAAACAATGAACGGTCAGGTTCAACTTTTCAGCCAACATGGATGAGATAAGTCCTAAAAGTGCTCAGAATATGGATAGTTTGAAAATCTACAGTTCCATGACACTTTGTCGATTGGCTTGCAGTATTAGTTGCCTTGTAATTTTTAGTTTAATTGCTCTTGTATAGTTATTATTATTATTATTATAATATTTCATATAACTTTAATTATCTGTTTTTAACTTTTCTCTATTCATCTGTACTTATTGCTGACCCTGTCTTGCTGCAACACCTGAATTTCCCCTCTGGGGGTCAATAAAGGCACAATTTACCAAACAAACCAGATGTATTTTAGCACAATAACACTATTAAGTTTTACAGTTTCCCTTGGGAAATTTGACATTCTTGCCATCCTTAACAAATAATATATATATAAAATAGTATTTTGAGCTGGCCTGTTTCACACACCATGTATGAACACACCGAGACACAATGGACGTAATTTGACAAGCTTTAACTTATTTTATTTTTTTTAATACTTTTTTTTAAGTCCCCTTTTCTCCCAATAAAATATTATTCAACTCAACCATATACATTAACTCATAATATAGAAAGTTCATAATCGAAACAAAGATGAGGAAAAAAGCAAATCAATAAAATAAACAATGTAAAATAAATACATTTATAACAAATTTTGGAAAAAGGCATGTAATATGTATACTTATATACATATATTTATACTTAAGTATTTTTTTTCATATATGTATAAATATAGCAAAAGATGAAATTAAAGTTGGAACCTTTACTGCAAAATGGGAAAAAGAACAATCAGGAACATTAACATACTTTAATGTCAAGAAAAAAACATTATATTAAATAAGTACAAATATTAAAACACAATAAATTATTGCATAGGCACACACACACCCTCACTCCCTTTACTATGACACATTTAAATCATCACTGGTGCACCCGACTGTTTTCAGAGGCCACATAATAAGTTTAATGGACATCACTTGTGTGTAATCAAGGTGGAACTCTTGGTTTAATACACAGTCTGTATCTGGAAAGATCCAACATCATGAAGACAAAAGAGAAATACAAAAAGTACCAATCGGGGAGCGGATACCAGAAAATTTCCAAGGCACTGAAATACCTCTGAGAACAACATGATAAAACTGGAAAAACTATAAGTGCTCTCCTGTGCTCTTTTTGTGAAACTGCACAGAACTAATTGGAATCATTATTATGTATGAACCAAGAAAAAAAACGGAGTTGGCAGCCCCCGCCACAATAAGTGTATTTAATTTGGATGTATGTCTTGGCAGATATCCAACCTGCTTAATAAAGTCAATAATGGCAACGACACCGATCCAGCAAATCAGCTTGTTGCAAGAGAAAGTGTTGCACAGCTGTGAACCTATCTAAAAGGAGGAAAAAGGATCCTCAAAAACTGCCACAAGAAGCCAATGACACGACAGGAATCCAAGGCTGAAACCACCATTATGAATTTCATAAATAACACTATGTGTTTGGGTATGGTTGGGCCTCATTTCCAGCACATGCCGTACACTGGTAAGAGCAATCATAAATATAACAATCACATTTTTCCGCAAACATGTTTTGAACATTGCCAGCATCCCTGCTTAGCGCCCTGAAATGCAAGGTAGACATTTTATGGTTGCATTCAATGCATTAAAAACTGTCAAAGTACATTGTGCAAATTCTCTCACTCAGAGCGCCAGTATCTGAGCGCTATCTACCTTGCAGGTGAATCTCCTGGTGTATTTTGAGGTTACCCAGCACGGTGAAGCTTTTACCACACTGTCCACAGCTGTACGGCTTCACCCCGCTGTGGAACCGCTCGTGCCTCAGGCAGTTGTCCTGCCTCGAAAACATCTTGCCGCAGATTTTGCAACTGTACGGCCTCTCCCCCGTGTGCACACTTTGGTGCGTCTTCAGACGGGTCTTCTGGGTGAAAGATTTCCCGCATTCGAGGCACTTGAAAGGTTTAAAGAGCTGGTGGGAGGCCTTGTGCTCCTCCAGCTGAGACATGCGATGGAAACCCCTGTTGCAGATCGAGCAGATGAACAGTCTCTGATTCGCTTTCCAAACATTCATTAGCCTTTTTGCTCTCAGGTTGTTTCTGTTTAGGATGTGAACGTCCATGTTTGACCCTAATGTAGGTGCTGTGGACCTCTGTGCGTGAGGCGGGGCTGGCGATGGCCCGGCCTGTTGCGGAGCAGACTGCAAGCACTGATCCTGACTGACCGCAGGGTGTGGAGCACGTCGGAACTGTTCGTTATGAGCAGACTCTGAAGCGGTGCTTCCCATGCACATAGGTTGAATCTCTACCTCTACTTTTATTGGCACACTTAAGGAATCACCTGCAGTTTCCTCTGCTGCGGTTGATGAAGAGTTATAGGAGCTTTCTGTATTTCTATGAGCAGCATATTGCTCAGCGTGAGGGGGGAAAACCTGTACGTGCTGCTGCTGCATTGTAACAGAGCTTTTCTCAAACATTCTGCAAGCAGGAGGAGGCCACATCAGGTCATCTCGCTCTCCCGCCTCAAAGCAAATGTCAGGGTTGTCTGTTGTTTCCTGGGTGGCGAGTTCCTCCGCAGGCTCGTGTTTCACCGCCGGCCTCACGTCATGGTTCTCCTCTGCTCCGTGTCCGGGCTCGCACAGCGAATGAGAAGACTTTGGTTCCAGATACACGGCACATGTTCCCTGATCTTCTTTTTCATCTGAAATTGACAGAAATAAAATTGCAGGTGTGAATTTCACTCCTCAAATGTGAGTCAACAAAGCAAGAACACAACAGGTGCGCTTCCATCCACCTGGTTTTGTGCGCATTTTCAATTTGCGTATAAAAATGTCTAAAACTTAAAAGGACCAGTGTGTAACAATTAGGGGGATCTATTTTCAGAAATGGAATATAATATTAATAAGTATGTTTTCTTTAGTGTATAATCACCTGAAACTAAGAATCCTGTTTTCGTTAGCTTAGAATGAGCCCTTTATATCTTCATAGGGAGCGGGTCCTCTCCACGGAGTCCGCCATGTTGCACCACCATGTTTCTACAGTAGCCCAGAACGGACAAACCAAACTCTGTTAACTTTTCCTGCTTGGCCCGGTGTCGATAACGTTACTCGCTCCCGTCGCCGCCACTCTCTCTCTCTTGCTTCACCACTCACTTCCGACGTACACACACTCTAAGCACTCTACTCTAACAACAACTGGCTCTAGAGAGGGACATTCGCGTTATTTCGTCGGCCACCGTAGCTCTCCAACGCGCTTGGCACACGGGAGAGGCTTTGTCAGTTGGTTGCAATCTCCTCACTGCTAGATACCGCCAGATCCTACACACTGGACCTTTAAATGAAATAAAAAAAATCTAAATATTGCAAAAACGTTTATATGCTCGGCTGAGGTGGAAACGTTGGTGTATCTATAAAAGCAAAAAAAAAACTACAGTTGAACACAAACGTAAGTTGTTTTCCTTATTATTTGGAACTACCTCAAGAGTGACCTCTACCTCTACAGTAACCCAGAACGGACAAACCAAACACTGGCTCTAAAGGCGAAGGCTTTCGCGTCTTTACGTTACCTGAAGGCCACCGTAGTTCTCTGATACGCTTGTTACACTGCAGTAACGTGAGCCGCAGAGTGTAAAACCGTGGTACCGCCATCCGCCGTCTAACTTCCGTTGCTCCTAAAGTAGTGTTATTATGGTAAGAAGGCCTCTGAGCGAGGCGAACAGCGTTACCACGGTTTTGCACTTGGCGACTCACGTTTCCGCAGCCTTGGAAAGGGAGGAGCGAGCGGAGGGGTACTCAGTTGGTTGCAATCTGCAACCACACCACTAGATGGCACCAAATCTTACACACTGTACCTTTAACAACTTCATTATGACACTACGGTTTCTCTATGTTTTCTGAATTTCAATCTATTTTCCAATCCCTTGACTAGTCCTAAATACACGTAATACTTAAGCTATACCAAATTTAACTTTGCTCAGCTTTGTGAAGCCTGAAACCTGCTTATTGCTGCTTGCTTTAATTTTGGATCATTTATTTTATCTATTTGTTTATTTAACAGGGACAATGGACAGTCATTGACTGTCCCAGAGTGAACTAGATAGCTAAATTTCATCAGCAACTGACAGAACTGAAGGGTTGACTTGACCCAGAATCGCCGCTTGCAGCTATATTCCCATTAGGTTTCCCACATTGTTTTCCAACGTTTGAGGTTTGGCTGGTAGTTTAATTGCACAACATTTGGATATGAACCTTGTTCGTTATTCTTTGGCACAGTACAAGCCCACGGCTATTTACTTACACTCTTTACTGGAAGACCAGAGGAGAATAACATGACTTTTTCTGAACACTACAGATGAGTTCCTCATCAACCCGATATAGTATGTTCACTGCATCAACTTGCTACAAGAAACTTTCCAATTTCAGAATTGATTGTGAGTTTAATCTCATTAATACCCCTTAAATCTAGAGCTGAGATCATAAGTCAATTGAGCTGATTGATTGAGTTGATCAACCGAAAGCTTACCCAGTTTTTCTAAATTTAGTAAATTTGTAGATCTGAAAGAATCTGTCAATTAATCAATCAGTGAATCAACTTAAAAATTAATTGGCATCTATTTTGATGATTCCCGAAACATTCCCTCTCTCCATCGTTTTGGACTGTTGCTCAAACAAAACAAGCAATTTAAGATCATCTTGGACTTTTTTCACTATTTTCTGTTAGTTTCTGTTTCTGATGTTAAATAAAATAAGTATAAACAATAAAACCATAAAATGAATATAAAACACTACATAAAAGCCAGACTAAATAGATGGGTTTTTGATGCAGCCCTAATCATCTATAGTAAGTAATCTAACATCATTATCCAAAATATAATACTTTTGGTTTGGCAATGTATAGATACAATGGAAAAACAATGTGTGCCTATAACGGTATTCAGTGCTGAAAACTGTACAGTCTAATATTTGAGAGTGTAGAGTGATTAATCTTTCAGCCGAATTTAAGAGAACATCATTAAAAATGTTAAGGATCTTAAAGTTATGCTCTAGCAAACAAGAAAATGTTGTTTATAGGAATGCAAAAACTTAATTTGATAGTTTTTGAATGGAGTCTGGTGTGATGGTTCTCTCACAGAACCAGATGTGGCAGCTAACTGTCAGGTGTTGCTCACCTTTTCCGTCGACCTGATTCCCGGATGCAGTCTGCTCCTGTTTGTCCTCCGTAGCTCGGGTCTTGGCTGCTGCTTCTTGAGCGTTGCAGAGTTCAACCTCCATTATCTTCAAACTTCTCTTGAGCTCCTGGATCTCGCTGTCTTTGCGACACATCTCCAGCCGCAGCACCACCGACCCGTCCTCCACCAGCTTCGTTATCTCGGCCACCGCAGCCTTCGCTAACACTTCCATGATGGCGGAGAGCTGCGTACCGAACGAGGAGGAGAAAGACATCCTGCCGAGTGAAGATAAAAACACAGCAGAAGCAGAAGTGAAGCTTTATTCAGCAGCTCGAGCTTCTGCAGCGAGGCGACGCGCCTGCCCAGCTGTTTTATTTTGGTTTACTTCCGGGAAAGTTAGAGGGCGGATGTGACGTTAGGCAACTGACGTAACTCTTCTAATAAACGTGAATTAGAAATCTCTCTATTTCTCTAAAGTCTGTTTTTCTGTTAATAGAGGTATGGACTCCAGGATAAGGGCCTTGTTTCAGGGCAGCGTGGTTTCTACTCCGGCAGCAACATTTTATTGGAGTAATTTTGTTAGTGATATTGACTTATTATATATATATATATTAATCTTGTTAGTGATATTGACTTATTATATATATATATATTAATCTTGTTAGTGATATTGACTTATTATATATATATATATTAATCTTGTTAGTGATATTGACTTATTATATATATATATATTAATCTTGTTAGTGATATTGACTTATTATATATATATATATATATACATTTTGTTAGTGATATTGACTGGAAGAAAGTTTGGTCCTTACCACAAAAGTTGCTTCTAACAAATAAGGTGAAAGAGGTGTCATTTAAGTTGATCCACTGATTCTATCCAGTGAAACATTTCTTACTAAAGTTAAAGAGTGACATGGATGTAAATTGTTCCTTCTGCGAATCACATCCTGAAACTTGCTCTCATTTCCGGTCCTGTAAATATACATGTGAATTGTGGAAAGATGTCAATAATTTTATACTTGTTAACATTTTATCAGATTTTGCACTGTACTATAGAAATATTATATTTGGCTGCTATGATTTCAGTGACAAAGACAGGAATGCATTTTTTCTTATTAATTTAATTTTAATTATCGCGAAGTTCCACATTCACAAGTGTAAATTTACCCCAAAAAAGCCTAATTTCTTTGTATTTATGAAAGAAATGGAATTATATCTGTCAACAATTTCTTCCTCACAAAACAAAAAAGCAATGAAAACAATGAATGTATGAAATATCTTTAATGTTTTTAAGTGAAATTATTGTCATACTCTCGCGTGGTCTTTTTATTATTATTATCTACTTATTTATTTATTTTTATTGTGTTTTTTTACTTTATGTTGGTTTTGTTTCATTTCTGTTGTCCTTTTATGTTTGTCACAGCTCTTTGTTTATGTTTTCGCTATGCTTCTTTTGCATGTAAATGTTTTTAATGTTTTCTGCTGTTACTATGTATACTGTAATTTTGAAAAAATTAATAAATAAATTTTAAAAAAAAAGAATCTCTCTATTTCTTTCTCCCATTTTCAGAATCAGAATCAGAGTCGTGTTTATTGCCAGGTGTAAGAGGTATACATTAGGAATTTGCTTTGGTTTTGTTGGTGCAAGTAAGCAGTATAATAACAAAAGAATAGATAAAAACATTAGAATAAAATAATAATAAAAACAATTGAAATTCTACCAATATACAATATACAAAATAAGCTATAAACAAAAATAAACATGACATAAACAGATAGTGCAAATATTGCTTTTTATATATTAATATTTTTGTTGCTTACGAGAAAATATCTATTAACAAACACGAAAAAAACAAATGTATTTTTATATAATGCATATGTTTTACCATGTAAAATCTAGTATCTAACGGGATACCCTGAAACTGTAAAGACAAAATTGCAAGGCCACAAAAACTGTATTCAAATGTGAAAAACTGCTCATTAACCCTCATTATTTACATAACTATTAATGTCTTTTATCTTCATCTATTATTTTTTTTTATTTAATATGTAATACTTGCATGCAAATTAAAGCTCATTGTCAGTGTCTGAAGCAATGTATCTGTCTTGTTCCAATAAAGTTTAAATAAACATGAACAAAAATAAATGAATAAATAATAATAATAATAATAATAATAATAATAATAATAATAATAATAATAATAATAGAAGAAGAACAGGCACTATCTTGGAAACATCTTTTTATTCACATAACCAAAAAATAACTTTGACTTTTGTAGACTTTAATTATATTCATCATAAATGGTACACTGAATTCATCATCCCTGCTCTTTCGAATCTATACCATTTAACCACATACTTGCAAACCGTTTATTTATACATATACCATATACGATACATATACTTTATATAATTACAAAGTATTGTATAATTGGACAATTCTACGGACAGGAGTAAGCTGGATTTAAGGCTAATCGTTTTACTTTTGATCAAAATTGAGTGAGATGTTAAGTTTTATAGATCTATAGTATGGAAGCTATGAAAGTTCATGCGTGTAACATGTCATCCTCAACATTTCAGCAGCACTTCAACATTAATATCACTTTCCCGCTTTCAGTTTCAGTTTTATTTAATTTAATATCAGGTAGCACAATTGCAGCTATTCATTTATTAACTTCCTAACAATTCCTAATTGCATCGTCCCTGGTTCGAGTCCGGCGGGGACCTTTGTTGCATCTCATCCTCCATCTCTTTTCCCTCATATTAGTCAGCTCTCTACGGTTCTCTGACTAATAAAGGGGAAAATCCTCCACTGGAAAATACTTTTAAAAAACCTATTAGATTCCTTGCTGCACATCAAGTTTGTGCGTGGTAGAAAAAAAAACACCTAAACATCTTTAGTAGCATTGCACAGACAATACTGCAAAGAAAAATACAGCCCTTTATGCTACACGTAGAAAAATAGTTTGTACAGTCAAAACACTTTAAATCAATAATAAACCTTCACTGTACTTCATTTCACCAATCCCTCTGCCTCTCCTTATCCTTCTCCTTCTCGCACTCTTTCTCTTTCTCTCGTCTCATGGTTGCTATGGCAACAGCCTCATCAAAACTAATGCTGAGGGGACTGTTTCTGTTTGTGTCCCTCGTGGCACTCTCCTCCCCATCCCTCCTCCTTTCCCTCTCTTCTTTCTCCCCTCCCCCGAGTGTGGGCTTCTCCTTTTCCCCCGTGACGTCCTCTTCACCCTCGTCTCCTGCACAGACTCTTGTCTGCTCCGTTGGGACTCTCGGCGTGTTTTCTCTCCCTCTGTCGGCGTCTCTTTTCTCTCTTTGCTGATGCTGCTGTCGGAGGGTATGGGCGGTCATCTTGCAGTGCTGAGGCTTCGGAGGCACGACCGGCACCGCTTTTACTTGGTAAACCCTCGGATGTTTGAAGACGACCAGCTTCCTCCCTACTCCTCCTGGGCTGCCCTCACTTTCCTCACGCTTTCTGCCCTCCTTCATATCACATCTGACCTCTTTTAGCTGTTTATCTACACTTGGCTGCTCCATTCTACATTGCTCATCAGCTCTCTCTTTGTCATTGTTCTCTTTTGAAACCACTTCCTCTCTGTCGTGATGCTGTGCTTCGTCATTGATTGTAGGCTTCCCTTGAATTTCTTCTTCTAGTTCACTTGTCTTTGGTAAGTTTATCTCTTTCTCCTCAAACTCTTGCTGAATCTCTGGGTCTGTGAGCTTCTCTTCAGTCGTCTCCTTTGATTCCTCCACTACCTCCTCTCTAACTTCTGTCTTGTTTGTCTCTCCTTCGTCAACCTCCACTATTTCCTCACCTGAAACCTTTGCAACCTGCTCTCCCTCCCCAGCAACGCGTTCTCTCGCATTCTTCATCTCAACCTGCTTACTTTCCTCGTCCTCTATAACTTCACATATAACATCCTCAAGTTCAACCCAAATTGCCCTTGCACTATCCTGCTCTTTGTCACCTCCCTGCATCTTTTCTTCATGTTTTTCTTCAGCTATCACTTCATGACCTTCCTCGGTGGTTTCTTCCCACATGTTGTCATCACTATCTTTTATTTCCAGAGCCACTATATCAACTATCTCTTTGCATACCTCCCTGTCCTTCTCCTCATCACTGTCTATCAATTGTGTTAGCGGTTCTGTTGCCCTTACAGAAAACTCTCTGAACTCCTCTGAGGAAACGTCATCAGTGTCTCTCTGTGTAGCACAGGGAACTTCATGACAAGGTGGATAATCACTGTGATGATTGTCAAACATGTCCGCCTCCTCCTCGACGGGCAGGTCAGCCACAGCGCTTGATTCGTCATCACTCGGCGGTGGAAAGTCAGCCCAGCAGTTTGTTGATGCCTCTGGGGTTAGAGGTTGTGCTTTGTCACTTTGAGTATCTTCCATGACATCTTCTTCTGGCGTTTTGCTGCAGATGGATGACAGACACATTTCAGAAAGAGATATCTTGCTTTGGAAGACTGGTTTGTGAGGTTTGTATGATTAAGTTTCAGTGTATTTCGTCGATTTCACATTGGAGAGCTAAACACACTGTGCAACAATATGAGATCTACTTTGTGCATATTCCTTACGTCAATATTTAAGTGTTTCATGATTATATGATCTTTCAAGTTATTTTAATAGCTTCATTTTGTATTTGTAAAAAGAGGTTAGTGGCTATAGAGGATGGAACCTGCCAAAAATAAATAAATAAATGTAGCCATTAATTAATTGATAAAATGTGACATAAACAGATATTTCTGTTTTCATTTGCTTCTTTATTTATTTATCTTTTTATTAATGATCTTATTTATTTACTCTCCTGTTTAATTTTCCCTTTTATTTATTTATTTTGTATTTATTTTTAAATGTATGTATTTATTTATTTATTTCTGAACAATTTTCCCTTTGCATTTCACCCCTTATATTTCCCCAAACTTATTTATTTCTGTATATTCTTTTCTCTATACATTTATTTACACATTTCTTTTTACAATTCTTTATGCATTTCTGCGTCATTATGCAAATGAGGGGGCTGTCACTTAATATTATTTTCTTCTACATATAATGACATATTTATTTATTTATTTATTGAGTAATTTATTTATTTATTTTTGATTTTGGCAGGTTCCATCCTCCAGCACACAAACTGTAAACACAACTTTGACATATTATCACCTTATAAAGTTCATATGGCGAACTTATTAGCAAACAGTTACCTATGTGAACATATTTAAACAACAGCTGAAAACCTATTTATTGAATTTGGTTTATAACTAATGTCATTCTTATTATTTATTTGAACAATTCTTTCATTTTTATTGTTCTTAATGGTCTGTGTTTTTCAATTTCACAAATCTGTTTTCATTGTCTAATTGCCCTTGTTTAAATGTGTTTGCATTTTAATTTTTTGTCAAGTGCTTTGAGCTACACATCTTGTATGAAAAATGCTCTATAACAAAAGATTATTATTATTATTGATATTATTATTATTATTATTATTATTATTATTATTATTATTATTATTGCTATTATTTTTATTATCATATCCAGTATATCCGGCTCTTTAGCTGCTAAATTATCCACTATGTTTACCTGCTAATTGTCATTTGATGCTGAGTGTACAGTTGCTTTATCAGCGCTTTTCCCCTGAAAACAGCTGCTTTGTAATTATCAGTGGATTAATCACTACAAGCGACACATTTCACATTACGTGAAGTTATCTAACCCATTGTTGATATAAACTGGATAAAGCACCTTTAAAGGGGCATTCAGTGATAAATAGTTTATCAGAACAGCCTATGACGGACAGAGATGCACTTGCATGATAACTGAGACAATAGCTTTGTTATACATATTGTGTTAAATGCCAAATAGGAAATCAGTTTCACCTTTGCCTATTGTTTTCCAGCTGGTCTCTTTCCTGGTGATCTTCCTCTTCCTTCTCTGTTATCTCCTTTTCTTCCAGTCCATCTTCATTTCCTTTGTCTTTCACCTCTACCTGCTCCAGATCTCCAGTGGTTGATAATTTACATGCAGAAAACTGTGAGCTCTGCGACGGCTGTACAGGAACTCCCACAGGAGCGCAACTGTCCTGATTATCAGTGTCTGGTTCGAAGGGAAAATCCAAGAAGAAATCAGCGGGAAGGCTTTTAACAAACATGCTCTCGTCTTCCTCACTACTGTAATCTTCATCATCACTGTCGTCCACTGCAGCCTCGTCTTCAGAGCAAGACCCCTCCGATCCGTGGACGGGTGAGGTCATGTAAGGCAAGCTGAGGGATTTAGTGTGTCGGCTGTATGAGTCGAGGCTGAGCGGCCGGTGTGGATTTGACTCTGTCTGGCTCTGGGTTTGTGATTCAGTGCCTGGTTGCGGGTCTGTCTGCAGCTCTGCAGGATGAACTTGCTCCATAACTTCATACTCATCATCTGAGTGGCCTGGAGGTTCAACAGAGAACTCGTTCACCTGAAAAAGAGACAAGAAGTGGAAGGGAGTTATGGCAGTTATAAATATTATATTCCATTTATGCTAATAAATTCCCCAAAATTATACACACTGTTCCTTTAAATACAGTTCAAACCCCATTCCGTACAGATAAAACAACACACACCTGATAGGGGACACTACAGTCCATGTGGTCCTGGATGCTGCAGTCCATTTGGTCCAGGAATTCAAAGTTATCCTGAACATAGCCAGACAGCTCCTGGTCGTCGCCCTCCACTTCAGTTGAGTTGAGGACGTCAGAAGTATCAAACACACAGTCATCAGCACGCTGAGTCACCTCTGGCTCACGATTAGCTGGCTTCACATCTTTCATGTCTGTAAATGAAGCATGGGCTAAGATTAGAGATGATCTTACATTATTTATTCATGTGGTATAAACAAAGTAAACTCATATGGTTGTGAAATAGGTGAAATTACCCATGTATTCATCATCAAAAGCATTATCTTCCTCAGTGTTGGAGGTCCTGCTTTTGGCTCGTTGCTCTCTGGACCCATCTTGACCTCCCGCCACCGGCTCCGGCTTCCATCTGCATTCTTCTCGGACCTCCTCTTCTTCCTCCTTCTCCTCCTCTTTCTTTCCTTCACCTTCTTCCTCCTCACCACCACCACCACCTGCCATTGTAGTCCCTTCTGCATCCACGACTCCTTCCCCCTCTGTCACTTTCCCACTGTGATTTTTCTCCTCTTTCTCAACCTTTTCCACCTTTCTTTCTCTCATCGCCACCTTCTCTTCTCCCTCCTTACCTTCCACCCTGTCCCCTGTATCCTTATCCCTGCCGCGGTGGATGACCACGCTGCCCCCGCTGCCCCCGCCCCCTTGCATCACCCCTAACGCCAGGCCAGAGGTGATGTGCAGGGGCACAGTGACCGTGGTGGGCCCCGTGATGTGCATGGCTGCTCTTCGGCTTTTATTGGAGAGTCCTGGGGATATGGACTGTAGAGTCTCGTTGCCTGTGAGTGCTAAACCTTCGGGGTCGAGGGAGGTGTAGGTGCCCTGAGTGCCCCCGCTTACCAACCCTGTTCCCCTGCGGAAAGTCACAGCATATTCACTGCCACCTATTGCACCGGCGGATGGCGTGACCTCAGAGCCAGACTGGGGGGAGGCGGTGACGAGGGGAGACACGTGGGTGGAAGGAGGGCGCTGGCCGCTACGTCTGGAACCTGGAATAAAACAGACACATAAGACTTTGGGCGAAGTGTAACTGTCTTTTTGAACAGTTTAATCTGATCCAAAGTATGACTGTTAATCTGTATCACCAAAAACGGTGTCCGGCATCTTCAGGCAAACTAATTTATCTTAAAGGTCCCATATTGTAAAAAGTGACATTTTCATGGCTTTTATATTATAAAGCAGGTTTAAGTTCTATATAAATACTGTGAAAGTATCGAAAAACTTAATCCACAGGGAAGTACACACAGCCCGTATTCAGAAGCTGAGCTTTTGAAACAAGCCGTCAGGATTTCTGTCCATTTGTGATGTCACAAATCTACAATATTTAGACCATTTCACAGTTTTAAACGTAAACATTCCAAATGGGTCCTAGTTTATTTCCTGTTGCAGTGTATGTTAATGACATCAGCTGACAGGAAGTAAACATGGACCCAAGCTGTTGCCTAGCAATGCAATTGTGTTGCAATTCCATTGAAATGCACTAAAACGGAGTGTTTCAAACAGAGGGTAAATACAGATTTATCAAAGCAGACAGTAGGAGGAAAATAAAGTTTTTTTTAAACATTAAAGCATGTAAACATGTTTTAGTAGAAACCCAAAATACAAGTATGAACCTGAAAATGATCATGATATGTCCCCTTTAAAGTTATTTTTCCGCGCGTATCCTCAGTGTTATCCAGCCATGAAAGATGTTCTGTTTTTATGCCACCTATCTGTCTCTGAAACTTTTCTTTTTGGTGCTCTAAGTATTTCACAATTACATTTGAAAGGGGCAGTTTATTGTGTCTTGCAATTCCCAGTAACTCTGAATAACCCAGAGGCTTCACTGTCAACATTTTCCCCTGGGACTACTTTTTACCAAAAGAAAAAAGGATCAAAGAATAATTTTATATATACATATATAAACAAAGTTAAAGATGAATTTGACTGATTTATAATTTATTTATTGTATTGATTATTTCTGTTTTTCTCAGATTTTCTATAGATATTGTGATAATAAAATAATCTGTATAATATAATTCTTATAATTCTATAATATATAATATAATTCTTTTGGACATGATAATCATGTAGTGAAAATCTGATATTGTGAGTATGAATGAAATAGTATGTATGTTGACAGCATGATCTGCTGATGATTCAGGATAGCATGGATGCCGTTTATGTCCTTTTGAGTATTTCAGATGTCATTTTTTAATTATTTGATCAGCACAAACTAAAATGAATTAATTTCCATTGTTGTAGGGCGGTTGCAGAAGTTTCACAAGCAGGTATCTCAAAAACCTAAATTCATAACATTCTCCAAAAGAGAAAATGTCTCCATGCTATGGTTATGTGATCCTTTTTTATTTATTCATCCCTACATCCCTCTGTGTGCAGAGTTGAATATTAGTTTCCTCTATTGTTGAAACATTCATTTATCGTTCTGACTAAATCTATTGGGAAATGTGTAACAGGAGCAGTACCTTCATTAGGATATGGCGGGGTGCTGAGGCAGTCCATGCTTCTTGCTGGTCTCAAAGAAACAGGCCTCTCTTTCTCTGAAACAAAGAAGCTATTATTAAAGACAGAAAATATATATATATATATATATATATATATATATTGTGGGGTGACAATAAAGAAAGAAATCACACAGGAAGTTTAAACCTCCTGTGTCAGACAGATTTTCTTTAGGAAAAAGCCCCCCAAAGCACCTAACAATTTGGTTATAAAGTTTAGTCATTAATCAAACATTCCTAACCCCAACTTTGACATCACCAGAAGTCACAATATCTGTAATTATGATTCTCACTTGAATCAGATGGTTTTACAGTTTAAATCTATTATTGTAGAATGTGGTAAAAATAATAAACAGAGGAAAAAATATTGCAATCTGTTTAAAAGGAAATAATCAAGGGTCGGAGCAACTACCAGGACTAATAACCGTGATGAGGTTTTGTACCTTTGGTGGAGTGTTTGTGCCTCCGTCGTGGGTCTGGAAATCGTCCTCCGATGTTGAAGATGGACATCCACTTCCTGCCTTTGAGAGATCCTTTCCTCCTGAACGAGACACAGAAAAAGAAAGACACTGTAAGCATCACTCCACCACAAACATTGTTGATTAAATCAGGCCTGACATGAGATAAGGTTCTCTAAATGTCTGCATGGTAAACGTCACTTTCCAAGCTGCACCACTGACCTTTGACCTCTGTATGAAACACTTCCTATCAGCCAGATCACACATAATAAATATATGAGTCTACTCACTTGTCTGTGCCTTCAATGATGGAGTGGTAAGATCTTATGGCCAGAGGACCGTCTCCTGGACTGATATTACCAAAGTTGGGGAAAGGATGAGTAGGACGAGACCCTTCCTCCTGATTGGGTATTGCTGAAGGGGAGGGAAGGGACTTCCTCCTCTCATTTGATAAACCTGAAGGCAGCAGGAGTAAGTCAGTGATACAGTGTGGTATAGGTAAGTAAGTATACGTGGGAAGAAAATGGAAATTCAGTGTTGTGATCAGGCTGGTGTGTTACCTAGTTCAGGAAACAGCTGAGGGACGTGTGTGAGGATGAACTCCACCACGATGGACTGAACCCTGACCTCCATGAAGGCTGCTGTACCGTTAAACCCAGACGTCTCAATGTCCTTCGACCTTAACATAAAGATCGATTGATTGATTGATTGATTGATTGATTGATTGATTGATTGATTGATTGATTTATTGATTGATTGATTGATTGATTGATTGATTGATTGATTGATTGATTAATTGATTGATTCATTGATTGATTGATTGATTCATTCATTGATTCATTCATTGATTGATTGATTCATTCATTGTTGGAAGGAAGAATGGAAGTAATTAAATCTATGTTGGAAGAAGCAAGGATGAATGTGAGTGAATAAATAAATGGATAAAATGAACAAACGCTAGAAAAAATGAAGAAGTGAAGGAAATGAAGAAAAAACATCTAATAATTTATAATATCATCAAACTCTAGTTAAATCGTAATAATGTATAATTAAGATCTTAATGGTTAATAAATTACACACAGCATAATTCCATATTAATCCTGCCTCATGTCCCTCTGAAACAAAAACGGCTTGTGTATCTTTTCGGTGCAGATTGTTGCTCAGTGTCTTGCTCAAAGGCAACTCACCGGAAACAGACAACACATATATTATTATTATATATTATAATATAAGCAAACCTGAGCAGATTGGGGGCCCAGACGATGGCCAAGTTCCTGGAGTGCATGTTGGTCTCTGGGGAATGTGAGGCCATTTTGACAAGATGACGCATCAGAAACTCCAGAGTCCTGATGGCGAAAGAAAGAAAGTGAAACGTTAAAGTCGAGATGAAATGAAAAACGCATTTTTAACCCCTTTAGATCACATCTCCGGTCAAATTGTGCAACTATTTAACAATACGGGATGTCTATTTGAGTCACATGGCAACTATTGGACAATTTACACCCAGCCAAGTTGCATATGCCTCTTAATTTAACAATCGTTAGCTAGCCGAATGGCTTCCTGCCCAAAGACTTAATAATAGTAGTAATAGTAGTAATAGTAATGTAAAGAGTGACAAAGTATATACACAAGGAGAAGGTTGTGGTGGATTAATGAGCAAACTCATTACTTTCACCCAGGAGGCCAGAGTTTGAGTCCCATGAGAGGCTGATTTTTAAACACTTAGTTGACTTATTATTTTCAGTTTTTTTTATTATTATTATTATTTTCAGTTTTCAAGGCAAGTCAATTTTATTTGTATACCCCAAAATCACAAATCACAAATTTGCCTTAAGGGGCTTTACAATCTGTACATATGTCCTTTACAGTACGACCCTCCTGCAAACTTTCAGTTGCAGTTTGATTAGGTTTAGGCAATAAAACTACTTGGTTAGGTTTAGGAAAAATATGCATACATTTCATACATTCTGCCATACTATATACACCCAGGTGTAAATAGCCACAATGGCTATTCCGCCCCGGGTGCAAATATTATTGTTGGCTACTGACACTTGGGTGCTAATAGCAACTGCCTTAACAATATATGCAAAAATCTTTGTACTTTTATACGTATGTATAACTTACTTACGTGAGATAGTATCAACCAATTTCAACCAATGATATCATGACATCATCCATCAATCTATCTGCGACTTATAGCAACAAGGGAGGTGTGTGTGGAGCCACAGTCCTCTGCGGCTCCATATTGCACTACATGCTAAGCCCGTCCACTTTTTACAGGTCCAATCAAATGCAAAGGATTTGATTTAAATCCCTCTCATAACTGTACACCGGTCATATATTCTGTTTCACTGGGAACTGGGTCAATGAGTGAAAATCAAAATAAAAGCCTTAAAAAACTGAATTGGCTAAATCGTTTATTTCTATGCTGATGACTTTGTTAATTACATTAACAACCAAAATCATATCGTACAGGCTTTCTAAGGACAAATGGGGGTCTGAGATCTATTTTAAATTTCTGTAGGCATGCTACCCAAAGCAACAGTATTATTCCCAACCAATCCCCAACCTTCCCCTACCTCGCTTCCTAATCAGCCAATTAGACTGTTGTCAGGCTATTAAATAGGCGTTATCAGTCGCTATAAGCACCATAGATGTGGGTCAATAGGGCCCTACTACACCCAATATTAGGTTTTATCATCTATTCACATGGTAGGTCACCGAAAGGGGGTATAAAAGAACACAACAGCAACCATAGTTGTTATGACAGGAGCAGAAGCAGAAGTAAGGCACTATAGAGAGGGTAAAACTCCATATGGGTTGGAGGTCATGGATGATGGATGTGAAACAAAACACAGGAGGCTGGGCTTCACATCCCATGTGAGACCAATAAAATGTAGTTGCCTTTGTGTTCACAAGCGTTAACTTTCACTTTCACTTTTGAAACGTAGTTATTTTAAGTCAAAGCATCTTTTTCCCTAAACTTAACTAAGTGGTTTTGTTGACTAAACCCACAGAAGTCGTTTTGTGTTAAAAATGTAACATTTCATTCAGTTTTACAACGCGTTGCTTTTAAGTTTCGCTTTCACTTTTACAACGTAATAGGCCGCTACTGACCCACAGTGCTTATGGCGGCCAATAGCGCCTATTTGATGGCCTGATAACAGTCGACTCGGGTGCGGTAGAGCCAGCGTTGTCTGAACTTCTATCGGATACACGGTTCCTATTTTTTCCTGTCACTCATATTGAGAGGAACGGCTGATTAGTTTAGATAAAATGAGCCGAGAAAACCGGGTCAGTTGTCCTGGATGTAAATGAAAATATTAACTTGATTACTGACACTTTCAGCACAGGCATTGACGCTCTCAGTTATATGTAATAAAGTTCACTAGTGAAACTTAATTACGAGCTACCTGTCAAAGTTTGCGTATAACGTTTGTGTGTTTGTTTTTTTTGTTTTTTGTTTTTTTAAATCTAGCTCAATAGAAAAAAAATGAGAGAAAGTAGACCTACAAACCTGGTGCATTAAAGCGCAATTAGGACCAAGAGAGTAAAAAGCATCCTGTGCTCCTTTCACATCTTACTTTTTCTACCTGTTTGGATTATTCTGTTCAGTATCGTGGAATAAAACAATTGACTAATGTTACACTACAGCAGGCTGAGCAGGGACAACAACTGGTGAGCAAAACATCCACATTTAGTCTTTATTGACTTAAATTATAGTTATGAAGAAATCAGTCAGACTGTTAGATTAATGTGTTGTTTAACTCCCTGTTTAATGGATCTCGGCACCCGTGTGTGTGCATTTTAACCCTGGCACTGGCAAGACGCAGGGCTGGCCTTAGGAGTTATCTGTAGCCTCCAGTACCTCCTCATTTCACTGAGGAGTTATCTGTAGCCTCCAGTCCCTCCTCTTTTCACTACAGAAACCATAATAAGGTGGCAGCTGGCTGGAGAAGGTCACTAGATAACAACCTACTTGCTCTTGGCTATATCGTATGTTATTTCCAGTAAATATAAAAAATAAAACGTGTGTTTTCTGATAAAAAAAAAAATTACGAACGTAGGAAGATAACAAGTACTACTAACCCATCTTTTAAGTGGTTACGTCTTCAGCTCCAGTCTGATCTGGAGCTCACAGCTGATATGTTCCTGGTTTGTTTACATGATGTAACAGAAGTGCAGATTTAACGGATTCAGTGGACAGAGAGCGTCAGATGCTACGCGATGCAGCGTGATAGTCGGATGCTCGCATCCAGTTAGGACACAGTGTTAGTTTATAACCTGATTTTGTGAACCTAACAGCATGTGTATGCGTGCGTGCGCACCTGTGCGCATAAGTGGCAGTATGTATACGCCTCTCTGTCAGTTTATTTCTTTCATGAAACATGATAATGTTAAAGAAACACTTAAAAAAGGCTATATGAGGTGAAAAAAATGCCCCTCCTGTCAAAGCTGATTGCCCGTCCGCCCCTAACACTCTGGCGCCGCCCCTGGGTAGAGCCCTAAAATCTACATATACAGGATGTACTCTGTCTCGGACTTGATAAAAACCTCAAAAAGCATCCAAAGCTTGAGTACACACTGGATTGAGTACCCACAGACTGTCACCTGCTTCCTCAATGCAGATAAGACAAGTTTTTAAGTAAGCTTTAGTTGGGAAAGCTGCATGAGATGAATAAAAGAGGCCCTCCGACTGTAATACTGGACTGTACCTGTAATGTGGTGCTGGTAGTTCTTTCAGCACATCTCCGATCTTTACCAGCCTATCCTCCTCCAGCTGGATGGCCACAGCCTCCTGTAACACAGACACATGTTTGAATCAATATGTTAGTACAATTTATCACTTTTATTCCAATTTAATTGTTGGGAATATGGCACGCAGGGAGATCTGGACTCATTCTGATTAATATATTCCATACTGTATACGCAGGGTATAGGTACTTTATACCCCTGTGATCAGTCCTATACTCCCCATGAACACATAGGAGGGGGGGAAATCGTGTGAAAGGTTTGCGTGTCTGAGCTACTCACAGCGAACTTGTCATACAGCTGGTATGTCAGCAGAGGATTTGGCAGCTCTCTGAAATAAGCTTTACACAGAGAGCTGACACAGTGGATGTCCTGCAGGTACAGGTCCTTGTTCAGATCTGGACTCCCGTCACTCTCAAACTCACCCCTGGTGGTATGCACACATAGATTCACTTTAGAGTATATCAACACAAGACACAAACCTCAATAAGTGGAGTATATATTCACAGATATAGGTTCAATGAAACTTACCTCAGTTTCTGTATGTTGGACGACACTCCAGACAACCTGTAGATGCCATCAACGACTCCATTTTTCTCAATAAACTCACTGCAGTATTGCAAGACCTGAGGAACTGTGGGAAACAGTGAATCAATGAAATTAATAATAACACAAGAACAATATGCAAAATGTTCAATTTGTTAACTTTGAACATACACATTCAGTTTTTTATGTATGTTGTCTGTGTTTCTGTATTTTTCATAAATAGTAGTCAATTATCCCTTATATGTTTTGTTTATGACACATATGTCATATACAGACAAAAAAATACCCTCACACTTCTTCTTTTATTCTACATAGACACCCATATGTGACTGAAACATCATGTATATGCACACTAAAAGAAGCTTTTTTTGTCCTTTTGTGCAGATTATTGTTAACCAGCACCTGCAAATGATTTATGGATGTACACGTATCTCCTGATGATGCAAAATGACAATCAAAATTGTGTTGGACAAAATATATAGAAACGTGTTCATATCCATATAGACAAGTTTATAAATTACACTCCTCTCTTTCCAAGACTGCGGTAACGTGGACAGCCGAGTGCATAACTGTGGTTAACGTCGTTCGCCTCGCTCAGAGGCCATCCTTACCATAATAACAGTACTTCAGGAGCAATGGAAGTCAGACGGCGGCTGGCAGTACCACGGTTTTGCACTCTGCGGTTCACGCTACTGCAGTTTCACAAGCGTGTCGGAGAACTACGGTGACCTTCAGGTAGCGTAAAAACGGAAAGGAAGGCTCTCTCCAGAGCCACTGTTATGTTTGTCCATTCTGGGCTACTGTAGAAACATGGCGGAGCAACATGGCCGACTCTGTGAAGAGGACCCACTCCCTATGTAGACTCGTTCCAAGGTGATTATACACTAATGAAAACATAGTTAAGAATATTATATTCCATTTCTGCTAAAAGATCCCCTAAATGCTACACACTGTTCCTTTAATGGATATTAAATGGCAGGATGGACTGTTGAATACTACATGGACTCCTGAGAGAAGTGATCATGCCTACAGTATGTTCCCAGGGCATGTGTGTCTCTTGATATAAACTAACATTGTAAGAGATTGGTAAGGGGCTATCTTCACAATTCAAGTTGCAAAAAAAATGAATGGAGATGGACATTTCAAATGCAGTTTGAATGGTAAAAATATGTTCAGCCACTGTGGAGATGTAAATGTCAAAAGTCAAGAAAACTGTCTTGTATTGAGGATTATAACATCAGCAGGCTATAAACTGTTGGTGATTAGAGCATATTGACCCAGGGAAAAACATTGCTCAGAATATAAAACTACTTGAAAGGTCTCCTTAATGAGTCAATAGTTACTCTGTCGAGCATTCGAGTAGGCCTGGTGTGGTTAATGGCGAGTGGTTTGAGTCTTAACAAAGAAATTGTTGAACATGTAGTTTAAAAAAGCATAGGCAAGTCTTTTCTTGACCTCATATCTGTCTGAGAAGCACCACTGCAAAAAATGAGAAACCAAGCATTCTAAAAACATGACACAAGTTCGGGCCAAATACGGCTAATAACTCAAAAAGATGTCGACCATCATTCCTGCAGGGTGACATTTTGAGGATGTCATTTGTGGTTTTGAAATATTCACAGCAACACCTTTAGTAACACTTTGATTTTACCAGATTAATGAGGACTATCTATCCATATCTATATACACATTGTTATATAAACATTGTATGGTTATTCAGACAACACTGGTGAGCTTACATTGCACATGTATTGCTATTGTTCTGACATAATGGTGTTTAGTGTGTGTTGCAATGTGCTTGTCATGGAGGAAATGGTTACAGGAATGAGTCTGTTCACTTACTCTCTTGAGAAGAGGCGGTCAGGTGCTCCAGCAGGTCACATCCAAACACCTTCTCTTTGTTCCCCACTTTTTTCCGATGTCTCCGCATCTCTTCCTGTCTGCTGTTTCACCTCACATTCAGACCGGCCCGAGCTGCTCCGTTTGTGACCGTCAGACCGACTGGCTGTCTGTATGCGCTGGCTGCTGGATGTGTTGCCCAACTCGGTTAATGTGACGCTGACTTTGTAGAGGTGCTGCACATTTCACATCTCTGACCGTGCGGCTTCTGCTTCCTTTGCTTCAGTGCATGTTGTTGGGTGCAGGTTGTTTCCTCTGTAAGCCGCCTTGCATTGGAGTGGATATGTTCAAGCTGAAGTGTTAGGACATACTTTGGTTTATCTTCCACCCTGCAAAAAGCAGAAATAACAGAAGTGCAAACAGCAGCTTCACGTTGCAGACAACAATTTCCCCCAAAATCAAACAACAAATTGCTCTGAATGCTCAGCGTGCATATGTGGCTCTCCACTTCCCTTCTGATGCACTCAATTTATTTTCGAATGAAAGGCCACACCCTTGCCTGTGTACTTCTCCTATTCAGTGAAGTGAGCCTCTGAATGTTTCAACCCAATCACACCATAATGTCTCTCTGTGCTGGTGGACCAAACTAAACCTCCACCCTGAGGACTGAGCTCAGTACAGGCCCCGTCTGTCCTCCCTCCTGCCCGCATGTCACGGCCATTGTGGCCCCTTTTTTTCACTGCAGCGGAAGTCGAGCACTCTCTAAGCCTGAACATATAGACTCATACAGACATTCAAACTCACTCTCCAGCCCCTCCATCTTCCTGACACCTGCCACTACTCTCCTACTGTCCACCATCCCTCCCTATTTGTCCACTTTTGTGAAAGACTTTCAATCTAGAAACGTGAGGAAATTAAAAGTTAAAAGCCAGTGTTCCTACCTTCACTCTGCATCGGCACACAAGTAGCAGCATAAAATGATGACGCAAGAAACCGCTAAACTTCCCCTGTTAACTTCCTGAGTGTCTCTCCTTCTCTTGTGCTTTCTCTCTGTATGTGGCCCACGGTTTCTCCGCCTCTGCTGAGTGAGTAGGGAAATCAGTTAAGTGTATGCATGTATTTCCCTTTATGTTTGTCTCTGTGTAGACTGAGCTCCATGTATAATTCTCACCCTGACAAGCAAGGAATTAACAGTAAATGTACATATAGGACAAATTCAACTTAGTTCAGCCCATTTCCTTGAACTGTGTCAGTTGTATATCAATGCTACATGCCAATACGAACCCCTACAAACTAAAGCAACACACAGGACATCAGTGAGTACGACAAAGGCTCTGAAAGTGCTAGTACAATCAGTGGTGTAGTGGTCATTGATGAGGTGAGGGTACTTGGTAGATGGTATAGGTTAATGAGGAGGAAGTGGGTATTCTCTCCTATATATTGCAATGGCTTTTTGGCTGATAGGTGGGTATACTGTAAATTGCCAGAAAAAGAGGTGGGTATACTCTGTATACCTGCAAATACCCTGCACTACACCATTCAGTACAATCACCACAAATTACTTCAATGCTACAAATTACTACAGAGCAAAACTATCCCGAAGACCCAGAAATAATACTACAACAGAAACTATAATTACCACAAATAAACTATAAATTAGCACAAATGACCACAGATTAGCAAACAGCAACACACAGTACAGCCAGCACTATAATCTACTGCAAACAACCACAAAGTTCATCATAAAGTACAAAACAAATACCAAATTAGTACATAGAACCATAGAGAATACCAATCAGCCAATCAGAGTTTCCATATAAAGTACTACTAAGGAACGCGAAAAAAACAAAAACTACAACAATTACTATAAATAATCATGGAATACTACAATGTAAATATACTCCATTAAAAGTAAAAGTTATAAATTTAAGATTTTACTTAAGTAAAAGTACAGACGTATTAGCAACAAAATGTACTTTTACTTTTTACTGTAGTATTGGTGGTGATGTAGTGGAGTAGAAAGTATAGAGATGCATAAAATACTCAAGTGAAGTACAAGTACCTCAAAAATTGTGCTTAATGAACTTAGTTATATTCCACTATTGTGTTTTATTAGACATTCAGTAATAAGTAAATACTTGGATATTACTTAGGCATTAGTGTACTATTGTGCAATATTGTATGGAATAGAATAATAGTAAGATATTAACATATAAAATATTGTAGTAATAGTCTCTAATACTTTAGTACACTGTGGCTCTGTGTAGTTTGTGGCTGTACCTATTGCCTGGGCCTTATCCTGGAAAGAAGTGATGAATCCAACCCCTTAATAAAGTGTTTATAAATTGTCACAGATGGCTTTATTGATTTTTTTTTTCACAACCTGGCAATTCAATCATAGGTCTAATGGCCAGTAGCTGTAGGTTACATCATCAGTAGGCCTGAATGAGTTATTATTGGTACCAAGAAATGCATTGAATGTCTGTTTCTCACATACATCTAAATATTGTCATTTTACTCATGAACTTGATGAGATCTGCATCTTCATATAAGCTTAGCAATGACATACCGATAATGTTATATATTAATATATGTGGCATATATATGTGGATTCAATGTATCAACATATAAGTTATGGACATTATTTTTAATGCTTAACAATTTCAGGTCATTATTAATGTTTAATTGCAAGGAAAACTAAATATGTTGCTATAATAGCAACTTTGTCATGTTTGCAAATGTAATCACCTGAAGCGTGACTTCCGCTGCTCGGGTCACAGTGCGGATGTAGTCAAATATTTACGGTAATACAACAAGTGACGTTGTTACGGTAACCTCGCTGTGTATTCCAGCACGTCCCCAAGTGGCGGAAATAACGGCGAACTAACAGCACTGCTAACGTTAAAAAGACATACATATTTCCCAACTTGTGTTTATTTAATACAGCAGACGGGTGTGAAGTGTGTTAATAAAAATATTTTTTATTTTTAATGCGATTAAAGAAGAGAGGGAGAGACACCGCCCGTGCGAACATCACGGTAGTAAAAACGAGCGACCCTTTCCCCCACTGCCATCCACGGAAGACATTTACAACACAGAGTACACAACAAGCACACAGTAGTAGCCTCTAGTATCTCCTCTCTCCAACAATCGGTACACATTAATCCTGAAAAGAAGTGACATACAGGCTCGTACAGGTGAATATATTTATTTAGTTTTGGAACAAGGAGCTGAAGTCGTGTGAACATGGAGAACTGCGGCTTCCAGAGCCAGCTGCTGTCCGTCATGGAGGTCCTGGCCAAGGCGGCCGTGGCGGAGATCGACCGGCGTGTGGGTGACAGCTGCGCGGTGCTCCGCCTGGAGGTGAGCCAGAGCCGGCGGGACATCGACCTGCTGAAGAGGAAGAGCGAGGTGATGGAGGCAGAGCTGAGGAGGGGCAGGATGAGAGCCAGGAGGAAAGGTAGTGAGGGTTTAATTCCTGCTGGGGTCAAGTTCTTGTATCTGTAGTTTCTGCCTCTATAATGTGGTGTATTGTTGTTGTTCTTCTTCCTCTTCAGTGTTTTATCCTCCAGCAGCAGAAAGGTTCTCTCCTCTAGTCAGAGTAGTGTTGAACAAAGAGAGACACAGCACAGGTTGGGATGCTGAGGCTCCACATCAACCCCAGCAGGTAGGAATATTGTTTTGATTGTTTATTAATCAGATTTTTTTTATTAATCAATTTGGTCTATAAAATGCTAGCAAATAATGAAACATGCATAATACAGTTTCCCAGAGCCCAATGTTATCTTTAAACTACTTTGTTATGTCTGGCCAACAATAACAAAACCTAAATATATCCAATGAACAGTTATAATAAACAGAGAACAGCCACACATTATTACATTTGATGGCTGGAACCAATTAATGTTTTAGATTTCAAACATTATTTGATTATGAAAAGTGTTCATTTTTTGTTTGATTTCATTTGTTTAACCCCCTAAATAGAGAAAACTTATCGTGTTTTGGGGGATCAAATAGTGTCACATTTGTGTGTTGTGTATGGAGGACGGAACCTGCGAAAATAAAAATATAAATCACTCGATAAATAAATAAATAAATAGGTCATTAAATATAGCAAAAATTAATGTAGCCATTAATTGATAAAGTTGTGTTGATATTTCTGTTTTAACTTGCTTCTTTATTTTTTTTTCTTTATATTAATTCCCTTATTTATTTACTTACTATTATGTTTAATGTTCCTTTATTTATTTATTTTTATATATTATTACATTTTAGTTATTTATTTTTGTATACATTTTTATTTTTGTATTCAATTTTGGCATTTATTTATTATTGCATTTATTTTTTTTAATTTATCTTTAAATATACAGTAGGTATTTATTTATGTATTTATTTATTTATTGTAGAATGAAGACTGGAGTGCAGCTAGCTGACTAGCATATAGTCAATCTTTGCACTCTGACATATGCGCGTGACACAGGTTGAGTGACAGCCCCCTCATTTGTATAATGTGGCAGAAATGCATAAAGAAATGTATAAAGAAAAGAATACAGAAATAAATAAGTTTGGGGAAATAAATAAGGGGTGAAAACGTGCAGAAATAAATTAAGAAATAAATGCATAAATACATTAATAAGTACATACATTTAAAGATAAATATTTAATAAATGAAAAATAAATAAAATAATAATACATTAATGCAAAAAATAAAGAAATCTATTAAAAAAATAATAAGAATAACTACATAAATAAATATGAGGGAAAATTAAACAAGAGTAAATAAATAAGGGAATTGACACAAAGAAAAATAAATAAAGAAGCAAATTAAAACAGAAATATAAATTTATGTCACATTTTATCAATTAGTTAATGGCAAAATTTATTTTTAAAATTATTTTTGCTATATTTAATAACATATTTATTTATTTATTGAGTCATTTTTTTTATTATGGCAGGTTCCGTCCTCCACATTTGTGAAATGAAATTGGTAAACATAAAACAAAATAAATGAAATATTTTTTAAACTAAGCTTAGACGGGTTTCCCCTGTACTTGCACAACATGTGTGCATCTGTTGTGTGTATTTATTTGACTCCACATTGTGAGGTAGTTAATCTCCCCTGTGTGAGTATTAACGTTGAGCCTGACGTTGCAGTGTGCAGACGTGGAGCCTGCTAATGAAGCTGAACACATGCTGATCAAAGAGGAGTGTGCAGAGGAGGACATGTGGAAGAACGACTCCGAGGACAAACTGAGTGAGTTCAAACACAAACATCAGACACTTCCCTTTGCATTATTAGCAGCATTAGACCATTTATATTCACACAAAATCACCATCATCACCATTACTATGAATTATTTTGTGCCGGTCACGTGGACCTCCACAGCGGCACCGATTATAGTTGCTGTTGTTACCCATGATGAGCAGCACATTCAGTCAGCTATTCAAAAATACAACAAATTACTGGCTAGATGTGCGACTTTAACACGAGTAATTTGCCATAAACCATCACTGTGAGCGCTCAAAATAAATTAGAGGCAGCACATTAGCAAACAGCAAGTGAATTCAGGTCCACAGGTTGTGTTTGAAAAATCTTTCATCTCCTCAGAGGTCAGTTCAGGTTCAGGTCGAGCTGCTCTTGGTTTGACAACATGAATCCAATATTGAATCTGCTTATTGAAAGTGAATCGTTTAGGGCTGCACAATTAATCAAAATTTTATCGAAATCGCATTATGGCCTACTGCAATTTTCAAATCGCAGAAGGTGCAATATTTATTGTCAAGCAGCTTCCGGGCGTCGCCAGATAGAGAGAGCCGGAGCAGCATGACCTCCTCTCCACGCCAAATAGATAGAGCCAGGGCAACACGACCTCCTCTCCACGCCAAATAGATAGAGCCAGGGCAACATGACCTCCTCTCCACGCCGAATAGATAGAGCCAGGGCAGCACGACCTTCTCTCCACCGTGGAACCTAGAGAGAGGACCAGATCTTTGTTTTTAGGTCACAGTTGCTTGGTAATGTAGATGTATGTTTCCCATGACAATACAACCTCAAAGAATGACATTCAAAGAACTAAATTGCAGTATTTGCTGTGCATATTAAATGTTTGTACATTGCTCTTTGGTAATATAAACAAGGGAGATATTATAAGATCTGATGAGAGATTTGTTTGACTTAGTGCTTGAAAACCTCTACTTTAAAGGGGACATATCACGCTCATTTTCAGGTTCATACGTGTATTTTGAGTTTCTACTAGAACATGTTTACACGCTTTAATGTTGCACCTTTACAAAAGTAGTTCTCAAGCTGTGGCTGATATATTCTAATGAGGCTGCATGTGACATAAGAAGGGGAGCCAGATCTGAATGGCTGGTTGAATCACATGTTTTCTGATCCCACAAAAAACTGACTGGGTTGTCTTATTACACAGTGTGTGGGTTGGTAAGCACTCTAGATACCCAGATGTATGAGCACAACACTGAAAAAGTGAGTTTTTCATGATAGGTCCCCTTTAAGATGATGTGTTGTTCCTGTTCTTTCTTTAGTCTCTGAAGCCGAGCAGCCGCCATGCTTCGACGCCTCACAACCCGCCCAGACTGACAGCTTCGTGGAGCATTACCAATCCGGTGAGAACCCAGCCGACCCGGGATCTCTGGTTTCCCCGGCAGACGGCTACAGCGCTTTCCCAGAGCAGCAGCTGAACAGACACCAAACCGAGGCAGAGCTCGTAGTGAAACACGAGAACGAGGAAGAGCCCGACGAGAATGCAGCCCCTCTCGATTCAGACCTCAAGTTTGCGACGGAGGAAGGTGACGGACAGCTGTGGTCGGCCAATCTGTGCAGAGACGCTGCTGATCCAAGCTTCTCGTGTGCTGAGCAACAGTTTGAGCCGCTTCCCTCTGTGTTCCCGTCTCAGAGTGGGATGCATTTGGAAGACACGGTGCCTCGAATTCACTCGGTAGGGAAATCCCATTCAGTCATGGTGAGCGCGGCACGAGCGAGAAGACGAGCCAGAACGTTTGGATGTAAGCGACCACAGCCAGATGAAGGACACAGTGCGTTATCTCAGATCAACACCATGGGTCAGTGCTCGATTCCTCAGCAATCACAGCATCAATACAGCGATTCTCCTCAAGCGATGAACCCAAACGAGGATTTGTCACCGCCGAACCCAGCCGTCTCTTCTTTCTGCGGACACAGCCGCAGCGGCAGCTTCGGCCTAGCGAGGAGGATGAGGACGCCCTGGAGGTCCGGCGTCGGCGAGAAGAGGTTCAGCTGCACGTACTGCGACAAAAGCTTCATGAGGTTCAGTCAGCTCAAAGAGCACCTGAGGAGTCACACGGGGGAGAAGCCGTTCAGCTGCCTGCAGTGCGGCCGTAGCTTCACCAAACAGTGTAACCTCATCAGACACGCGGTGGTCCACAGCGGAGAGAAGCCCTACGAGTGCTCGCTGTGTGGGAAGTGCTTCACCCAGCGCTCCAGCCTCAAGTCGCATCAGAAGACAGCACACTGAGGTCACAGGGGGTTATTTTATACATCTGACTCAGCGACATATTGTTGTTGTTTTTTTATCTTGGGCTGCACAATTTTGAAAAAATATCTAATTGCGATTATTTTGACTGATATTGCAATATAAGAGGGAATGATAATGTTTGATGATGATGTCGTTAAAAATTTTGATTAATTGTGCAGCCCTATTTTAATTGTTGTTTTATTGTTTATTTTGTTTTGTTTAAAACAGTTTTGTACTATTATAATATTGATATAATGAAACAGACTAGTCTTGAATCGTAATACCATAATTGAGCTTAAAGGGCCATACCAGTGTGGTTGCAAATTCAACACCATGTCTTTTTTTTTCCTTAGTATTTTTCCCACAGCTCTAGGCAGCCACTAGTTTCCATTGTTTTACATATAGTTTGAAAAACTGTTTTTTAGACTCTTGAACCTCACAACAATAAATAACTGATATGTACAGAATATATCTGAAAACCATATCTGCCTAAAACTGGAGGAAAATACATTTCTATCAATTTCTTCTAATCACAGTCAATAATCCGATCTGTTGAAAATGCGTCAAAACATGCAAAACCACTGCTATGGTCCTTTTTAAATGTGTATCTCCCTGTTTTGAAAGGCTCCATTACAGTAAAATGCTTATCTGACTGTTCTAGGTGAGTTAAAGGTGCAGTGTGTAGGATTTGGCGGCATCTAGCGGCGAGGTTTCAGCTTGCAACCAACTGAAACGTCTTCCATATGCCAAGCGTATAGGAGAACTACGGTGGCCGACGCGAAAACATGAAAGCGAATGGCCCTCTTTAGAGCCAGTGTTTGGTTTGTCCTTTCTAGGCTACTGTAGAAACATGGCCGCCGGCTCCGTGAAGAGGACCCGCTCCCTATGTAGATATAAACGGCTCATTCTAAGGTAACGAAAACACAACAATTCTAATTTTTTAGAAATTATACACTGAAGAAAACATAATTATTAATATTATTTATTTTCCATTTCTGCCAATAAATGCTACACACTGTCCCTTTAAACAATGAATACCTTCACTACTTTGGTCTTTTCAACATTGCTAATATTTTTATTTCTAAAAATTATCTTGTGTATGACTGTCGTTGGAAAAGCACCAACTGTCACAATATATTGTAAGAGTGCTTGTTTTACATGTTGTATTGTTGAGACATACAATGATGCACATTAGGAGAGTCCTCACACAGACAGAAATATGAGGGATACACTAATTAAAAATTCATTTTTCAATAAGAATGTCAGGTGGTCTGCAGTTCCCATGTTACACCAAACTCAGATCTGTCAGATTTATTGGTGCTAGAGGTGAACTGTAGAAGACAGGACCAAATGTTTTTATAATTATTGTTATTGGGGTCATTTTTATGCCTTTGTTAGACATTGTAGTTCAAGTCTGCACACGTCTTCAGCTTTAGTTACTTTATAATTGTACAGCAATTTAGTTTTAAGTGCAGCTTTGTGAGGAAAAGTCTGCAATATTGCCTCTAAATGATCATGTCAGTCTGGCTTAACCCAGTTAGACTAGTTTATGAGCAGAAGTGAGGCAGTTTGTTCCTCTAATGTATTGTCATTAAAGTCATTGCTTGATTTGTACCATGTCAAAAACTATCAGATATGCAGTATTTTATCAATGTTGTTTTCCCTTATTTCATATTTTCATACATAATAAAATAAGCTTTTTATAGTTAAGTACAAAATAAGCAAAGAGCAAACCTTTTTTTTAGATTAGCATATAGTCACAACTTCAAAATATTGTTAAAAAATATTTTTTATTCTGCACATATTTTTCCTCCATATTGACAGAGAAGACTTTAAGGATTTTAGAAATACCTTTTAAGCTGAAGTAGGCGAGATTGGAGCAAATATGATTTAAAAAAGTTATGACAGTAGTACATGAAACAGGTAATCTGAAAAAAATCATGTTCCTCTGTGTCCTCCCGTGCTCCTAACGGCATCTGCAAGATTTCACAGACCGGAGGAAAACAAGCAGTCAGAGTTGATCTGGAGTCTGCCGTCCAGCTGCTGTCTATGACAGTCGGCTGTCAATCACTTGCCTCAAATGTGTTCAGAAACATCTTGTAGTGTACTGTTTAGCTGTAAAATTAGAAAGTTTGTGAGGCGGCAGCAATTATGGAATCTGTTGAAGGAACGTCAAGTTCCGGTCACATGACCGGAGCACAGCCAATAGGAATTTAGATTTTCTAAAGCCTGAAAACAGAGCCATGAGGAGGAGCAGAAGTCTAGTTTTCTCTCAGAACACTTGAATTACAATATGCTGAAAGGTTATTATGGAATTTTGGCCCAATGATGCCAAAAATATACTGCCTACTGCCACTTTAATGTTGCAGCAAGTTTTGTCAAATGACCTCTGTTTGTTTTTATAAAGATCCCCAGGGATTTATCTTTCAGGAAAACGGACGCTTAGCTCTGAGACATGAGAGACAAACAAACGGGTTAGACTTGCATGAGTAAACCAGTCCAACATTTGTTATTGCCACTAACAATAACAACCAGAGAGACTCTACTGTGACTCTACATCAGGGTGTAAAAACATGAATCCTTTGACACTTGCAAATCAAATCTGAAAGCAAATTCTGTATTCATCAAGGCAGGTAACAAACATTATATACAACGGTAAGACATTACAAATGTTTTCTCATAAATATCAAATTAGATCCTTTATACTGTAAAACAGTGTCATAAAAGTTAACATCGGTTGCATAGAAGAGTAGTGATAAGTTCAGAGGAGATCGCCGTATATTTAACTGTACAAGTGCATTTTAGTTCCTATCGGACTGAGATCAGCAGAGAGCATCATAACCAAGTGCTGGAAATAAACAACAAATACATATATCTCATTTCATAGCAGTCATTTAGTTGAGAAATGAAGAGGAGATGCCTTTGACCCAAGGAAGTCTATTTCAGATATTCACTGGAGTGTGTTCAAATAAAATAAAAGTAGAAAATGTCATGAGATCATCAATTTAATATGACAAATTAAACCAAATGTTAAAAGCATCCACATAATGGAGTCTGTCTGAGTTGTGGGACATTTAGCTTCAGATTGGGAATGTGCTCCAATTAAAAGAAAATCATTTGTTAAGTACTAATAATTTGTGATAGAACAAACACTACTCAGCTCAGCTCAGCTCTTCTGTCTGGTTTGGATATTTTCCTCACAACAGAGCGGAAAACTCAACATCAGGCTGGATCAGGATGGATCAACATCTGAATGGAAAGAACTGAAAGAGGTTGTGCCCGTTTCCCTCAAACGAAAATATTATTCA
This sequence comes from Sebastes fasciatus, assembly GCF_043250625.1. Taxonomy (NCBI): domain Eukaryota; kingdom Metazoa; phylum Chordata; class Actinopteri; order Perciformes; family Sebastidae; genus Sebastes; species Sebastes fasciatus. The sequence goes on along the minus strand of NC_133805.1, from coordinate 28,705,607 downwards.
TCCAACCCGAGCTGTATTCTGTGAGTCATGTGCTCCTTTTAAGTTAAATTATTCCATTAACTGAAGTCTCTTTCGAGTTTATAGGTGAGTAAAGTTCACTGGTTTTCTTTTGTCTCTACAACGCTAGGATTGAGATGGAATTTAGTGGCGTTTGTGCGGGATTTTACTTAAATTATTGCTTCATAAATTAGAAAATTTGAACCACATGAAATGTTGACATGCATGGGAGAGTATAAATTGAAGGTAGCAGGCGGCATACACTCGTAGTCAAACCAGGAAAGCCTCTCCTCATCTCAGCACCAGCATCATGTTGAAACAATGAAACCCATGGCAACTTTCTGCTAGACTGAAAAATTTGTATCAGCATTAATCACGGTTTGTTTCATAACACTGTTTCAACACATATCTGCAGAATTTTGACACAGTGAATTATCTTTCTTTTTGTATAGTTGATGCATAATTTACATTAATGCTGGCTTTTGCTATAAGTTAAGTGCCATATGATTGATTTCCCATCTTCAGGTAACACAAACGCTGCAGTCGAATTGTCTTTTTTTGCTTAGGAAAGTTCCCAACTGAGTGAAATGACCCGGAAGTATCTAAGTGGTAGCCATGATTAGAGCTGCTCCTATGATTTCCACAATGCGGAAAATACGGACGGAATCACGGAATCTGATAATAAAAATAGAATCAGCTGTAAAAGGTGGAATTTGCCAAAATGTAGATGCAATTTATGAAAACAAAGGTTTTCCCTGACATTATAAGCAGTTTTTCACAGCCCCTAAGCTGCCTGAACAGAAAAAACTATGCTGCTATGTTTTGGTTTAATATACGGGCACGCTGCTTCTCTTCTCTGCTCTCGCCCTTTTCAGGATTTGATGTCCCAACAACACTGCTTGTGAATGCTCTGCTTTGACTGTTGAATGGTGTTTGTTTGACTGATTTTTAGTGCTTCTGACCAAACAAAAAGACCACTGTGTCATCAAGTGGCTCGATGAAACCCGAAATTAAAACCATGTCCTCTCTAAATTCACTATTTCTGCTGCTAGGCAGAGTTCCCTGTGAATTAGTTGGAGGAGACTTGATGTAAATTATCTTACAGCTGCATATTGTTTTTCAGGCACTCAGTTATTAAAAATCACCTGTTCATTTTCTCATCTGAATATCAGCATCTTGTTAATCAGAAAAATATGGGATTTGTTTGATTTAGTATAAACATTTGTTTAACAAAGAACACGGGGGGGGAAAGTATCAAAGCACTTTGATTTTTAAACACTCACATACACAACACAAGGGATCTTCAATACCCCTCTTCATACACAAGACGCCTATAAGAAACCTTTATAGGAAAGAAATCTACATCATCTCACAATATTAAATATAAACAACCTTTTCAAAAAAATAATCTCTATGCTGAGTGTCCATTGTGTTGATAAAAGCTTTTTTTTGTGCTAAATGGAGAATTGTGCCGTCACACCTGGGTGATAATAGCTTTGAAAGACAGTTCTTTATCTACATCGGGTGTGCTCGATTTATGAATCAACATGTGACTGAAAGAAAAAAAATTTAAAAAGATAAAAAAAACACTTGAAAGATAAAAATCAAGTGTTTTTTTCTTTTCTATTTAGTTTTTCCAAAATCTTGAAATGAAATGTGACCGGTCTGTCGTTCTACTACCTCCTTGTCATCCATCCAGGATTAAAAGTCCCCCTCTCTTGTCCAAATCCATCACCTCCTCCATGTGTGTTTGTGTGTGTGTGTGTGTGTGTGTGTGTGTGTGTGTGTGTGTGTGTGTGTGTGTGTGTGTGTGTGTGTGTGTGTGTGTGCGTGTGTTACATGGGGCAGGTGTCTGTCCTTCTCTCTCGCTCTCGTTCCTCCTCTTCCTCCAGGCTGCTGGAGCAGTCCATCGCCTCTCCACTCTTCTTCTCAGAGCTGGGGACCATCGGAGACCAGGTCTCCCCAAACACATCCTCCTCACTTCCCTCCTTCCTCCCCTCCACCTCTTCGTCCTCCTCCCCCCCTCTCTGCCTGCAGTAAGGTGGGATCTCAACCACGACGTATTTCTTCGCCCAGCCACTCTGCACTGTCTTCTGCCGGACGTCATTTCCCGTCTGGCCTGCGTCAGACCTGGAGTTAGTTGCTGAGAGGAAAAAAGAGAAAAGAGGGAAACAGGAAAGAGAGGAAGGGAACAATTAATATCTAATTTGGTGCCAAAATCTATACCTGCGGCTTAGTTTCTGCAACAGTTTCCCACTTGTACTAACTGCCAAAAGCCATTTCTATCTTATGGCTTTTTCTTAACTGATGGTATATTGTTGTAACTATTCAAATAGTTTTATCTAGTTTATTTCTTAAGTTGTGGATGTTAATTCTTTTTATCATGTAAAGCACTTTGTCACTTTGTTTTTGAAAGGTGCTATATAAATAAAGTGTGTTATATACATACAGCAATGAGGGTCATAGGAGTGCCATAAAAAATGATAAATCTGTAAAACAATAAGGAATAAAGGAATGAGGAATAAATAAAATAATTAATAATTAAAAAAAAGTGGAAATATAAAGAGAAATAAATAAAATAATGAATAAGTAAATTTGGACATATAAAGAGAAAACTAAATATACAATATTTATTTTCACATTTATATACTTCTGAAAATATTTATTTTGGCATATTAATTATTCAATTTATTCTGTATATTGGTCTATTCTTTTTTTTATATAATGCAATTTATTTATTTGTTTCCCTTTACTTATTCATTTCTCTATTGCCAAAAGCAAAAGGGATTAAATTAAAATGATTATATCTATTATTCTATATATGTAGTTATTTATTTATTATTTTATTTATTTTTCTTTGCATTTCCACATTTTTTAAATTTCCTTATTTAGTCTTTTATTTGTTTTACTTTTTATTTGTATTTATTCCTCTTTATATGTCCACATGTGTGTTCTTATTCTTTTACAGTTTTATTCTTTTTTATGGCACTCCTATGACTCCATAATGTACATCATCAAAATCAGATGCATTCCAATTTTAAAATGCCAAATAATGTTGGAGTGCTGTTACACGTTTTAGGCTCTTTGTCAAAAAAAGCTATTTTTTTTTATTTTTGGCACATTAAACTTTAATATCAAAAATGCTGAAAGGACGTCCTCATCAGACAACTGACCTGGCAGAGTTGTGGAGAGCTGGCTGGAGTTACAGGTAACAGAACCGTTGTTATTGGAGCTAACGACAGCAGCGAGGGGGAAGAACTCGAATCGGGGCAGCACGGGGGAAACTGGTACGGAATGACACTGTCGTCCTGGCAACTGCTGCCAGAAGTAAGACGTCTCCTGTTGGCTTCCTCCAGGTCCATGAGCAGACGGCTGGTTACTGAACACACTCCCCGGAGGTGAGCGAAGGTCAAACATCAGCGAGAAGACGGACTTGCTGGGCACATCGCAAAACTTGATCTTGCCCCCACACAGGTCCTCTCGGGCGGTGAACGGGTTGATCTTGCGAGCTTTAGAGGCTCGCTGGGCGATGGGGGGCTCATAGTAAGGGTCCTGGACATTGACTTTTCTTCCTGGTTTGCACGAGAAGATCTCTGATTGGCTGCGGCTGAGCCAGATGTTTCGTCGGGGGCGAGGCGATTTCTGAGGGATTTTATCATCCTGGAAACCGAGAGGGTTCAGTCGCTTGAAGCCCTGGAGCTTCTCACCTTGAACGAAGAGACAGGTCAGTTTTTGTGACACATGTTGCATAAAATTTACATAAAACTATAACATTTTATTGTAATATTAATGAGTTGTAAGTCTAGAGGAGTATCTTCTATATCATACTGTCATATTTTCTTAATTATGCTCTGATGGTAAAATAGATAATCTAATGTAACCACTAGGTGGCAATACAGGCTAAAACCTGCGTAGAGTAAAGAGACATGAGATCCCTTTCCTTCAAATGTTTCCAAAGGCACTGATCTTAACATTCTCATAGAAGTGCAGCAGGAAAAAATATTAGGATGAAAGGAAGAATTTGAGGATGACAGACACAGGGGGAAAAAAAGGCATGTCTTGAAAAAGGCATGAGTCTCAGTTTGCAGCGATTGATCACATTGTTAAAAAACAGATAGTTCATATAAGCACAAAAAGTTTGCAAAAATCAGTTATCCCAAAGTGAATACATATAAACAGATTGGCTAACCACAAAAACATTAACATTTATTTCATCCTCCTCTCAAATCTTATTTATTGTTGCTCTTCTGAGAGACCGTGTATCTCTTTAATGCCAGGAAATATCTGAAATAATTACTCGTGTGACTCATGAGGACCAAAAATACCAAAATATTTGGCTCAAAAGTAGTTATGCAACAGAACTATTTCCTACTACGAGGATGATCCTTGTTTTGAGGAAATGCTGATGTTATCAGGTAAACAGAGAGAGGGAGCTGGAGGGTGGACTTCATGACGTTCTCCATGACGTAGGTATGTCAACACAACACCAGATATGAGAAACCATGTTTATGTCAATACTATAAATCGCTCCTGCGTCCTGTGACGTCATATGTTCGTGCTCTCCTTCTTCACACACACTCTAGTTCTGAGGAAAAGGAGCCGTTTGGCTCGTCTAAACAAAAACATTACACTCTGTGATGGTCAGACATGCAGGCGGCGGGACGCTGGACCAAATTAGAAGTGAAACCTGGACCTGCATGGATCAAGTATCTCAAAATAGGCATCTAAAATCTCAGACCGAAGTCACGGTGAAGTTTATATTATCAGCAACCAAGGACTCTACGCTCCGCTACTTTGAAGTGTGATACGGATAAATGTTAGAACAGATTTAACTGAATAACTTAAGAACAGGGGATCCAGATGGAAATTGGGATATTACTCTCCTGACAAGCGGATTGTGTGACTACAGGGCTCAACACTAACTTTTTTAAAAGTGGGTGCCAGGCATCAGCTTTGGTTGCTGAAACTGATAACATGGTTGCCATTTTTAATCACCTTATATGTTGTGTAATTAATGTGCTTTGCAAGAGGAACTGGTGTTAGGAGAGGAGAGAAGTTTTTTGTGAGGCTCGACACTGACAGGATAACAAGTGAAATATTGACTAGCTGGCAGCCTGACTAGATACGAGTACAAGCAGAGCCTGGGGGTGAACAGCTAGGGAGGCCAGGAGAAGGATATAAAATAGGTTTCCGTTTCCGTTGCCCTGCTTGGATTACAGTTTCTATTTCTTTACAGGAATTTTGCAGGCATCTTCTTGTAAAGAAAATGAGGTGATATTTATTGACGGTAAAGCTAAAGCTGAAATGACAGATCACGGGATCACAGAGTGAGATTTTGTGCAGCGCCTGTACCTTTGGGTATGGTCTTCTTGTCGTTTTCCCCACTGAGTGGGACGCACTCGTGCTCCATCTCTTCAACTTTAAGGCGTGCGAGAATCTCCTCGAGGTGCTTGACGTTGTCTGGGAAGGATGGTCGGAGTTTAGGGTCCATCTGGGGGAGGAAAAAAGGGAGAAAGATGAGATTTATATTTTTATACAGTAACACGGTGCCGAAGCAGGGATCAATTGCACTCATCAGATTATTAACAGGGAGAAGCAAAACATACACAAACAAGATTCGTTGCTGGGGCCACGCCTGTGGAACAAGCTCCCAGGATCAATTAGGGCCTCAGACTCACTTGTTTTTAAATCTAATCTTAAAACTCACCTGTTCCTCTTAGCCTTCCCCCAGAGGTTTGATAATTAATATAATTTAAAGTAATTTTACTTACTTTTAATACTTTGTCTATAATTTTATTTATCCTATTTTGACGATTTTTTTGTGTGTAAATTGTTTTACCCTTTATGTGAAGCGCCTTGAGATTTAACTGTATTTTAAAGTGTGCAATAACAATTAAATGTATTATTTTTATTATTCTTATTATTCCATTTGCTCCAGAAGCATTAAACATTAACAAAATATTACTGTGTTAGTTATACAACATTATATTAATTTACATAAACAACCAGACCAGAGCTGATTCCTCTACAAGCATTTGCAGTGTATTTCACAAGCTGGTTTTCAATAAAAAATAAATGGATTTAATTGGTACTTTACTTCAAAAACACACAGTTTCTCAGCAGAAAGTGGTACAAAAGAAAAGCGTGTGGAAAAACAATTGAAGATGAGGCAAGGGGGAAGCAAAACAAAGGAGACGGCTGCTAGGAGAGAAAAAGAACAGATGGAAAAACAAGACGGGGGACAAAAATGTGGCTAAAGATGAAGACATACAGCTGTCAGGGAAGTTCAAAGGGGTTGAAAGAAGATGCTAGAGAGTAACTGTAAAACTGACTATTAAGAAAATTAAATTACACTTGGCGCTCTGGAGAAAAGACTTGAATGGAATTAAGGGAGAAAAGGATGATAAAAGCGAGACAGCAGACAAGGATGAGAAGGGATGGAGGGAGCCAATATAGGATCAATCAGCAGGGTGCTCCAAAATCTTTAATGCCCTCGTCTTCTGAGGTTTGTAATTATGTCAGAATATAAAAACACAATTCCAGTCCAGTGATTATGATGTTACATTAGCAAAAGTAAACTCTCATGAAAAAAAACTCTATTTGTTTTGGTTTGATTTACTTAATGTCCCTCCTCATCTCAATGGCAATACAACAAATCAATGTATGAATATAGAAAAGACGAGTCTACCAAGTAACTGATCCAGCTTTTAGAGAACAGAGAACCCCCCGGATAGTGAGCTGAATCAGCTTATTCAGATAATCAGATTGCCCCTCTATTTACTTAAGAAATTAAAAATAAAACAGTGGAAATCCCAAAAAACAACCTGCAGTAGACAAGACATTTGGGAAATGTCTTTCTCTCAACACAAAGAAAAGGTTGTTGGTATAGATGCACTTAAACATGACAAAACATGACCACCGTGCACTAACTTTAGCAGATACATGTTTACTGGTTTCTCTTCAGTTTGATCAGAAATCAACAGAGATTGTTACAACACTGCGATGTCTTGATTGACAGAGACTGGGACAGACTGGTTGGACAGGACATGAGAGTGGTGGACTCACATTGCAGCAGTTGAAGGCCAGCTGGAGGAAGTCAGGCGGACAGTCTCCAACCATGTGCTGGAACGTGTGATAGTCCAGGCCGAAGTTCTGCTCAGGAGGGAGAGAGGAGAGAGAGACAGAGAGATTTGGATATAAGAAAGTTAAACAGGAAATTCGTATTTACCATTCTAAAAGTGGGATAAAGACAGAGAGATAGACAGAGCTTCATCAGATGTTTGACATCAGGCAACTCTTCTGCCAAAAAACAGCTTCATGTCAAACTAATCCCTCTGACACGGTCCTGCTGACTGCCAAGTTTGCATTTTGTCTCTTTCAGTTCACTGACAGTTTAAATAACACTGTGTGATAAAAAAAAGATATCTCTGCAGGTAAAAAGGTAAATATTTTTAGAATTCAATTTAAGACTAAAAAGCTGTAAAAAGCTGCATTAAACTGTGTTTAAGACAATCTACATTTAGTTTATGTAAAAAATATATATTAAGATTTTTTAGTCCCTTCTTTGCATATTAAATAAAACAACTTGTATCTCATATTAGGGGAGCATGGAGATAAATCTAATCAGAAGGTTGACTTACAATTATATATTAGTTGATCCCAACCAAAACTAGATGTTTGAGGCTATTACCAATATCAACATTTGAATGTTCTTTTTAAAAATCTGCCTCTTATACAATAACCCATTATTGTTTTTTTATGATAAACATATGAATATGTTTGATAAGGATCAGGATAAGGATTGTGAAAAACAAAGTCCTCTATGGTGGATGATTTACACAAATACCAATATGTACTGTATGTCATAAGCTATAATATCTGCCAGACCATCAATGATTACAGTTCTGTTAAAGTTTTGCCAGGATGGGATAATAAGGATCAACCCTCCATCCATTGATTAAGTAAAAGACAGAGTTGAAGGTCTGCATGAGTCATGTGGATGTTACACAGTACAAACAGAGTGAATTATGGGACACCAACAGATCAACCTGTGTATAAAGCAAACAGATGGAGTGATACGAGATTATAGGGTTGAAAGTAGGTGAGAAGTAGATGAGCAGTCACCTCTGTGCGGGGAAGATAGTCAGGGTCAGCCTGGACCCTCGCAATCATCTCACACAGGACTATCCCATAGGAGAATACATCGGCCTGAAAACAGATAGACACACATAAAGGCATGCAAACAACAAAAATGCTCTTTAGTTTGTTTTTCTAGAAGTTCCAAGATAAATGGAAACTGTGCATCTTCATCCCAACTCATTAATTTTCTATGCATCATTGGTGATTTGCTTTCATCTATATCTTCTTTTATCTAATCAATACTCATCTAATGTAATCCTACTTGAGTTTATTTTCAACAATATCTCATCTTATACCACTACTTGCTACTTGAAGTCAGAGGTCAAAGTTGGTGACTTTACCTTCTCGTTGTAGCGTTCGTCTCTCAGCACCTCTGGAGCCATCCAGAAAGGAGAACCAACCACTGACAGTTTCTCTATTTCAGCACTACACACAACAAACACACAGATACACACGTTATGTACAACATGTTGATGTATTTGGTCCATTATAATGAGGATAATTCAATAAACTTCAGAGGCTCGGAGATGACTCCTGTGTTTCTGGTGTTTCTGGTGGTTTCTTCAGTCTGTCACTGTAATGTTAATATGAACAACCTGCTAGATAAAAGAAGATGATACAGAACATCAGTGCAAATATGTAAATATGAAAACTAGGCCCACTATGTCCTGGCTTTTTCACTCAAAATGACCCTCTTGCTCAGTGTGTGTACCTTCTAGTAACTAGATGGAACTAGAGTCTTGTTAACGTATTATTGCAGTTTTAAATTGTACCAGGACGATAATGACTGTCTTACCTTTCAATCAGTTTTTAAAAAAGAGATAGTCTGTAAAATGAATCTTGCTTTTTAATCCTTCAAGTTCAGAAGCTTTTGCTCTGTTTCTATTTAGATTGGGTAAAGTCGGACCAGAGTTATCATCTCAAAACTTTGTGGGCAAAGAAGACGTTTCACCCACTGGTTAACCGAACCTTCTCACTTAGTAAACTAGAATTTCCGCCTCGCTGTTGTATTGCCTGCGCCAACCAGTCAAGTTGCAGTTTACAACCATGTCTGTACAAATTGTCATCACTTTACCACTTTATCATGTTAGACATTTGTGTGAAATTGGCATAATGAGCATATGAATTCTGGAGTTAGGAGTTAGGAGTGACCTTGACCTTTGACCACTGAATTCTAATCAGTTCATCCTTGTGCCAGTAAAGAAATCCCTTCAAGGCGTTCCTGAGACATCGGGTTCATGAGAATGGTACGTACGTACAGATGGACGGACAACCCAAAAACCCAATGCCTCTTGCCACGGCTCTTGTCGGCGAGGAGGCATAAAAATGATAGGTGTGGCTACATTCTGTGCATTATTCACACATGTTTACATAGCCACACACGTTTGCATAGATATACAAGATTATAGAAATTATCGTTTGTCTAAGTCAACTTTGTTCCTGAAGATGTTTTAGGAAAGAGAAAACAGTCCCCCTCCTTCATTGTGCTACTGAAGCATTAAAAAACAAACCCTGCACTGATAATATCCTCCTGTTATCAAAACACAAAGGTTGAGAATGTGATCTGTACAGCCTGCTGTTAATGCCGGTGCCAGACACACGTGTTAATAAATAACCTAGCCCGGTAAGAGGAGAAGGAACACACTTAAGTGAGTTACAAATAGCTGCAACAAGAAAAACAGAAAGTAACAAAACACATCGTAGTGGACACTTCTTTCTCTTTGTATGGCTATTTAAAATAAGTTGCACCAGATGTGATACTTTATAGCTCGATAGGTTTTTAAAGTGTACATGAGAAGATTAACTCCTGGTGTAAAACGAGGGGCAATGCAACTATAACAAGGTCCTGATGGTAAATAATTAATAAAAATTAGGTTAGGGCAAAAAAGACCTATTGTAACAGACACATTAACTCAGTCCGTTATGTCACATATACTAAAACATTATAGTTATCAAGTAAGTATTTCTGTTTTGGAGCTACAAAAATGGCCAAATGGTTTTGCCGATGAAGCCTGGGGACATTTTTGACCACTAGGGGGCAAAACATCAAAACAAACTAAAAGGACGCAGCTACTGTACCACCACATCACTGGATTATTCAGTTGTTATTGCTAACATAAGAACACACAACTTTCTAGTCACACATCAAGCAGACATAGAACAACATTAGCACTCAGTTGGAGATGTGTTTCACCACCTAAAGAGTTCAATATTCACTCTTCTTCTAGCTCTGGTATTCTGAAACAAACATCTGGGGCTTTAACTGCTAAATGCTTTGTTTTTTCAGCCACTCACTAGCTGTCTGTTTATCATCTGGTGATTGGCAGGGATATGGATTTGTGCACAACCCAACAGCTGAGACTCAACCACGGAATAACTCTGCCATTAAAAACCAAAACAGTTCGCTCAAAGAGGCTACAAAGCTCTGTCAAGCTAGAGTCGGGTGACAGCTCCCTTCACACTACAAATTCATTGTATTCAATGAATAATGCATTAATTAAGTAAGACAGTCAGTCCTTTTGTAATTCCTAATAAAGATCTAGGACTAGGTATATTTATGTAGAGCAGTAAGGGAGTGGGTTTGTGACGTCATCAACAGCAAGTCGGCCATTTTTGGAGGGTCAAAGGTAAGAGTGCCATCCGCTGGCTGTTTACTGTAAGTGTAAAAAAAAAACTGTTGAACTACTAACAGAAAACACTGCACAGTGAATTCAAAAGCCAAATTGTAGAATATAGTATACAGTCAGACACAAAGGTAGGCTAACGTTATGGGTTTCATTTTGCAAGACACCAGTAGATTAATTATGCAAGATTAGCCGACGTTTCGTTAGTATTCAGTTAGCATAACATTAGCTAGCTTATCTATGTTCACATGATTGTGTAGTTGGCATTTGGCTCGTAGATCTGAAGGTCATATACCTATCCGTTTGTAAATTGGACATGGGCCTCCAAAGATTTACATATTTTGAATTGCTGATTAACTTAGTGACGGTAATGGGTGGCAAGCTGTGAAGGTCCTCCTAATTCGTAAGGATCGATATTTACTAACTTCAATTTTGTAATATATTGCCCCTTTACCTCTGTCAGCTTCTCTTTATATGGGCATTTGTCTTTTGCACGTACTTAATACATTTCTGTTGATGAAAGATTGACAGATGAGAGACAGACCGATGACAGATAATGACAGCTACCGTAGCTTTGTATGCTACCCCCAAAAATGGCCTCGCCCCCCCTCCTCCCCCAGCATGCACAGCGATTCCTTTTCCCTATTGATTTATTTCATGTCTCTTTTATTTTGTATGTTTATTTTATCTTTGTCATTTTTTGTTTCATTTGATTATTTATTACTTTTATTTTCAATTTTTTACATCTTTCTCTTTTTAATTTGCTTATTTTTGATACTATTCCAATCTCAAAATACAATCCTATATGTTTTATATCATCTGTGTATGAATAATATACATGAATATAATGGTATAATTCTTTCATATAAATGGAAAAGAGCATACAATATGCTGCATGTATAATCTTCTTTGGCTCAAAAAAATTATTTGAAACAGAGAATTCCTTACAGATTGGTGGGAATCTTTTCTGCCAGACCAAAGTCTCCCACCACCGCCGTGTAGCCGCTGTCATCACATTTGATCAGGCAGTTCTGTGAACACAGAAAACCATTATCATTATTTTCTCACGTTTAGTTGAGGAAGTTACTGACACTGTGGGATTAAAAAAACACATTTCGCGGCATAGAAATATCAGCCAAACCTCCACTTCCTGATTGAACTTAACCGTTCAGTATTATTTTCATTCTCATTCTCTGTACATCACAAAAAGGGAATTAACAGCACATTTAAAGATGCATCGCTATGAAGTTTGGATTCTTCCTCTTCACCCTAAACGTAACTATATGTAAATCTACGGTTACCGTATGTTGAAACAGCACATGCACTTCATTCACTAGCCCAACCCTGTGTAACATGAGAGTTAATAAACTGACACTTGGTAGCCACGGATACTGAGTTGAGTAGCGTACTGTACCATGCTGCTTCAGTGTACAGTACATATTCTTTAAACTGTCACGTTGCCCTTTATATCTTTGCGTCATAGTCTTATTCCTGGGCCTTTCTTAAACAGAATTTATAACTTATATCTACATTTAGCTTTATAAAAACACAGTATAATCTCTAAACCATAGGATAAAGTTGCAGTTGGAAGGAGAGAGAGCTTTGAACAAGTACATAATAATATAATAATAATAATTAGAGTATAAAAAAGAAAGAAAGTTGCTTTGTCCATTGAGCTTCATGACTGAGGTATGAACCATAAAATAATGGACGTTGAATTAATTTGAGGAACTACAATCTGAGAGACTGTGACCACACCATCTAACCCTCAGAGTCAACTGCAAAACTTCTATAACAGGTTTCACTTAATGCAGTGGTAGGAAGTATATTTTTGGCATCATTAGGCAAAAATTCCATAATAACCTTTCAGCATATTGTAATTCAAGTGTTCTGAGAGTAAACTAGACTTCTGCACCTCCTCGTGGCTCTGTTTTCAGGCTTTAGAAAATCTAGCCTGTGACGGGAGACTTTGGCCAATCACAGGTCATTTCAACACGTACTAAGAGAAGCGACCACATCACACCAATCCTTTCTGCCCTTCACTGGTTACCTGTGAGTTTTAGAATTGATTTTTAAGATTTTATTGTTTGTTTTTAAAGCCTTGAAAGGTCTGGCTCCTGCCTATATCTGTGATTTGCTGACTCCCTGTGAGCCTGATCGATGCTTGAGATCCTCTGGCAGGGCCCTACTAATGGTTCCAAAATCCAAACTTGTCAACAAAGGTGACCGGGCTTTTGCTGTCCGGGCCCCTCAGCTGTGGAACTCCCTGGCTGAGGATCTCAAATTTCAGTATCTTCCTTTAAATCTCTTCTTAAGACTCACATTTATATTATGGCTTTTTCTTAAGTGATGGCGCATTGTTGTAACTATTTATAGGATTTTATCTAGTTTAGATCTTAAGTTCTGGATGTTAATTACTTTTATTGTAAAGCACTTCGTAACTTTGTTTTGAAAGGTGCTATATAGATAAAGTTATTATTAGTAGTACTACTGCAGAGAGAGAGAGCGTTCCTATTAGCTGTTCTATAAATACAGATGTGCGTGCACATCCCTTTGGTTAAAGCCTGGTTCAATGGCGGAACATGCTGCAGGAAAAGTTACTATTCCAGCATTGGCAACAACTGCCTACACTGCAAACCTTTTCAAGACAAAGCATTTCAGAGATGGATAGAAAATGTTGCTAATAGTTACCTGACAGCCTTCTGCTGACCGCTGTGACGCAATGCCTATGGTTAGCAGAAGGCTGAACTATTGTCAACATTTTCTCTCCATCACTGAAACACTTTGCCGATATTTTAGCTCACTAGAGCCTCGAATCACAGTATGCCATCTCGAAGGGCTTTACAGATTCACAAGTCTGCAACGAAAACAAGAGGACACTCCTCATAGAAATACTGCTATATAACGGCATCAGGATTACAATGACAATCAGGATGATGTTTGAAAAATGAATGACTACTCGTACTGATTACTGCATGAAGCGCGTGCATTTGCCTGTGCTCGTCTGGTGGGAGGGGCTTAAGACAAAGCGAGGACAGCTGCAGGATGAGGGCTGTATTTCCAATTTCAGGCGGTTTTTTGGGCCATTTCCAGAAAACTGTCTACCCTGAGGTACCACTTGAATTACAATATGCTGAAAGGTTTAGAGCTTTAAACTTCTCTATGCACTTATTTATTATTGTACAGATGAATAACTGTAAGCTTAGACAGGCAATGGATATGATATGAGTTTACAGCAGAGTGCATACTGTCCCTGATCCCTGCCAGGTCCATACCAACATACATGGCTCTGGGTCAAGCTGGAAGACTAGAAGCTGCCTGGTGCAGATTATCACATCTGACTGTGACACTGTGTTCTTTACAGAGAGGTTAACAGGTCTAAGAGTAAAAGCGCTGATAATTGTTGACAAGACACCGAACATCTTTAACATTTGACATCTGACATCTCAACATAAGTCTTATGTACAGAGGTTGCTGCAATATCCTAGGACCAAACACTAATATTAGCCAAAGTCAAAGGAAGAGTCATAAAAACACGTTCTGAACTAATAAAGTTCCTCCTGTCCCTTGCTGTATTCTTCTCTAGGGTGTGAGTGAAACAGGCCTATATGTGGGTCTCTAAACCAAAAATACTTTATGTTAAAGTAATCTGAATGAATAACAAATCTACTGCAATGGAGATTGAATAATATACATATCTACAGGTAATACTGGGGCCACATGATGGCCTGCAGTTCTATTTTCAGCTGTGTTCTCCTCTTAATGACCAATTAGCCCGTCTAGCTAACCTTGGAGGTGAGGTCCCGGTGGAATATGCCTTTGGAGTGCAAATAGGCCAGGCCGCTGGCGATCTCATAGGCAAGTTTCACCCTGGTGGGCCAGCTCAGGTGTTTGTTGCTGTCTATAAGCTGCTCCAGGTTTCCACCATTAATGTACTGCAGAAAGAGAGACAAGAATAAATAAGTAACAAAAACATTAACACACAAGGAAAGGAACACAAACTATTATATTTTACTGGAATGTATATTATACAAGTTTAGTTTTTAATCTCTAATAATAAAAAAAAAAATGGTGATGGGCCAAGAAATGCATCTAAGAAATTGATTAAAATTTCATTTCTGATAGCAAGTTATTAAGTTAACAGACGTTATGTGTTTCATTCTGTGGGGTTTGTTTGGTTCTGTTGTTTGGTCTTTTGTTCTTTCTTTTCTCCATAATGTATCCATCTTCTACTTGTTGTAAAAATGAAAAAAAAAAAATAATAAATATATTGTCCAAAAAAAACAAAAACACAAAAAAATGGCCAAATTATGGGCTTCAGAATATAAGGATTGAAGAAATTTAACATTAAGAAATTTAATATTATTTGCCAAACAATAATTGATTACTAACATTAAATGTTCTTCATGTGCTCTGAGTAGGACAATATTCTCGTTTGACTCCATATAGCCATTGTATTAGTGAGCTGGGGAGATGTCAAACCACCTTTAACAGGAATTAAATGTGAGATGTAGGATAGTAAATGTAGTGTGAATACTCCAATCATAGCAATGTAACACTCTCTGCTGCCAGTGACAGAAACAACAGACTGGTTAGCTGGCTTAAAAAATGGTCAACTGGTGACTCACTTAAACTACATCAAGGTAACAGACTAATTACATTACACAAACCAACTGCTAATCCAGCTGGCTCATAGAGTGGATGACTGGTGGGTTGTTTGGGTTACAGACGGCCCGCCTGCTGGCCTGGAGGCAAGCTAGTGTATCGAGCAATTGGCTGAATAAAATCTGGCAGCTTGTTCAACTGGCTGACAGAGCTGCTAGTTCCCTACATGCATGCATGCATGTGGACCGTCTGATCAGGCTGAAGAGTGGGCAGCTAGGAGGACAAATCAGCTCAGTGGGTTTAAAAGTATCCAGGGTCCTTCACTGTGTCTGTCAGCTTCAATCCAGAATAACTCATCTGACCTTGCTGCTTGCATGCAAACACACAGACACACTAATCCCATGTCACATATATCACGAACAACAGTGGTTAACTAGATAGAGCTGAGATGGGATAAAGAGGTGGTCTGGTTTAGCTGTGGTTATCGGTATGACTGACAGCCCCAGAATTAGGTCATAAGGGGGGCTGATGTTGAGGGGAGGAGATCCCTACCTCTTCACGCAATTAAATAAACTGGTCTTCTTTTTTATGTTTTAGCCTTCAGAATGCCTATTTGAAAACTAAACTGGTACAAAAATGTATTTATTCCATCCATTCCATGATTTTATTGGGTCTTATATATTGCATATATTCATGATTATTTATTACCTGGTTTGATTATACCTGGTTTTATTATTTAAAATTATTTTTATTTTAAAGAACTACTGTCTCACACTCAACATGGGAAATTAAGCATGTTTATGCATGAGTGTATGTATGTAATATGTATGTATGATCTATGCCCTATGCGTGTATGTGCACTGTGACGTTGTTGGCAAGTTTGTTTTGTGTAATGCAGCGACGTGGAGCCCAAGACAAATGTCCCTGTTGGACAATAAATATCTTTTCTTCTGGTCAGTTAATTTGAATTTTCTGATAATAGCATATTTTTTTACAGTGATTGTAAAACTATGTATGAATTGTTCTTGGTAAATTGGTAAATAACATGACCAAAACTATTATAATATCAGACAGTGTTCTTTCAACTCAATGAGCTGCATTCCTACAACAAATGACATTATTTCCCCTAAGCTGTGTGTGACTTTTCCAGCTGAATGCAGGGTCACATCCCGAGTCATACGATCTATCTAGAACACTTACATCTTAAGTGCTGTGATGGTTCAGCTTCAAAAGGAAAATGGTGACATCAAAAGATACTAACTGGATTGAGTTTCAATCACTGGCATCTTAAAGAAGGTATCCTTATACATTTGGTATTTAATTTGAAGTATAAAAATAGAAAATTATAACTGGCTTGATGCCAAATAGATTCACTTTGGATTAGAACTCAGGATCACCAATATGGAAAACCTGCTTTGCACTCCAAGTTAAACTCGATACAGATCAGCTCAGAAAGTCGATGTAGGTGTGTCACATAATGTCAGTAAATATTTTTGCTAGAATGAAGATAAGAATTGTGCTGTCTCACATGATCTACATCCGGACCATCTGGACCAGTTCTTCAGCCTAGGACTTTATGTTTAAATAAATTCTTTGTCCTTGGATCCCATATAGTGAAACATTCAATAAAAATATTCCACCACACACGAATAATCTTCATGTCACTTGCATGCCTTTTTTATTTAATTTTAGATCCTAATCAATAGTTCAGATAAAATGTTCTATTAGAGCTCAAAAGGTACTGGCAAAGGGATTTATTGCTATCATTTTGAAATGCCAAAAAGGTCTGACGACTCATGTAAAAGGGCTCGACAGTAAGGGTTGGCAGGTTGCCATTGGCAACCAATTCTTCGCCTTTGGTTGCCACCCTTTTCAACATATAAAAGTAGGGATGGCAAACAGCAAAATGTGCACCCCAAAATAAATACTCTTAAAATATTTGTTACATTAGTGATAGTTAAATATTGCTGTTACAGTCAGAACCGGTCTAAACAACGCTGCATGTGAGAATGCTGCACATGCCTTGGTGCATTTACTCACATGCGCACAGGCATCTGTTTTAGAGACAATGGCAAAGCAAATTAAGTTGTTTGACTGTGGGGCGAAAAAGTTGGACTAACCCATCTACATCACAAATGAATAAGCAAATTGATTCAACTGACAAAGAACCGGATGAACCTGAACGAAAAACAAAAAGGAAATTTGAGAATTCACGGGAGACGAAGTATCCCGGCATCTTTGAGCTGGACAGAAAAATTATACTGCAAAGCATGTATAACATACACGACATGTATACATTTTCATAACTAAGCAGACATATAACTGCATAGTCTCTTAATTACTCAAAACATAAGGTGATTAAAAATGGCAACCATATTTTCAGTTTGGGCAACCAAAAGCACTTTCAAAAGTTGAGCCCTGCGTAATAAAAGAAAAAAGCAAGGCTTTAACGGACCCCAAACATTGAGCTTCCTGCAGTCTTATACCATCAAATGTCCTCACACACACACACACACACACACACACACACACACACACACCAATTCAAGATGTCAGAGGATTACAGTATTTGTCCAGCAAATTCCTCAGTAGCCACAGAGTTCAACATCTGTTGTCTGCCTGATTGGGAGGGATATAACAGGGGAAAACTCCACTGGAGACAATTAAAACTCAGACTAATCCAACTTCATTCCTTTATCATCTCATTTAAGATTAAGATTTTATTCTCACGCTGACAGAATATGCAGCGAGAGCAAAGTGTGCCTGGTCCAAAATACAAATCACATGGTTTAGCAAAAGAGTGCACCTGCTGTGTCAACTAAAAGTAACTGAATGGAAGTAAAAAAGCCTCTTATTCGGGCATGGTATTTTCCGCTGGAATTTGCTTTATCCTATTCGTCTAGTTACTGATATACCACAGTAATAATGACTTGACATAGCACATGTTTGAGCCATATATGTGCCTCACCATGATCGTGTAGAATGCTAATGAAATGAGAAACATACCGTTGTGGAAATTGTTCTGCTACACTGTCTGTCTCAGGTTAAAACCCCGGAAAGACTCAAACAAAAGGATCCTTGTTTGCTTCGGCTTCAAACAGCCGCATAATCCTGCCATGGGTCATGAATTACCATTAGCCCAGATTATGATTGCAGAAGCATTTCCTATAAGGTGTATTATATTGAGATTCAGCAGAGACAAAACAAGGCTTGATGCTCTAGATCAGTGGGTCCCGAAGTGGGTGACACCACCTTGAAGACGGGCAAATGATGCTTTAAAATGAATCATAATATTGTTCATTCATTGTGTGTTTTTATTAATGTTTCACCACATAAAAAAGCAGCAAAATTTACATTAACTGTGTTTTATATTATGTTTTTAATAGTGCTGTCAAAGTTAACACGATGACATTAACGCAAATTTGTTTTAACGCTACTAATTTCTTTAACGCAACTTACGATTTCGGAGGTTGTAGCGGGCTCAGATTTAAAGCTAGAGTGAATATGGTAATGATATCAAATTAGAAAAAACCTAAGGAATCCATTTGTACCAATTATGTCATACTAGCTTATTGCGACGGAGGCTACATAACGCTCCAAACCTGCGCTAAATTTTGTCAAGGAAAAACAGGCATGGCCATTTTCAGCCATTTTAGCTGTGATATTGCATTTATTTGGCTGCTATTAATGTGTTCACAACAGTGAAAAGTACTTCATCAAGCACTTCTCTTTTGCTTGTTTTTTTGTTTATTTTGCAGTTGTCTGTGTTGCATGCGTCAGAAACAGTGAGTTTCTCGAGGTAGCTCAGGGCCATGCAGTAACTTAATTCTCCATTTCCTCAGAGCACAGCCTCATAGTGGGGGTCAGGTAACAAAACAGCAAGAGCCCGCTACCAAGGTCTGAGAATGCAGTTTGGTCCTGACACGACACAACAGGATCTGTTTACCCCGCAGCAGGAAAACAAGACCTACCGCAGTGAGCGTGTATGTATATTCATATGTGTGCCTTGCAATGCATGGATTCACTTTGCAACTACAGTATAGGAAGTGTGTGTGTGTATCTGGCATCCTAAAATGTGTTCTCTTATGCAACTGCAGAAAGTTGGTGTTCGTCTTTGTTTGTCAAGGCCACAATGAGCGCATTCACGGAGCAACGCAACAGTATAATCACGTACATGTGTGTGTGCGCCTGGAAGCATCTTTAACAGTGCATGCTTTCTTCAGAGAGGGATGAATTGTGTGTTTTGTACTATCTGTCCACATTTACATGTATTTGCAACACAAACATGTTTACAGAGATGCATCTTAAGCCCCTGGTTCAATCGGTGAAGTGTATGTGTGTGAATGTATGTCCATGTGCATGTGTGCATCTGTCATGAATGTGTGTTTGTGTGCAGTTTTATATGTGAATACAATGACCAAAGGACATAAAACGGTCATCCCACGTCGGATGTTACCATTCTTGAATAAGCTAGAAGTTGTGCATCAACAACAAGGGGACATGGCAAGAAGTTAGAGCTGCAACTAACGATTATTTAAATTATCTGCTGATTATTTTCTCGATTAATCTTTTCGTACATAATGAGGCAGAAAATAATTAATGAAAATACAATTCACAATTTTCAAGAGCTCAAAGTGAGGTCTTCATATTGCTTTTTTTTCCCGAAACTCAAAGAAACATTGTTTACTTTTTATAAAGAAGGAAAATCAGCAATTTCTCACATTCAAGAAGCTGTGATCAGCAAACGTTTCACTTTTTTTTTAACCATTTAATCAATGATCAAAATAATTGCTGGTTAATTTTGGTGATCAACTTTAATCAAATGTATCAACTAATTATTTCAGCTCTACCAGAAATTCTCCTTTATTTTAGTAAAAATCCATCATTTAGAATTGTTTCCGATGTCCTGAAAATGACCTGCCAATAAATGAAGAATATTTGCAGACAGTTTTTCAGACTAGTGGTTTTCAATTTTACCTGTGGTCTTGAGAAGTTGTATTAATCATATATTTATTATTGCAAAAATCCTGGCAGAAGCTCAATGCTGCATCCTCACAAAGCCTGTCACAAATATCAAGTTTTACATTCTGAAAGTACATCTGCATCACATCGGCTCAGCAAAAAACTAAAGAAAACCAAAACTAACTTTGTAAGTGTAGAAGGAGCAACAACAGGAATACCATATTAATTAGATTAAGGTTATATTAGCACTTTGTACCTCTCACTTCTCTTCCAGATAAGGAGAATTAGGCCTGACCTTCTGCACAACCAGCTTTTTCATTAAGGAGATAAATATATCAACTGCTTATCAAGCATTTTCCATGACTAATTAATGATTACCACAAACACACAGTTATCTGTCCCTCTCTCTCTCTCACTCACTCACTCACTCACACACACACACACACACATACAACACAGGTTAAATATAGGCTTTGTGCAGCCTGAAAATATTGCTCACTGTAACTTTAATGGTGTATGTCCTCACATCACGCATCTCTGGAGAATTTTATTAGCTGCCAGTATCAAATTATCCTTCCCTCTTTCTCTCACACACACGCACACACAAACAAACACACAGCATAAGTGTTATAGTTACTTAAGAACATTCTGTTCATTTGCTTTTCCACAATTACAGACTAGCGTGCTTCTGTGTTGTGTTCATTAATGACGTGATGTTCACCTGAAAATAGCAGGAACATTTACAAACATATGGGTGTATCAGTTCACAAGAAGCACTACAACATAGGCACACCAGTACACTACCTTTCATTAAAAGAGACCATAGACTGTATATTAGAATTGGACGTAGTCACCTTGACGTCACCCATTGGTTTGTGGACTATGTTTTTTTCGGCATTTAGGCAATCGGCATCTTGGTTTTAGGCAACCAGAAGTAAAACGAGAGGGTGGAGCTAAGTACAACCGAACGATGAATAAGTAATTTATAGGCGACCAAAAAGGTTATGAAACACACTGTGAAAGGGTTAAAGACAAAAACACGGACAACTCCCAGACCGGACAACGCCGTGGTAGCGACCTGTTAATCACAAGGTAGCCACGCCCTAAAGCATCCCCTGCTTTATGGTCCATTTGACTCTAAATGTGACCATCATTTGCTAAATGAACATCATGCTGTATTGAAGAAGACTTGAAACTAGCGATTGAGACCATAAACTCATGTTTACAATGTTTACTGAGGTAATAAATCAAGTGAGAAGTAGGCTCATTTTCTCATAGACTTCTATACAATCAGACTTCTTTTTGCAAACAGGAGGTTGCCGCCTGGTTGAGACGCTTTGATCTCACATGTTGTACATTTGTATACAAGCTTTAATATGAAAAGGCGTGTTTTCCTACCTCTGTCAGAGCGTGGAGCTGGCCCTCGTGGATACACACTCCCTTGAACCTGCAAAACCACAAAAGACATGCAAGATGAAGTTCTCATAATATCATGATTTCATCTTTGAGATAACACAAGGACATTTGTTAGAATTTGATAGGAATTATCAGAGTATTGAAGCTGACACACAGACATGTCTTACTTTTCGTCACAATACATACATTCCTACTTTTTAGTTTCTCTTTGTTGAAGCCCCTGCTCTACAGTCTACAGGGTCACATAAATGATAATAATGTCAAAACGAAACACTTGCATGACCTTCTCTGATGTGAGTAAACAGAGAAAGCAGGAAGAATAGCTGAGAAAAGATTAAGATACCAGCAGGCAAGACCAGACAAGTGATAACGAGACTGTCTGTTAACAGGGGGATAATAACAGCTCAGTTGTTTCACCTGCATTCCATCCATTTCTCCCTCTACAAAGCCCATCACTTTATACATTCTTAATAAACACAAGCAGAATCTTCTAGACTGCTTATCTGCTTGTGTGTGTGTGTTTCTCCATCACTCTGACACACTGGATGTGTTGTTGCTTCCTGACAATGCATTTTTTTGTGCGTTTTTAAGCCCAAGAGGTTGGAAAACATCCTTAAAGGGTCCATGCACCCCTTCAACTAAAAGTGAAACAATGTGTGTGTGTGTGCAGAGCAACATATGAACCAACTTTGTTCACGAGCAGCGCTGAAGGCCTCGTAATTCTGAAAGGCAATGAAAAGGTCAAATTTGTGGGTCCTTGTTGGGTTTTAGCTAACAATGAGGCCCTCAGTGTCTGCTCGTTAACACACAGACACACTCACACAATCCACACGGCTCAACAAAGATGGCATTGTAAAAGATACTGCATGTGTGTATGCACACACACACACACACATATGCATGTATGTGCACGTTCATAAACACACACTCTCCCACCCAGGGGCCCAGAGCAGAATGTGAACTTTACAGAAAGTGTTTACTATAAAAACCGCGAACAACAATACTATTCTGGGGTATTGTAGTCATCCGAATTCTCGTAAAGTTTTATTTAGTCTAGTGACTTATCCTTTTCCTGTCATAAACGCAAGGCAAGGCACGTTTATTTGTATAGCACCTTTTAAATACAGAGGCAGTTCAAAGTGCTTTACAGAAGGGGAATAAGTGCATTAGAACAACATTTAAAAACACAATAAAAAGGGTAAATATATGAATAAAATACAATACAATAAGTTTCCCTAAATTCAATAAAGAACATAAAATGCAGTAGAGACACTAAACTAAACTAAAGCCACAGGAGATCTGGGGAATTTTTCATTTACATTTGAGAGTGGCTAAAGTTGGGGTGCCTTTAAGATCATCAGGAAGCTGGTTCCTTCTGTGCGTAGATTGTTTGTTTGTTTGGTTCTGACTCAACACACTACTAGCTAACTGCTTCCTAAAGATCTAAGACACCTACATGGTTTATATTTCTCAATCATGTCGGAAATATATTTCGTTCTAAGGCTGGTAACTGATTAAAACTATTCAATAATTAACTAGTAGCCAGTGTAAAGAATTAAGAACAGGGGTAATGTGCTCAGTTCTTGTAAAAAGTAATAAAATGACAGGGAGAGGATTTTACATTCACACCAGACCAATAACACAAAGGACAATTTAAGACAAGAGTCTTAAATTAGAGAGACCAAAAAGGTCCTTCACATTCAATGCATGTGCATGTTACTGCTGTCAAAAGGCTTGTTCATACTGTTATGCATTCTGGAAAACACTATTTAAATTGCATTTAAAGCTTACAATATCAGAAGCTCAATTACTTAATGCATGCAAGTGTTGTTTACCTCATATAATAGTCACAGCTTCCCAAAAATAGATTAAATACACACTGTTTATGTTTTCTAGAGAGGACAGACTTAGCCTATATGATGGACGCATGAAGGGATGGACTGAGAGTAATCCTCTGCAACGTTGAAATCCATTTTCTATTTACAATATATGCACTGAGGTGTACCAGCCTATTAGATTCGACCTTATCAACCCCTATTTTTCACCCCTATTCTTTATTTCTTTCTTTATTATTTTTAATTTTCTTTTTTTTTATTTAATTGTATTAATTTTATTTGCGGGTGGGGGTGGATTTTGTTCAGGTGTTCTGTATTTTTGTGCATTTGTGTATTGATATATACAGTACATATACTGGTATGTGTATTTGTCTTTGTACATCTGTGTTAAGTTGTTAAAATCAATAAAGATATAAAATACACAATGTTGCATCTTCCACTAGTTTAGGTTTTGTCGTATTTTGAGTGCCTGTGCTTTGGGGTGTAGAAGCTGTATCGGCTGTATGCACTGCATGAAGTCCCACCTCTGCATTATTGTGACTGGTCAACTCACAAAAATACTCTACAAACTGTCTAAAAAGTCGTCACTTCAGGACCACAGAGTCAGGCGTGAGGGGCTTACACAATATCATGCTCTGCCCATTTAGTCCGGCCAATCATTGACTGGAAATCTCTAAAAAATTAACCTGATTGTTCATAGCCTTGTCCTGTTCCCTTGTGACAGAAAGGGTCCTCCTTGCTTTTTGCCTGTAGGCAGCTGCTGCAGCTCTAACAGGAGCTGGCAGTTCAGAAGATCCATTGTTAATAGGCTCTGTGTTTGACACAGTTTCTAGCTAACCCCAAAGGAAACAGGTCACAACCACAGACTCATGATGAGCAAGTGAGAGAAGAGAGACGCAGAGATAGAGGCAGACACTAATATAATATATGTGTAATGACCAAAAGTGGCAGGTGTTATAAGAAATGACTAATACAATGCGTAACGTAATTTGTGCGGAAAAATTTACTCATAATTTATTATTAGTTATTGAGTGACATAAACTCTTAAGCCTTAAAGTAAACCTACTGTGAATTCATCAAAGCATGCTCATTCCAAATTATTACCAGCATCTTACTGTTGAATCTGTTGCAATGAACTGACACACAGCAGGCCATTTGGATTACACTTTTAAACAATAATCACTTTTTTACACCGGGGCCAATCACGTTTTACAAAGTAGCTGATGTATTGTGATAATGCAATAATCAAGTAGAACAACAAAAAGGGAAATAATCACATTATGTTTGCTTGCTTTGTTTTAAAAGATACATTAATGTGGCTTTTAAGTTGGTTTCTGATGGTTTGTCCCCATAGAATGAGCTTGAAATTAATAATTTTTTAAATCCATCTGCACATTTTTAGTAACACCCTTTGCATATAATAAGTTAGTGAATTATTCGATTACCAACCTGAGTATGAATGGATGGGAAAGCCGGTTCATTAGCTGGACCTCTCTCAACATATTAGCTCTGTTGCTGCTGAGCTTGTTCATCTTCAGAGCCATAACTTGGTCTGAAGCTCGATGACGTACCTGCAAAACAGTCAAATGATGGCACATTTCAACGCGTTGCAAATACACTCAAGTACAACTAAACATAGGCTAACATACAGTAGGTGACTGCAAACACTGGGATTAAATAACCCTTTAAATGAACACATCATTTTTAATCATTTTAATCTTGGGTCACTAATGGTAGGCCTTGAACAGCTTGAAACTCTTGGATATTGGTAAAAATATATATATATTTGCCTCATGCAGCAAAAAAACAGAGGAAGCAGAAAAGGAAGGCAGCTCATAAAAGGGAACTGAAATGAGGTCAGCCACTGCTGTCCAGCCTTGACAAAGTAGATGTGTCAATCCAGAGCTGCACAATCAATTTTGTATTATTGTGCATCGATATTTTAGTTTCCATCTAATTGTTAGATGGTGGCAGCGTCACCATCCATCCATCTATCGATGCATCCATCCATCCATGCGTGGCTGGAGCCTATCCCAGCATGCCTTGGGTGGAAGGCAAGCAAACACTGTAGACAGGTCACGGCATGAAGATAACAACAAAAGCGCTTCCTGCTGAAGTTTAAAACAGTACACATGTGGCTACAACAAGAGAAGTAAAATAGTTCTGTTTCTCAAATCTTCAGAGACTATTAATATCACTGAATTATAATTGTGATCACAGTTTATTACAAAAAAAAGATATATGTAAACATTGCTTGGTTGCAGTAACTTCCAAGTATCGACCAGTTCTATGAACAGAAGGTGATATGTTGGTAATGGGTTTCAAGATTGAGCCTTAAAAGACAAAACCAACAAAAAAAATGAGGCTAAATTACATTAAAACAAAACTAACGTGTCTTAATGATAGTGTACATCCCTCTTGACTAAGAACAAGCAGTGTCATGTGTTCGAGAGTTCATTTTAAATTCAAGGATACAAATTTGGAGTAATTCCAGCAATGGAAGTAATTCCATTTGCTTCCTAAAAATAACTGCAGTCCATTTAATAAAGAGAAAAAGCCTCTGAAAGAGCACTAAACACATTTAATCTCTCTAATGAAGCAAACACAAATGAGTTTCTTTTGCTGCTATAAATGTTGGTTACTAATAAAGACAGGAAGCCCCCATGTCGCATGTCTATTCATTGCCCCTATCACTTCACAGCTATTTAAATAGTAAAGTGCCCTTCACACCGCAGGTTTCAGCGACACCACAACGCAGTGCATTAATTACCAAGAATTTGGTTTCTTTTGAATACACTCATATGCATGCAAATAGGAAATATCAAACTGCAAACCGCAGAAGGCAGCACATCAAATGAGTCAGGAGCTGCTGCAGACACTTGCTAACTCACTTCCTGACCTCAGAAACATAACCAGACCATGATGCAGGTTTTAATATAGTAGTCTGAAAGACTAAACTGTGTCTACAGGTAGAAAGTCTTCAGCAACAAAGAGCCTATTCAAACATTATCGAGAGCTCAATAGAAAGCATCACACATACATGCAAAACAGAGCTGCTTACTGTCACTGAACAGGTATAGCATGGTCACATCTATGCTGCTGCACGTTTGACATTATACATCAACACCTGGACTATTTTAAACCACACCGGACATGATGTATGAAATGGGGAGGTGTCAGGGCTGCTAATGTGCTAATGTTTAGTTGTGGAAAACAAAAATTATGATATATGATTAGACATGATTTATTATGTATCCTTCAACAAAAAATGGTGGAACATAATTCAGATAGCCCACATTTTTCTGGGGTAATTATTGCTCTCTCAGAGGACAGCAAATCAGGCAAGGAAAATCTTTTTATCTATGGAAATACGTTACCAGAGATCAGTGGTGGAAGAAGTACGCCTTTAACAAATATTGCGCCTACTGCGATTTGAAAGTTGCAGGAGGCCATATTGCGATTTTGATAAAATTTCAATTAATTGTGCAACCATACTGTCAGAGAAATGTAGTTAAAAGTACAATATTTGCATCTGAGATGTAGGGAAGTAGAAGTATAACGTTGCATGTACAAATACATTGAATTTGCAGTACTTAGTAAATGTACCTAATAGTTACATTCCAACGCTGCTAGAGAGACTGTAAGTCCTATTCAATACAACAGTTAGCAGCTTTATATCATCTTCTAACAGTGACTCTCTTCCATCATCACAGCCACGGTACACTGGTGACACAATGGATGGGCAGTATCACTTACTTACAGCAGGAAAGGGAATGGACAGATGGGACAATATGGATTATATAGGGGGGAATAGCAATGAAAGTCAATGGACAAAACTGTCGGTAATGTCCATTTCTGTATGTGGAGACATCTCTGCGTAATGCAAAGTTATCAACATTATCTATACATAGCAGAACAAGCATAACGGATCATGGAATTTGATTCAGATTATGGGAGTTTTCTCTGTGCATGCTCCTCTCTCTCTCTTTGTCTCATACATACAGACACAAAAATCGCTCTGTTCAAGTTCAAAGGAAGGGGCCTGGCTATAAGAGCCGACAGTCTCCACCGCAGGACAGCAGAAACAACAGATGGCCACTCCTCCGAAGGCCTCCTCCCCCACATCCGTCTATCCTCCTCCGACCCCCCATTCCTCACTCTTCACATCCCCCCATCATGCATGTATTCCTGATCCCCCTCGTTCTCCTCCTCGCTGTGGCCTCCAACAAACAAGTCGTCCCTAATCCTCATCTTCCCCACTACCAACTTCTTCTTTCTGCTCTATGGTCTTTGCATGCTCATTTCTCTACTATCTCCTCTTTTCACCACTGCACATTTCTGGAAAACATACCCTCAGTGTCCTTCAAACCCTTTTCTCCCTTTTCTCCTCCTCCCCCAAAATCCAAGTTCTAGAAAACCTCTAAATCATCTTCTTCTCCACAACTGTACTCCATAAACTCCAAAAACTTCTTTTCAACCCCCATTTTTCATCCCCTTCAATAATCATAGTCACCCCAGCTCGCTCCGACATCAGAGGCTTTCTCCCCTCCGGTTCCTCCTCCTCTTAGCCTCAACCTCTGTCACCATTAATTTCACCGCCTTTTTGTTCCCGTCTCTGTCTGTCATCCTCCTTGATTTTAAGCTTTTCATCATTCTGCTCCATTTCCTCTCCTCTCTCTGTTTACCTATGCATTCCTCTCTCTCTCTGAGTAAAAAAGTATGAACAGATATTTCCATTACTCAACTAGAGGCTAAGGTGGCACACGGGACGCATCGTCCACGAAAATGTGTTGTTTCCTTGAGTCTTGAGTCTAATTTGATTTAGGTGATCAAAATAGGCACTTAGGTGGTCCATCCTAGATTTAGATTAAGAAAAATACAGACAGGTTCAAAACTGCTTCTTTTGAGTTACAGCTATTTTCCCTCACTTATGTTTTAAATCAATAAATACTGACTATGAGCCATTACAGAGTCATGATCCAACTATTAGCCAACATTTTCCTAAATAATAGAGCTGCACGGTGCACACAAAGTTTTACACAGGTCAAGATATGCTAGACAATCTTCCTCTCCTAACAATAAGTGGTTGGATTTTTTAAGTTTAATAAAGTGTCTTGCAGTGTTGTAGTGCTCGAGATCGGTCTTGGTCTCAAGACCACTTTTTGAAGGTCTCTTCTCAGAATCTACTGTGTCTGTGAATTGTCTTGTTTATTTTTTAACAACATTACTGTGATTGGATGTAAAACTTCCTGCTTCAAATGCAACCAATAACTTGACCCATTTCTAACTTGAAAAGCTTTTCACTGTTAACGGAGATGTCAGCCAAATCTTTGGTTATAAAATCTGGCAACCTAAACACACAGCAATACTGGGATTGGCACTGGTCTAGTCTTGGACTTGACTTGGTCTCGGTTTAGGTGGTCTTGACTACAATGCAGGTGTCTTGTAGAGTGTATTTATAAAAGGTATAGAGTAATGGTTTATAGTCTTATAGTGTTTTATATAATCTATATAATATCTATGGAGAGAGGAGGGTCAGAATGTAAATGGTGTGGCACAAAGTTGTGGACAATATTTGGACAGCTACTCTTCACCAGAGCACCAACAAGAAATATTCAGGTTGAAATGCAGTTTTAAAACAGCAGCACAATAGCAAAGTGACCCCTGTTTAATCCAAAGCGGCCATACTTGTTTCACTTACTGATACATGCTGGGTATTGTTAATTGAAACAGGCTGTTGTTTATTTGTGGCGCTCTGTGGTTCACTCACTCGCAGCGCTGTGCGTTATGAATAAGCTCCAGTGTTTACACAGGGCTACAATGGGGTGTTTCTGACAGCTGGCATACCCAGAGCCCAATGGATTACAATAAACAAATGACTTAATATTGTAGGATTAATATGGCTGATAAAAATCTATGAAAATGTGCCATGATTTGATCCAATCGGCCTGGGCCATCCCAACACTCAAATAGCACCAATAGCTGTCAGACGCTAGGGCTGCAACTCATGATTATTTTCATTAATGATTAATCTGCCGATTATTTTCTAGATTAATCAATTAATCATTTGGTCTATAAAATGTCCCAGTGTCCAAGGTCATGTCTTTAAATTAGGGCTGTCAATTGATTAAATTGTTTAATAATGATTAATCACATAATTGTCCATGATTAATTGCCATTAATCACAAAATAATCACACATTTGTAATCTGTTCAAAATGCACCTTAAAGGGAGATTTGTCAAATATTTAATACTCTAATCAACATGGGAGTGGGCAAATATGCTGCTTTATGCAAATTAATGTATATATGTATTACTGGAAATCATTAATAACACAAACCAATGACAAATATTGTCCAGAAACCCTCACAGGTACTGCATTTAGCACAAACAAACTCAGTGTGTCAGTGTGCTGTATTGACTATGACTTGCCCCAGACTGCATGTGATTATCATAAAGTGGGCATGTCTGTAAAGGGGAGACTCGTCGGTGCCCATAGACCCCATTTTCATCCACATATCTTAAGGTCAGAGGTCAAGGGACCCCTTTGAAAATGGCCATGACAATTTTTCCTCGCCAAACATTAGCATAAGTTTGGAGCGTTATTTAACCTCTTTTGCAACAAGCTTCTTTTCTAGTTTCATATGCCAGTATCTTAGCTTTAAAGCTGAGCCCGCTACAACCACCAAAAGATCAATTGCGTTAATGCGTTAAAACGATTTTGCTTTAACGTAAAAGTGCATTTTCTGTCATTTTTGCATGAAAAATTACTTTATCAATTAATCGATCATCAAAATAGTTGGCGATTATTTTTCAGTGATTAGTTGACTACTTGTTGAAGCTCTATCAGACACCATCAACAGTATAATCAATCAGCCCAACCCCAAGATGTAGCCTGACACAGAGACACAATGGAAACTGAATTTCAAACCAGTACATCAATCCATAAGAGATCTACTGTTACATAGCGGATGGCTTATCGTTGTGTGCTGAGACCATATTGAAATTGACACATACAATAGTGACAAGAAAAATAGAAGCTATTGTAAATTATAATGCAATCTGATACAGCAAATACTGTGAAATGAAACTGAGCCTGGCATAATGTCATCCAAAACCTTCTAGGCCATTATTTTAATTAACCAGATTATTTCCGGTCATGTATGAGAGACCACAACCCTTCCCCCATACTCGTCAACTTTATTCTGTGTTAACCCTTCACATAACAAGAGGTCAGTCTTGCAAGTACACAGTGGTGTGCATCCACAAGTCACAACAAACCAACTTAAAATCAAGTACTATCAGTCTATCTATGCAACTCAGCTCCTTTCCTTTCAAACTGCTTATCTAAACCAAACTGAGCCATGCCAACATTTCACTCAGTCACGGTGGCCGAACAAGACAAAATAAAAGAAATTAAATTGATCTGCTGATGCTTGTTCAAAGAGAGGCTTTACTTAACCTAACCGACCGAACTAATAACGCCAAACATGCTTGTGTGACTCCCATTCGCATGCCTGGGGGGGGGGAGGAAACGAAGTAACAGGGCTGACAACTCTGATGTCTTTGAAGTGATAGCAGTCTAACTTGACCTAGAACTGTCTGCAAAAGACTAGTGAGTGAAGACCAAGATAGCTCAGAAACAATCACCAAGCATATCAACTTGACACGATCAAATCAAATGGAAAATGACTTTTGGTTTAATGACATATAAATGTCATGCACAACAAGTTCCCTTTTATTTCGGTGACTGTTAATCCTGACCATTGCACAAACAGCACTAGCATGACTTTTGTCACGTAGCAGGAAAAATCAATCAATCCTGAGGTCAAATGTGTGATCTGTCTGGCCTATTATTAACCACCCATGGTGGGTGGGTGGATGGATGGAGGGAGGCGTGAATAGAAAATGAGATCGAAGAACAAAGGGATTGAAAGATAGAGTCGTGCAAGGAAAGGCAAAAAAACAGCCTGAGGAATCCAAGAAAAGAAAAGAGAAAATAATCTCCACCCACCTTGAAGACATCAGAGAAGAATCCGGATCCGATCCACTCACAGGTGAAGTCATCAAGGCGTGTTAGACAGGAGAAGGCACTGATGAGGGCTCTGTAGGATGATGGCCACACCCTGCCCCCCTGGAGAAGACAAGAACGGACTGGTAAAAACAGGTAAAGATCTTTATCTGATGGGCATGCTGGAGGACCGCTGCTGCAACTTGCTTGTGCAGGAAAATGAGCTAGAGGCAGAGAGATATTGTTGCCTTTAAGTGGAACAGGAACTAGAAGGCTAGAAACTATATATAAAGACTGATTGCACCAACATATTTTCTCAGTCCAGACAGACAGAAAGAGGCACACACCCTACTCTCTAGGCAACCCTGCAAACCTTTCAACCCTCAAAACATTCCAAGAACAGTGAGTTCTACTGTGGGTCTATATTAAAACAGAATATTTGAACTCAATCAATCAACATGTAACACTGTTGATTGATTGAGTTCAAATATTCTCATAGCATTTATTGAACAATTACTGTCTATAAGCATTGCTCATCTACGAAATAATTTACACAGAATAGCCAAAGAGACATTGGGGGGAAAAAAGTGTGAAATGGTTGATGGAGAGACATGGATGTTTTTAGTCAGTATGTTTTATTTGTATTTTAATTGTGCACACAACTGTGCCACTAATGTGCGTGGCATGTTAAACCTGTTTCATGCTTCTCGCGGTCAGCGCTGCGTGGACGGCGATATTGCACAATTGCGGCCTGGGCGTGGAAGGTCTGAGCGCCGAGCCGTGCACCTCCAACATTTTGTAACGATGCACAGACAGTGTGTATGACCAGACGTTCATGGGGACCGTCCGCACCACGCCAACCATAAGAAGCAAGAAACAGGTTTTATACAGTTGTGACAATCAAACAACAATCTTTATTAGAGCGATTGGCAACAACATTAACAATCCTTAAACCTCACATGGCTGATTTTATCTCCACAACAACTGACCCAGACTTGAACCAACTCAGTCCAACTTGATCTGATCAGCCCAAACCATATATATATATATATATATATATATATATACACACACACTTAGATACACATAGATCCTACTTCTCAGCATTTTTTATTTACACTGTGGTTATATATTGTATGTGTTTGATGCACATATTTGTACACATTTATTATGTGTCTCATTTCCTATTTGTATTACTTATTTATATTACTCTGCACATATTGTGTTGTATATTGTAACATTATGTACATAAATAAAATTTTAATTTCCCCCAAGGGATCAATAAAGTATTTCTGATTCTGATGATTTCTGATAATAGGCCCATAGACATGAATATTTTCTATATGTATCATCTACATTGATGTTTTTTTTTCCATGTTTCTCCATCCAAAACTATCAAGAAAGTGGAAACAATATAATAAATTATCAATACTTTTTCAAACTCTTAACCCTGTATACTATAACGTATTGCTCTGCACGTGTGAAATGCATCCTACTTATAAAAATAAAGAACAACGACTGACCTGTGAAGGCGCGCCCATGCCCATCTCGCAGGCCCCTACCCCTCCGATACCAGCTCTGTCCGCGTTGACACGTTCGGGTCGTGTCGGGAACCCAGCGATGGAGTTGCGTTTATTCCGGTCCATGGTGATGTGAAAGACGGTGATACCAGTAAGGGTAATATGGGCCTTTTTCTGTAATGTACCCACATGACAAGAGGACTAGATTGTTTTAATGGTGCCGAGGGTTCCACAGCGGCACAGGATTTACTCAGTTTGTGTCCTGAGAGAGAATATGTTACACACATAGACTTCAGTTTAAAATGTTGTTCAGGGCACCCCTGGTGACACACCCTGGCTGGATCCAAGATGTTTTCCACTAGTCCAGTTCCTCGCTGCTTGTAACTGGGGAGTCCACCAGGAGGAGAGGGTCTGACAGATGTATAGTGAGCCCCTGCAGACCTAGAGAGAGTAAAGAGAAAAATTAAAGTAGGCCGTGGTTTCATATTAAGAGGAGTAAAATGGTAGTGGGGTTTATTGTTCATAGATTCATAGTTATGTCTCAAAGGATACATATTTTTTGTGAATTCTAATGTCACAGAAAAGAGTTGAGGCATAATCCATTATGGTCAGATTCACAAATTCAACAAAAGCTGCCATGCTATTTTTTCTTGAGAATGTTTGCTATTTAATAGCAGCTGTAGCTGTAGACTGGGCCTTGCCTTAGGATGGATGAGACAAGCCACTATTGCTCAACAGGCCCAAATGTAATGGCTGTAATAAGGGCCGATTGTCCAATTATGGGAGATTAGCCAAGGAATAGCTCAGGTCCTGGACCTTTCTGCCATCCAAAACAAAATCAGCAGGGTACAAAGGGTAACAGGAAAGGAGCTCTGTGGCTCAAAGGCCTTTACACTCATAAACAATGTGGCTTTCTTTCATATCTAACTTTAAAGAACACTTTATTCCAGAGAAAGATCTCTTTGGTTGATAAAACATGTTGGGTCTGGTTGTGAATATTTTTGTCTAATACTTTGAAAGAAAAGTGGAGTAAAACTCAACATTGGTGAGTAACAGCGGATGTACACATTCATTTTGAGAAAAACTCTTTTTCTTGGCACCTGTAATGGATCAGCAGATTGACAGAAAATTAATTGGCAACTATTTTTATAATCAATTAATCATTGAAGTTATTTCTCAAGCAAACATGCAAAACGTTCCTTAGCTCCTTAAGTGTGAGGTTTTCTGCTTTTCTCTGATGTACATTATTGTAAATTGAATACTTGTGGGGTTTGGATTGTTAGTTGGACAAATAAAACAAGACTTCTGAAGATGTCACCTTGACATATAGGAAATTGTGATGGGTGTGTTTCAATAAAGTTGTATTGTCATCCACTTCAGTTGTGTTAAAGCAAGCTGACGTACAGTCACACTAAGGTGGGAATTTAACTTGCTTTTCAAATGCAATGACAGAAAGTAAACAATGACTAACCTTTCATTTGTGGTTGAACTATTCCTTTAAGTACCTGTGTACCACAATGACCTCATGCATATCATAAAAAAGTCATTGAGTTCAGACTATCGCTTTTACTACTACAAAGCCTACCATTGTGTACTCTGAGATTTCTGTCCCCAACACCTGCAGTATTAACACATTGTAGTCATAATATGTCAGGGGGAATCCGAAATTTACAGTGTATGTACTCAAGACATAACCGGGATTGTTCAGTAAAACGTATTCCAGTAAATGAGCAAATTTCAAAAGAAATATACTGAACCGGCCTACATTAAACCAAAGCAGAAACACAAAAGTGAATCTTGGGTCAACAAGAGGTCTCATATGATCAGATACTAAAAACAGCCTTGAGATGACACGGACAGATTCTGCCTTGGTCCGTTAGCATTACATCACAGACACTAGACTAGAGAGTTACTGTAGATCTACTGGACAACTTCTGACATCATTCTCTGTCCCAGCCACATCCTTAAAAGGCTTCTCATCCTCCACTTTCTTTTTTCCCTCCAATGACACCTCATTTTCTGTCTTGTTGAGAAATGGTACGGCAGAAATAAAAGTGCCAGTGCCAAGAAAAAATGCAAGCCACAAGTGCCAGGGCAAGGCAATTCTTTCTTATTTCAGAAGCTTTCCCATCAAAGAGCGAGAACAGAGACACACGTTTCATCTATATCGTTGTATCTGACTGGACGAGAATAGGTCAGCAAGTGAGATATAAATTCACCCTTGATTCAAAACAGCTAGCAGCAACAGAAAAGAGCTTGTGTACCCACACTCACCCACATCAGTGGAAAGAGTAGCCAATTCTGACTAAACACAAACTTCCTACGCTTACTAGAATTTCAGTCATGGCATGCAAATGATGCAAACAAATAAAAATGTTATTCTATGGGTAAAAATCTATCTTCTTTTGGGATGATCTTCCCTAAAGCAGTATACTGACCATGAAAAGGAATTTTACACCCACTTCTGCAGTGAACATTAAAAACAGTACCAGTCCATCAACAAACAGCCCCAACAGGCAAGATAACCCTAGCCACATACTAAAGAACAACCGTACACCATTAAAAAACAAGATCATATCACACAGTCCTGTAATATTGAGCAATATGATAATAACCCTCGATGAACTATGCTGCAGGAAATCTTCTTGATGCAAGTGATTAGAATAAAAATAGACAAGCTACCAGTGTACATTACTATATTTGTTTCTAAACTATACCCTGTTGCCTACATATCCAAAGGGCATGCATTTAAGACACCACAGCAAAGGGACTCTTCATGGAAAAGGGTGGAATTTTAAAAGCCGGCCTTTTTTTTTGGTCTGTAAAATGTGGCTTGCTTTGCTGCTACTCCAAAACAGATGGGACATCTCCAAAGCAGCCTCAGGCCAAATGCTTTAACAGTAGTTTGGAGGGGGGCTGAACACTATCCAGCTGTGTCATGGTGGATTACAGACTAATAGAAAATGTCAGCAATAAATCAAAACTTAAGTGATGTTGTAATGACAGGTTGCAGCAAGGGTTAAAGTGTCTCTGAAGGGCAAGAGGTATTGAATGGGCGTGTGTGTAGATGTGTGAGAGACAGTTATGTGCTCATGGAGAAAGACTGTGTCTAAGTCTGCATCACAAAAGAAGGAAAATCTAATACTAACATGAGAACATCTACTGAACATCTACTGATTGGACACAACCTGAGTCACCACAGGCAAGAGAGCATCTCCACTCACAGAGCACAGTTTCACAACAGCTTCTTCCCAGCTACAATAAGACTGGTGGCAAAGGACATTAAAGAGGGACACAAATACCCCACACCTCACCTCCATACCATTATAGGCTATTATAGGGTAGTTTAGATTATTTATTGACTACACTGAGGGCGTTTAAAATTGTAATAATTGATGTATTTATTGTGTTGAGTTGAATGTGCTACTTATTTTGTACTGTAATTACCTTGTGCCTCTTCTACCTTTTTTCTTTTCCAATGTACTTAAAGGTGCAAATGGCAAATAAAACTCTTGAATCTTGAATCTTGATCATTTCAGTAAACTGTTCATGAAATATTCTCAAAATAATGGTCTGTAATATTCAGACAGCTGAGAGGTCTCTCCCTTCACTAAAAGAGCAAATCTCTGTCAGGTATTTCAGCAAGGTCACATTCAACAGAAGTGAATAGAAAGCCTCTTACCGGACCACATCTATTGTATTGAACTGCAACGACATATGAGCCGCTGCATACCTGTCATTCTTCAAGGGTTTAAAGTAATGAACAAGTCCATGGGGGAGGAAAAAAACCTGCCCATTATCTGGATATTATAGACAGTTAATGAGTCAGGGCTGCCAAAACAGCTTTATACAATAAGTGATTGTATGTAGATGTGGTTAGAGGAAGAAGATCAACGCCAGACAGCACATGTAAACAAACCACAACAGCAACTGTCAGAGTTATCTTGTTAAAGTGTGGCTGACTTACCTGGTACAGTTTCACAGAGATGTTTGCAGGAACAGCTCCTTGGCTCCATGCCTTTGCTGGGTATCATCTTTAGAAAAGAGACAAGCGAAGACCCGCAACAGCAGAGTTGGTACCGCAGCTCCTGTGCGACTACAGCTAGCTTGATGTAGTTTGTCAACAAAACTGTAGCTAACCGAGGAGCTACCAAACATTAGCCTGAGAGCCACCAACACTCACACACACTAAACAGGAAGTTTTTCGTCGCCGACGGTTTTAAAAGTCCAAATTCCCCAAAAGGCTGAATGCTCAGAGTGAACTTGAAGTCTGCCTCCGTCGTCCTTGTTTCCACAAAAGAGCAAAGTACGGTGGTTGTTGCACCGCCCGGGATAATGTTTCAGATGATTGTTGCTGTTTGACAGCTCCGTCGACTCCTCGCTCTAACTCCCACTGGACCCGCCCACATGTGATTGACAGGTAAATTAACCAATCAATGGCCAGGCATCTACGTGCGTGAGCGCACGCGTGTTAAACTATCAAACTGTTTATTATTATTATTATTATTATTATTATTATTATTGTTATTATTACTATAACTATCACTATTACTATTACTATCATTATTACTGTTGTTGTTGTTGTTGTTGTTGTTGTTGTTGTTATTATTATAGCAATAATACATAATAATAAACTATCAAACTGTTTATTTTTGTTAATTATTATTATTATAGCAATAATACATAATAATAAACTGTCAAACTGTTTTTTTATCTATCAAACTGTTTATTTTTGTTTATTATTATTATTACTATTACTATTACTATTATGATCATTATTGTTGTTGTTGTTGTTGTTGTTATTATTATAGCAATAATAATAATAATAATATAAAGTAAAAACATAAAGAAACACGTCTAAAGTTACTCAAAATTTTGAAAAACAAACAAACATGAAATTAAAAGAAGATTGTTAATTTCAGTTGAAATGGGAGCTTCTGAAGTTTACTCATAAATTCGAGGGACACAGGGAGTAGAATCATCAACTTTGATCGTAAGTTTCAAGTTTCAGCTTATTACAAATGCAGTGCAAAATGTTTTACAGGGGGAACACGCATAGGCTACTACAGCAACATAACAGAGGGAAAATAAAGAGAAGAGCCAGAAGCAGTCCAAACAGTAGAGAGACTAAATAAAAACATTAAACAATAACAATAAGATACAAATAAATGACTTTATAAGGCATGCTAAACTGAATAAAAATGTAAAATACTGAATGCAACCTTATAAAATTAATTCAAATATTCACTTCTTCGGGCAAACTCTTTGTTGGTTAACAAATACAACTGCTTTTGTTAGATTCCATCGTTATTGTGTCTTACCAAAGCTCTTTGATGTGCAACAAATTGGAGAACTTGAAGGCGTAGCCTCTTTTCTTTTAACCTATTATTTTTCTCAGTGGGTATATTACTTTAAGAGGTGGCCACTTATTAAAAGTGCTGCTTTTGAGAGTGGTTAAAATATATTTGGGGAATTTATTGGCCAATAAATAAGTTATAGGTATGTGTATGGGCCAAATAGGTCTAATTTAACAGAACTTTTCCTACAAGGGCAGGTGCTTTGACCTCAGCTTTTATGCTCTTACGGAAATAGAGCACCATCTAGTGGACAAAATTAGGCAGCACTGCTACAGTATACACATCAAGCTCAAACTACAGCAAGATATTGTCACCCACAGGTGTTCTCAGTTGCTTTAAACATGTGTTTGGTGAAAACTTTGTGGAGAAAGGCTTCTCTATATGTTTGGAGAAAGGGCAGCAGGTGTTGGTGTAGGATTCAATCATTGATAGATGCGTCATCTCAGCCACTCCTTAACTGTTAGAGTAACAAACAGGATCCAACTATTATGCATCACATGACAAATATTGACACATGACAAACAATTGCACCACTAAAGTACAATAACAACCATCAACTCAGCCTGCATTACTACCTGATTCAGTGTCAAAACCTTAATCATTATTTTAAGACTGAAAGTTCATTCTTGACCTTGGAAAAAGCAAAACAACATATTTTACTTTACAGTATATACATGGTCCGTATTCCAATGTAAAGATTTGTTATATCCAATTACCCCAAAAGGTAACACATTGCTTTAATCGCCTATTTAGAATTAACAGCCGTATATAAACACTTAATAAATTATTTATTATACATTTCAATGTAGTTATAAGAGATTAAAATGTGTCAATTATATTTTGTCCTGTGAAAAAACACAACAGATACATAACTGATGTATAAACTGTCAATATATGACTGATAACACGGTGTAAGAAGGCTGCCTTAATAACAATATGCCAACAAATCTCACAGTGTGTTGTTTATGCACATGTACAAATAGTTTAAAGGTCACATATTATACTCCATTTAAACTAGTTATTATAGGTCTCAGACACCTCCAAACCATGTCTCTGAAGTTTTTTTTTCAAAAAAACAATCAGATCATGCATTCCAGCATGTCTCTATAACCTCTGTTTCAGCCCATTTCCAAGAGTGCTGATTTCTGTGTCTGTAGCTTTAAAGGTCTCATATTATGCTCATTTCCAGGTTCATAGATGCATTTTAATGTTGCACTAGAACATGTTTACATGCTGCAATGTTCAAAAAACCCTTTATTCTTCTCATACTGCAGCCTGAGTCTGCCTGCCTCAGAGCCTAATTCAGCCTCTGTCTGAAAAGCCCTGATTCACAGCCTGTCTCCTCCCACTCTGCTCTGATTGGTCAGCGTTTTCTGTCAATCAAACGTCCTCAACAACACAGCGTCACCCTCCCCGCCCCCCTCACAGTCTGAGAGCAGGGAGAGTGAAGCAGAAGAGTAAAATAAACTACTTTAAAGTTTATAAACCAGAAACTTCACCCAGCGCACGTTACCGGAGGAATCTGATCAGAAATCGGCGACACATGATGAACATCTGCGGTCCAGATTCCAGGTTTTCCTGACGGTTTCTCTCAGGTAAATAATACTATTTATATCTCTGTTAGTTAACTCAGTGTTTACCTCATGCATCAACTCTGTAAACCGTAAACATACACTCTGTTTTACGTCTGTCTTTACAGATCCATCTGTGAGAAATGACCGACAGAATCATCCCAGAGGAGAGCAGACAGCTGAGAGCAGATGGGAGATACAGAGCTAACCCGTTAGCATGTAGCTACATGCTAACGGGTTAGCTACATGCTACCGCTATGAGACGGTGTGTAAACACAGCGACCATCAGGGTGGAAAATAGAAGATGTGAAACAGTAGTCAGTTCATTATTTCTGCTAAAAGATAAATGTTTGGAAGATCAGAGTAATGGTATATTATTTACAGTAGTAGCTGTCTCTGTGTTACCATGACTACAGACCACCGGAGCTTAGCTTACCGTAGTTTACCAGAGCTGAAGACTTTCTCCTGTACCATGTTAACATAACTGCAGGTGAGATGATTACAAATGCTGTGAATAATTAATATTGTCATCTGTCAACTCAAATAAAGTTTGACTGTGAAACAGAAATGTGTTGTGTTGCTTACAAGTCACTATTTACTACCTGTACTCTGCTACATGCATGACATCAAATATATATAATATATAAATATCATCTGTTTAAACAGTGTAATTACATAAAGCCTTTGTGAAAGAACATGTTATATTTAGATGATGGGAGTACATGAAGCCTGTTCTGCTGGTTCTTGCAGACTAACAGTAGGAGCAACTTTGCTCAAGTTCGGTTGAGGAGGAGAGACAGTGACGCGCTGTGGGGCGGGGTCAGCTACTGAAGGTTCTGCTCTGGTTCGACCAGGAAACCCTTATATGGCTAATTCTCTAACGACGTCAGAAGAAAAGAAAAGCTGCGCAGCGTTTTTCGACACCCATTTCCGGACAAACGGAGCAGGAGAAAAAGAGAGAGGATGGTCTTTTATGATACTATAGTGACTTGTAGACACACTGGGGACAGATATTGATGTTTAAAAGACATGGAAAAGTGCATTTTGCATAATAGGTGACCTTTAAGACTGTTTATGTACATGTGCTCAAAACACATGTTGAGCTGAGCTTCATTCATGACATTGGAAATAGTAGTTTAAAATAATAATAATAATAATAATAATAA
Organism: Sebastes fasciatus; assembly: GCF_043250625.1. Classification (NCBI taxonomy): domain Eukaryota; kingdom Metazoa; phylum Chordata; class Actinopteri; order Perciformes; family Sebastidae; genus Sebastes; species Sebastes fasciatus. Next base: position 28,664,404 of record NC_133805.1, on the reverse strand, counting down.
TAATAATAATAATAATAATAATAATAATAAAAACTGGAGACAAAACTTTATTTTTCTACTCCACGTAGATCATAAACCCTTTAATATAATAACGACTCGTTGAAATCGGTTGAGAAATGTAGACGTTATAGTGTTTTTTATCCTCCCCGTTCACTTGTAGGCCAGTCTTGCCAGGTCCAATATGGCGCCCACGTTGACGTATCGCTGCAACGGGTTGAAGCGTCCATTGCGGCGTCTCCAGGGTTACAGTGTATGTGAATGATATCAGCTGACAGGAAGTAAACATGGACCCCAGCTGTTGCCCAGCAACGCAATTCCGTTGTAATTCCGTTGAAATTCGCAAAAACTGAGCGTTGGATGAATACAGGTATATTCAGGCAGACAGTATCAGGAAAATATAGGGTTTTTCGAACATTACAGCATTTAAACATGTTATAGTAGAATCATAAAATACATGTGTGAACATGAAAATGAGCACAATATATTTAAAGGTCCCATATCATGCTCATTCTCAGATTCATACTTGTATTTTGTGTTTCTACTAGAACATGTGTACATGCTGTAATGTTAAAAAAAAACTTAATTTTTACTCATACTGTCGGCCTGATTATGCCTGTATTTACCATCTATCTGAAACGCTCCGTTTTTGCGCATTTTGATGGAATTGCAACAGAATTGCGTTGCTAGGCAACAGCTGGGGTCCATGTTTACTTCCTGTCAGCTGATGTCATTCAAATACACTGCAACCAGGAATAAACTGGGACACATTTAGAATGTTTACGTTTAAAACTGTATAAAGGGTCTAAATATTGTATATCCGTGACATCACAAATGGGCAGAAATCCTGACAGCTTGTTTCAAATGCAGAGTTTCTGAATACAGGCTGTGTGTATTTCCCTGTGAGTTGGGTGTTTCGATACTTTCACAGTATTTATATAGGACTTAAAGGGACTGTTTGTAAGAATCAGAAATGCTTGTTAACAGCGACACCTGTGACCGTTAAGTCAACGAAAGTCAACGTCGGGCTCGCGCTTGCTCGCTCTAAATAGACATGAACGAGCATCGCTCAAAACAGTGAGGCGACACACGTCAACTAAAACCACAATATCACTCTATATTTCACCTGCTTGGCAGTAATGTTAGCTGACCAGACAAAGGTCTCTCCATGAATCAGTGCTGATCCTAGTGTTGGCTTTTCCTGCTTCAGCCTGTGGGGCTGAAGCAGGAAAAACGTGTCGGTGCTGGGGCTGAAGCAGGAAGAGAAACGTTATCGTCTCCAACTGCGCCTGGAGGGAGACACCGGCGTCCGGTCGGAGACGGTAACGTTTCTCGCTGCGGAGCCCCGTCACTTCACAAGACACGGAAAACCTCTGTTGGTCTGGAGGAGCTGCAGCATTTCTTTCTGCGCAAACGTCCACTTTACATTTACTAGATATTCTCAGAGCTACTAACTCTTCTGCTGTGTGGAGTGTGCGCGCATGCACATAAGGTGGAGCGAGCTGAGTGAAGGCAAGCAGGCAGGCAGAGGAGCAGAGTACAGCAGACTCCAGCCACACGCGAGTGCGCATATGCGAGCGCGCATGGTTAACCGACCCGGGTGATTAATACGTGTAAAAAGTTACAGACAGTCCCTTTAAGCCTGCTTTATAATAAAAAAAAACATGAAAAATCTCACTTTTTTATACCTTTAAGTAATTCTTCCAACACTGTTTACCTAGTATCTGTTTAATATGAAGTATTACTGTCTATTTGTATCATTGATTAAAATAAAAAATATTAATGCTTATAACTACATTATAGTGTGTTATAACCCATAGGTTACCGGTTGTACTGCCAGTGCCTACAAACGCTAAACGGGGAGGAGGTTTGTTTTCATGTTTCATGATGATGAAGTTTGTCCCTCCCCCGCCACCGTACATCCTCCGTCACGTGACCCCCAGCGCTTCCTGTTACTGTTGTATTACACTTCCATGTTTTTCTCCTCAAACAGTTACCGTGATGTAAATCAACTACAACGGACGGAAGAGTCCCTGTCGTGTGATCTGTCGCACATAGAGAGTTAGTTTACCGCCCCGTCGCGTCGCTGCAGCCTGCGGAGGCTCTCTGATCTGACCCGGTGGTCAACATGGCCCACTGTGTGGCTTTCCAGAGCAAGCTCACCTCCATCATGGAGGTGCTGGCTAAAGCTGCCGTGGTGGAGATCAGCAAGCTGTGGGAGGACGGCTTCGCCCTGGTGCAGCTGGAGCTCCGCCGGAGAGAGAGCGAGATAGAAGCCCTGAACAGGAAGCTGGTGTTGATGGAGACTGAGCGGTTAACGGTGCTGACTCAGGCTCAGACTCAGACTACCAACCTGTCTTCATCACCTCCATCATCTTCCTCCTCCATGAGGGAGCAGCAGGACAAGCTGCTGCCGCCCACCGGTGATGGTAAGGATGAGCCCCGGCTGGATAATACATAATATATGTTTTAAATGTACTCATAGGAGGTACAACATGTCACATAAAAAGGAGTATACATGGAGTGTACAACTTAACAAACAGAGCTGATTTATAGTCTAGAGCAGTGGTTTCCAACCTTTTTCCTTGAGGCACCCCTTTTCTATCAACTGATGACCCCCTGACTACATGACAGATTTTATCCAATCCAATCCAATCCAAATGTATTTATAAAGTACATTTAAAAACAACAAAAGTTGTCTAAAGTGCTGTACAATTATACATAAAAACAACACAATAAAACACTAAGACCAACTTAAAACCAACAGGACATTAGAAATAATAAAAGCACTAAAACCAATAGGAAAGGGAAAAGGATTAAAATAGTCAACTCTCATGCCGAGCCAAAAGCCAAGGAATATGGATATTATATTGAATGCATAACAATAACAGTACAGGTGGACTTTTAATACAATTCTCTGTATTATGTATTTTTGTGTTGTTGTTTTTAACAATCATTCATTGGCTTATTTTTTGACAATTTTTCTTCTCCCTGACGCTTAACAAGTCCATTTAGTTTTCTTCACAGAAATGAATGAAATGCTGAGATATAGACCAACTTTATATTTTTAAAATAAGTTGTCTTGACACCCCTTAAAATCAAGAAGGCCTTGTTACCCCTGTGAAGCTTTGGCGACCCTTAGTGAGTGTCGGGACCCCCAGGTTGGGAACCAGTGTTCTAGATAAGATAAGATAAGATAAGATAAGATGAACCTTTATTAATCCCCGGAGGGAAATTCAGGTGTCAAAGCAGCAACAGCAGCAAACAGTGAAACCCAGGAGAGGTAAAGGTATACAAAAATTATAAAAACAATAATAGAGATATAAAAGATACAGAGTGAATGGGTGAACATAGTGTGTGCAGTCCGTCAATAAATAAATGTAGTATGTGCATATGTGCAGTCTATAAAGTGGTATATAGGATGTATAGTGTAAAGTAAGTGTAAAGTGCGCCAGTGGTTAGAGTCCAAGATGGTTGCAGATAGTGCATGTTAAAAGGTAGATAGTGCGTGTTTAAAGTTCTTAAAGTCCTCATAGTTCTCATATGGGGGTCAGCCTTGGTTGTGGAGCCTGATGGCTACCAGCATGAAGGACTGACCCAGGCGCTTTGTGTTGTGCCGAGGGGGGATGAGTCTGTGGCTGAAGGTGCTCCTCATATTGACTAGCTCATCATAGAGGGGGTGGGAGGGGTTATCCAGGATAGCGTCCAGCTTCCTCCTCATCCTCCCCTCTGCACTGGTTCTCAAAGTGGGGGACCCACATGGGTCCTCGAGGGGGTTCCAGGTGATCTCCAGCAAAAATGGGAAATATTTATTTTCACTACAACTCCATCCATGAGTAACACAGTGACAGAATGTATGACTATTTTGGTCACAGGTTTAAAACACAATCTGTAATAAAATATCTAAAAGTAAAAGTCCTATCAGACAGGGGACCCTGGAGCAAAATCTTATGAAATGGGGGTCAGTGGTCTAATTTGTGTCAGTTATGATGTCCTTGATGTTGAAAAAGTTTGTGAACCACTGAAAATTAATCTACAACGATGCCAAACACTGTCTGGTTTCCCTTTTCCAAAATGTGAAGATGTTCTCCTTTTCTCTGTTATATGTTATTAAAGCTTACTAGACTAGGGCTAAATCTTTACATTAGTTTATCTACTCATTAGTTTGTCAATAAATATATTATTCATAAAACGTCAGTCACTGCTTCCCAGAGCTCAGGGTGACACTTTCAAATGACTTGTTTTATCTGATCAACAGTCCAAAACCCAGATATTCACGTCACTATTACATATGACAAAGAAAAGCAGCAAAATCCTCACATTTTAGAGGCTAAAATCAAAGAATGATTGGTATTTTTGCTTGAAAGTGCCAATACACTAGACCACCACAGCCTTTTTAAAACCTCTACAAATGTTTTAAAAAGAACTTCCATTCCATCCTTTTTAGCCTTTCAACTCAAACTTGGAGGCTACATCCTGACTGCATCTAATTAACATTTTACTGTAATTAAGTGCTGAAAAATCAGTCGATTGAATGATTTTGTATTTTGTATTTTAAATTCTTTTTGTACCAGTTTAACTTTTTCTACGTTGCCTTGAAAGCTTTGAAACATCTCTTTATAAAATGGTGATTGTTACACCTATGTTAAGGCACATTCATACTCAAACAGTTGGTTCTCAATACATGTATAAAGGTGAACCTGTTGTCTGTCGTTTCAGGTCCCGTTATAGATTCAGTCCAGACATTGTCGTCGGATCAGAGTGTCAGAGAGAAGGCGGACACCTCAGCAAATCACAGAACGCCGCCACCATCACAATCACAGACAGAAGAGAAACAATGTGAACAGCTCAAGTCTGACGTCTGTGACAGTGACGGCAGAGACGACGATGAAGACTTAATAGTCAAGCTAGAGGACGAGGACGATGTCCAGTTCGTGGAGCAGATAGTGGACTCTGACAACAGCGTTAACGACGGAGCGGGTAACCATGAGATGGAGCTGACCCTCCAACCGGCCGAGGTCGTGGAAGAGCAAGAGAGCCAGCAGTGGTCGTCGGTTTCGGTGGGAGACAGCGACACCGCTGATGACTCGGACTGCTTTTTTGAACCGAAGCAGCTGTCACAACATCTGGACAGCAGATCGGAAATCCTGCTCATTCAGAATGCTTTGGGCATTTTTCACGATTCAGCAGAGACAGCGGACAGGTTTATGAGGGATAACGGACCCGGTGCATCCAGCAAATCATGGGCTCCTGTGACTTTTAGCGAAGCTCAGCCGAGTGAGCCTATAGACGCAATACATCACAGAGAGAGAGGAGTGTCCATCAGATTCCTCTCAGAGAAACAACCTCAAACTAAAATGATGTCAGCTTTTGACCTGGACAGCAGCTTCTTTCTTTTAAACGACCCCGAGTTGCACAAAACGATCGCGAGTCGCCGCATAAAAGAGAAGTGGTTCATCTGCCCGTACTGCGGCAAAAGCTTCGACCGCGTCAGCCACCTGGAGATTCACCAGCGGATTCACACGGGAGAGAAACCGTACACATGCGAAACATGCGGCAAGTGTTTCTCTCAGAGGAGCAACCTTCGCACTCATCAGCGGACTCACAAAGAGGCTCCTTTAACCCCAAATGCAGTTGATGCAATGATCCAATAGATTGCGACGAGTGAGAAAAAGCTAGAAATATCTGTGTGTCTTCTAGATCAACTAACAAATTCTCTTTGTATTTTGATATTACTGAAAAGTAATGTAGCTGACTGATTTTACTGTGCACTACTTTCTTTTCTTTTTTTGGATACATTATAACGTTGACATAGCTTGGATTGGAAGAACTAATTTTGGTACTTGTGTACCGTTTGTAAAACCCAGCCAGTTAAAAGATTTATAAAAACATGTAGGGATATAGCTGAATAATGACTTCTACAGGTTATACACATAAGGAAACAAATTGCCAAAGCAAAACCTCTGTATGTATGATGACTGTAGGCCTTCTGATATCCCTGAGCATTACCATTTTCCCATCCATTGTCCATTATCAGGCTCACAGTGAAAGCCGAGCAGCACAGACCCGCATGAAGATGGTAAGATGTAAAAGAGAAAGGACCAGAAATTATGAAAGGACAACCACAGCACTTAAAAAGGATGAGAATGAACTCACACGGGCATTATTGCAAATTGTGAGACTTTGGCAATATCTTTCCTTTTGTAAAGTATCAAAGCCTAACAAAGACAGGAAAGGAAGCACTGACTCATCTTTGTGTTTTTAAGAATTCCACCTTGCATCATTTCATGATAGCTGCTCCTTTAGATGTTTACAGGTCAGTAAAGTCAGGGAGGAAACTTCCTAATCAGAAAAGAAGTGTTTAAAGACATGTTTCATAGCATGCCGGGAGATGTAGGTCTTCTTGGAGGTAGCCCTGAGTGTATTCGCTCTGAGTGGAAGAGCAGCATCTTAAAGGAATAGTTCAACATTTTGGGAAAAACGCCTATTCACGTTCTTGAAGAGAGCGAGATGAGAAGATTGATACAAGTAGTATTGATCTCATCTAACTCTCAACAAGAAATTGAATAAACATATTTCCCAAAATTATATCGTTTAAAGGGATAGGCTGGTGTTTTGAAGTGGGGATGTATGAGGTACTTCTCCATAGTCAATGTATTTCCTACAGATGGCGGTCGGCACGCAGAAGCAGAGTTACTGCACGAAACAAAGCAATGTAGTGGGGGCAGCAGCAAAACTTATTTTAGCCACATAAAAAAATATCATTAGCAGTTTCAGTGTACACTATATTTAGAATATTTTTGCTGGTTTACCTCGCCATCAGAGAGCTATACAGTCTGTGTTTCCGTCTGGGAACTGAAGCCATTATCTATGCTCTGCCAAAGCCACCAGGCTGACACATTGAAAAAAACTTAATTTATTTGACCTTGCAGAACACGGGAGTTGCTGGTCTACTGCTGCCTCAATCGGTTAGTGTGTTTGTGTTATTGTGGCACTTTGGTTAGTTCGGATTCATCAAATAGCACAAACTAACTTAACTGATCGAGGCAGTAGTAGACCAGCAGCTCCGGTGTTCTGCGAGTTAAAATTACAGTTTTTTTCAATGGAGTCTGGTGGCTTTGGTGAGAGCATAGATGGAGACAACGGCTTCAGTTCCCTGTCGGAAAGGGCTGTCTGACAGCAATGTAAAGCAGTGAAAATATTCTAAATATAGCATACACTTGGGCGCCCCGATCGCTCATTTGTTAGAGCGGGCACCCATATAACAAGGCTGAGTCCTAACCGTGGCGTTCGGGTTCAAATCTGACCTGCGGACATTTCCGCATGTCGCCCCCTCTTTCTCTCCCCCTTTCTAAACTGTCCACTGTCCTATCAATAAAGGCTTGAAAATGCCCAAAAAAATAATCTTAAAAAAAAAATATAAAGCATACACTTAAACTGATATTGATTTTTTTTAGGTGGCTAAAATATGTTTTGCTGCTGCCCCCATCCACGTCAGTACATTGCTTTACTCCAGTGCTGGTACTCCTGTTGGTTTCTCCAAACTGGAGGCGTGCCGACCGTCATCTACTGTAGGGAATACACTGACTATGCATAAGTACCTCATACAACCCCACTTCAAAACACCTGAACTATCCCTTTAATACAGAGGTTCTCTGAGATTACGTGAGACCAGCCACCCTGTGAAAATCCACTTTTTTCTACTTGTATCCACAATCCCGATTATTTCAGTGAGGATGAGGATGTAAACGTCAGAATAAGGATAAACCAGGAACTCTAATACAAATGCTACATTTATCCTCATGTATATGAGGTGAAACAAGCTTAACTGTCCCAGGTTATAATAAAGAACAATGACTCGTATGCTGTACTTTTATGAATAAAACATTTCAATATTTACATGTCAGTTTTTCAGTTTCATAGAAAAACACTGAATGAATATAAAACAATTTACACAACGACATACACACAACTGAACGCTGCTTTACGCTTCATCTTCTGCATGCTTTGTCCCGTCTGTTCACTGCTGTGCACTGGTACGGTTTAAACCTGGTCATGGAAACCAGTTTGCCGCGTATCTTTGTCCCAGGGCTCGAAAAATAACTTTATACATCAGTGTCCCGCAACTGTCCCACACTTAACAACCAGTGTCCCAAATTCTTTTTTTTCATTCTACACAATAAATATAGTTTTATTATAAACTATTTATAGTTTTTAGTTTATTACTTTATTTGACAGGGACAATGCATATTAATAACATTTCTGAAAATATGCCAGAGTTAGCCAGACTATGCAAGTTACTTCACTGGCTCACTCTGGTCCGCAATGGAAGTTCTGCTAGTTCTTCCCTGCACTTAATATCTGAATAAAAAAACTAAGATCACCCCAGGTGTTTGGCCACAATCACTTTTCATTATTCTTTTAGTCATTGGTTGATTAAATGTTTCTTGTTTATTTCTAACTGTATGATCAATAAATGCATCACTGTAAACTGTAGTGCACTGTGGCTGCCCCCTCTTAGTCGACTGGACGAATAATCGGTCGTTTTGGTTTTAGTCAACTAAGATTTTTTTTAGTCAATTAGACATTTTCTATGCTTTTTTTCATGCTGAATGAGAATGACTTATTTCCAAGAAACATATGAGCACATCTCTGGTAAACACAATATTCAAATTTGTGCTTTTGTGTGATTCTTTGTGGAGAAACTCGGTTTCACATATCTGTTGATTAAGTGAGTGTCGACCGAGGACGGCCCTACGGTGCAGAAATGGAAGCCTGTTTCTTACTGGTATACAGTGATGGAAATTTACATACGCTTTGAACATATCTCACAGAAAATTATAATCTTTCCATTTTATTCTAAACTGTGAAGCAGTTTGTAAAGTCTGTTTCAATATGAGCGTTGCTTTGCTGTCTAAAAACAACTATGACACATCAAATAATTTCATCATTTGTAATGATAAGTGTCTCTCCTGTCCCAGACACCGTATCTTTGTGTCCCAGATGCTATTTTGTTGTCCCCGGGACAACAGGGACATCCTTAATTTTTAGAGCTGCTTTGTCCCTGTTTCGGGTCCTCAGCCTTTTTGACCATTTTGTAGTTGCAGGTGACTGTTTATGACAAGACCATAAACATACAATATCTCCTTATAGCTCTGCCTATATATATATATATATATATATATATATATACACTGTATATATATATATATATATACACATACACAAATGCACACACTAACTTCTTATCCAGAGGTGCATCCAAGCTGAAAATATCGAAGCTTAGAGTACAGTTTACTGTCAACTTGGCCAGGCATTGGAGCTTAGAAAATTGTGTCCTTGTCCATATGTCCCTCCCTGAATGTTTCTGATGTAAACAAGGTACCTGAAGTTGACAGTCAGGATTCTTTGGGTCTTTCCCTTTGTGAATTTAAATATATACATATATACAATATGTAGAGACACCAAAGCAGTGGATGCAAGATTTAAACATTAGTAAACATTATTTGACAGGAACATTTACTCCTTGCACGTTCATGGCGTCCTGGTTTGTGAAAGGCACCGTCGGATCAAAAACTTCCCAATAACGGGGCACCCTGGTGGCCATGAACCACAACGCCTCTGGTTTGTGTCTGGCTCCCTCAACTTATTTCATGTCGTCTCTCCACAGTCTCCCTGCAGTCTGTCTAATAAAGGCATAAAATGTCCCAAAAAATTATTAAAAAACTTCCCACTTATCATAGGGTTATGATAAAGGATAAAAAACTCACAAGCCAGAGTCAAAAATAAAAGTTTGGATTGTTCTTGGGTCTAATGACCCACTGCAGTCAATGAGTAAAAAACAAAATTCCCATTTAAAAAAGATTAAGGTCAATGCAGGCAGGCTTTCCCTCCTCTCACATTTGGGTCTAAATGATCTGTCCTCTGGAGTGCATCAGGATGGCGTTGGAGTGTGGTTTGGGCCTGAGGATCCCATTACTCTGGTAGAAGTGATTCTTTAGTGCCTCCGAGAGCTGGTAGGAGCCGCTGTCCTCGTCATCCTCGTGTTCCTCTGCCACCGTCTGGGTGGGAGCCCAGTCCTCTCCATGTGGGGTGTCTCCCTCTCTGAGGTGGCCCGGGTCTGTCTCTCTGGGCCCGACGCCTTCGTCCTGCTGGGCCTTCAGGGGAACCAGGGAAGAGGGCAGACCTGAGTCCTGGTATAAACGGCATAGAAACACATTACTATTTCTCTGATAGAAAAACAGCTAATATTGATGCTGGATGTAGATACGTTTTACACCTCTATTCCTTTTCATTTAAGGTACAGTGTGTAGGATTTGGTGAGATCTAGTGGTGTGGTTGCAGAATGCAACCAACTGAGTAACCCTCTGCTCATTCCTCCCTTTCCAAGACCGCGGTAATGTGAGCCGCCGAGTACAAAACCGTGCTAACGCCATCCTTCCTATAACACAACTTAAGGAGCAACGGAAGTCAGACGGCAGCTGGCGGTACCACTATTTTTCACTCTGCAGCTGCAGTTTCACAAGCGTGTCGGAGAACCACGGTGGCCTTCAGGTAACATAAAAATGCGAAATGCTTTCACTGCAGCCAGTGTTTGGTTTGTCCGTTCTGGGCGACTGTAGAAACATGGTGGAGCAACATAGCGGAAGAGTACCCGCTCCCTATGTAGATGTGAAGGACTCAATAAATAAATGAATAAAATAATAAAGAAAAATGTAGAAATAAAAGCCTAAATTATCAAATAAATGTGCAGGCTAATTTGAAAATATGTTAACTCCATATAATAGAGCCAAAAAAACTAAAACTGAATGAATTTACATTCATTTTTATCAGTTTTTAACCTGGCAATATCGTTTCAGTTTAGTTTTTTTACTAGAATAACCCTGGTCTGTAGTCATTTGTGTTTCCAGTTTTTGTTTGTAGTCTCCATGACAATGTCTGACGGATTCAGCAGTAAATAAAACACGATACCATATGACACATTACAAACGAAACTAACAGCGTTTCAACTTAATCTCTCAGTCGCTGCTGACACATACCAGTGACATGTTGCTGTTCTTCAGGTATGACTCCACCCTCCTCCGGCGCTCCTCCTTCTCTCCGTCCATCTCCGCTCCTCTCAGGCTCTCCCTGCCGTCGTGCCAGACGACGGGACGTCCCAGTTCATCCACCTCCACCTCCACCCCTCCTGGAGGACCCCACTTCCCGCCCAGAGTGGACTCGCTGCCTCTGTAGATGGGTCGTTCCTGCAGGCGGGGAGGTCAAACAGTCACAACACTGATAACAATTGTTAGGACTCAATTTGCACAATAAATGTGCAAATTGCACTTTTTCAAACAATTTTTGCATTTTTTGGTATAAATTTGACCAATTTTAATAAAATATTCATTATTTACCTCAGATGTTTATTACTGTCGGGGCGGAAAACCCCCTAAACTTAATGTCGCCATTGAAAAGTATAAAGTAGCATAGTACCTCAAAAATGTACAGCAACTGAGTAAATGTACTTAGTTACTTTCCACCGTTGCTAACCCTAACCCTTTCACTGGAGGGTGGTCTACGCCAAGTGAGGAACTCACCAGAGAAATTTGGCTGCTTTTCATTCGGCTGTCTACTCTGAGCAGAGCGTAATCTTCAGCCTGGAGAAAATAGAGAAAGTGAAAGAAAGTTAGTGAACACGAACACAAAAGAAAAATAAACAGAATGACACAGAATGAGATATCAATAATAAGTGTCCATGAACGCTGCATGTTATTTGTTTGACGCTGCAGCAGCCTGTAATCATCAGCAGACACGGCTGCTCCACCCCGGCGGTTACGCTCGGGCGCGGCGGGTGTGTCGACCTGGATTCTCTGAACCCTGCAGGTTATTGTTCTCAGCAGGTGTGTGTGTGTGTGTGTGTGTGTGTGTGTGTGTGTGTGTGTGTGTGTGTGTGTGTGTGTGTGTGTGTGTGTGTGTGTGTGTGCGTACCTGCACCCTGGGGTCAGTGCTGACAGAGTTCAGTCTCCTGAGGGAATTTTGTCTGGAAAAGCTCTGAATTTCCTCCCTGGGGGAAAAAAAGACATTTAGAGGATTTAAATTTAGTGTGTAAACAGCTGTCACCACGGCTGAGGGAATAAATAAATGTATTTCTCACTACATGGCTTTTTCAAGAAAATGTGGTGTCATTTTACGTTTTTTCGCTGAGCTCCTTCTCAAGCTTTTTGTTTTTGTGTCGATGGTAGCGGTTGACCAGCAGGACGACCAGGACCAGGACCAGGACCAAAGCTCCGGCTGCAGCACCAATAATTATCAGCAACACACTGTCGATGGGGGTGTCGCCCTTTCGTTGAGCTGTCTCTGGAAGAAAGACGAGCACAGGGAGACATCTGATGAATCCCTCCCACACAAACAGCAACAAAACCACAGTGACACATTTGGTGCAGCAATTTTGATCCTGATCGAGTTAAACAGCATCTGTTCATGCCTTCTATCCATCACAAGGGGGCAGCAAATTTGCACAATCACTCCAAATCAAAAGGAGAATTTGCTCATTTGCTATTTTGTTTTAGTTTAAAAGTTGTCTCATGATTTCAAGTATCCGTCTTATCATTTCCTCCCTCTAATATCCCAACAAATCATACAGTAGCAGAACAGTTTCTCATTTTAACACTTATTTGCACTTACCTGTCACTGTCAACGTATAGTCCGCTTTTCCTACTCCCACGTCGTTCTTGACCACACACTCATAGACCCCGGTGTCATTCCTGCGAAGGGCCCGCCCAAAAACAAGATTTCCTCCAACCACAGACGCCTCATCTGGCAAAGCTCCTCCATTCCTGTGGATAATAAACAGAGGACAATGTCACCATTTATTGATGATGCGTCAGAGAGGTGAACCATCGATCAACCAAACAGATACCTGTGACTCACTGCTCGAAACAATAGCTGTGACTCATTTTGGACAACAAAGTGCAAACCTGCTTTCCAGTTCAAACTATTTCTGTTGCATCAGAAAAAGGAAACACATAAATATCTATAATGACATCCGGTCTAAAACAGTAGCACGAAATGCAGCAACCGGCTTGCAACAAGGAATAGTTTACTTTCTGATTAAAAATCATAATAATGTAATCAAGAACAGGGACACCAATGATAATATTCAACCAAAATGGATTTCCAAAATAGGAGATCATCTGAACGAAGAAGAATGGAGGCAAGTTTGCAGAGAAATTCATTAAACAACAAATTCTAAATACTGGAGGGAATTTGTATGTATGTGTTGAGTGTTAATTTGTGAATGTATAATTCATGAGTAGTTCGCAGTAAATAAAATGAATTGTTTTGGCTAAAATAAACACATCACAGGATCAGGTTCACCGCAGCGTGTAACCACCAATTCGCTTGCACCTGAACCAAAATCTGCTGGGCTTACAACTGGCGCCCATTGATCTGAATAGACCAAATAAATACTAGGTTAAGGGGATTTAAGCAAGTCCAGCCAGTCCCACACAGTGTGCAGCTGAAGACATCACAGGCCACATAATGGAGAGCCAGTTTCTGATCAGGTCCGCTGAGAGGGGTCATGTTGCCCTGGGTTTCACTGTGCTGCAGCAGCTATTTAACTGCCGCTTCACCCCCCGAACAGCTCAGATTTCTTTTCTCAAAACCCCACCTAGCTTCTCTAACCAGCCCTTTATAATAGAGGCACAGGTGGAGATTGCATCTGACACAGAGTAGATGGTTGAAAATGATACAGACAAAGTAATCCATCTTTAGCAGCCAGAACGATTCTAACCTGTTTTGTTGATCTTTGTCAGTGAATTATCACATTATCAATGCAATGAGATGCAAGAAGGCATATTTTGTTACCTATTGGGCAGAGTCAGGCTAGCCGTTTCCCCCCGTTTCCAGTCTTTGTGCTAAGCTAAGCTAAACGGCTGCAGGTTCTAGCTTCATATTTATCGCACAGGAATGAGAGTAGTGTTAATCTTTACATCTAACTCTTGACAAAAAAGTAAATAAGCTCATTTCCCATGTGCATGTTAGTGCATGTGAGCGTGCCCCATTGATGAGATCACGGCTGCCGTTCTGCACTGCTCTCATATGGAGGTTACAGCTGATAACGACGTCCCGACCGACGGCATTGTCGCAGAAGTGTAGCAGCCACACAGTGTTGCCCGCTCTTTTCCAATGAAAGTAGTGAGTATTAGCTCCAAAACATACATGTCAACCATGAGAATGAAAACAACAAAATAATAAGTACACTGCAACAGCATTTTTATGTTAAAAAGGCCTACTTTTAATTTTACTTTTAATTCTCAGAAAAGAAAACTGAATAATTCGCCCCTCTGGCGTGAAGTTGTTTTAATCTCTGGTATAAACTAGGCTAATATTCATACATTTTTATTCATTAAATCAGTATTTCTTTCTCTTAGTACTCTCCATTTCTCTCTCCGTCTCTCACTCACTGAAGGTCCTTTCAGACAACGCGACAACGGCACCACTGCACTCTGAAACCAATTATTTCTAATGGCTCGCGCCGCGCCACAACGTCTTTTCGCTGCAAAGCCAAACTTCGGGCGCGGCACGCTGGCGAGCGCAGCTCAAACTGCGTTGTGTCGCGAGCATCTCTTCCACCGGGAAACAACATTTGGTGTAGCTGTATTGTCTTCCGGGTGGAACTAGTAGGGCTTAAACACGCTGTACAGCGCCAGAAATAGGTTGAGATAACGCAAAAGAAAAAAAGGTGTAAAAATTCGCCATAACAAAGTGGCCAAGCTGGCAACAATGCGCCCATCCTCCGGTTCTGTTGCCGTTGTTTGTACTGTTAGCGCTGTTAGCACTGCTAGCTATGAGCCGCCGCTCAGCTGTCGCCATGTTGAGAGCCGTGTGGAAGCAATCCCTCTGCTCTGAATTTTGTATTGAGCACCTTTAAAATTGAAAACAAGCTTCTCTGGGTTTGAACAATGCTTGTCCACGCAGCTCGAGTTTGTACTGAATGAACGCGCCGAAGGGTCTGCCGGTTTGAAAAGCTTTAATCCAGAATAATCTTAATATTTCAACATTGCCTCACGGCTGAAATATTTTTCACTCAGCACACAACATTTGATCATTGTGTGTTCAGTCGTAGATGTAATGGCTGGTAGAGTGTCTCTAATTTAAGTACAGACCCTGTGTTTTACCAGGCATTAGAGTGATATTTAAAGCATGGCACTATGATTAAGTGCTTAGCATGAGTCTCCTGCTCTTCCTTGTGTCGCTTTACTCCCTCCCTCGTGTGAAAATATCTCCCTCGCTCTTTTTCCAACTTCAAATTGCGCAACACGACACCATAGCTTTTATTCTGCCATGAATTGAGCCACGAGAGAAAGACGCCCTCCTTTAGATTCGAGCATGCTTCTTTGTTGTTCACGGGTGTGTGGGTGTTAGCAGTGGCTTATATATGTTTTGAGACACATTCCAGTGCCATGTAAAGAGCAATTTAATAGTGCAGATAACATCACAGTGGCGTGAATTAACATGTAATTGTCAGATTTTTGCAGGCAGCCAGACAGAGACACCGTATGTATGTATGAGCAGCAGACTACAGGCTGATGAGCGTACCATGTCCAGGTGATGTTCTGAGGTTTGGGGTATCCTCCGCTGCTGCAGACCAGCTCAGCTTTCTCCAAACCCACAAAAAAGTCCCCTGTACCAGCGGAGATGGTGGCATCTGGGGGGTCTGACACAGAAACACAGACATAAGCATGCAGTGATACAAAATATCCACCCATATGCTGCATGGTAGAGCAAAGAGAAAAACTTGTATGTTAGGCTTTTTATCAGCAGAGATGGTCATTTAAAGAAATGTTCAAACTATAAACACACCAAATGAGGCTGTTATTTATCCAGAGATGAAGTTGCCTCAGAATCATGTTCTCACACTGATAAAGTCTGCAGAGGTGCGACAAAGTCATTGTTTTGCAAGTCACAAATAAGTCTCAAGACTTGGCTATGTAGTCCCGAGTCAAGTCAAAGTACTAATCTGTGTTTCGAATCGTTATGCACCAAATGTAACATAATTTTAACAGTAACAGTTAGTATATTCAATTTATTGAAACACTGAGTGTGTTCTGGTACAGTATGTCATTCCAGGGACACAATTATATGTCATGTCTGAGTTGAATGTTTTGCATGTTGCTGAGTCTGCAGAGTCCGTACATCTGAATGTGACAATCTGTATGTGATGTCTGTCGGCTGGTCTGCACTGATCCAGACTCATCTTTTCCTCCTACTCAGGCAACGCTGATTGATTCAAGTACTGTACATCCGTTGTCAGGATAGTTAAAAGTTGATTTCAGCACAATTATGCAGTGGTGGGAGAAGTATTCAGATCTTTTACTTAAAGTAAAAAAGTAAAAGTACTAATACCACACTGTGAAAATACTCCACTACAAGTCAAAGTCCTGCATTTAAAACCTTACTTAAGTAAAAGTTTGTAAGTATTATCAGCAAAATGTACTTAAAGTATCAAAAGTAAAAGTATTCATGCTACAGTGTTTTACTATTATATAAGATGTTTCTAGATTAATATTATTGCAGCATTAATGTTTGTGTTGCATTTTATTGCTGAAGATGTTTAAGGCCGTGCAAATGTTAATATATATATATATATATATATTTATATATTTATATGCCGTTGGGTAGTTTAATCTACAGTAATGCATCATATTCTATAAGATCATCATATGTTTGTAGCGTCGCTGAGAACCATGTATCTCTAAAAATTCAACTTTTAACAAAATAAGCCCTGTGTTCAGCTTTGTGACGATGCATTTTTCAGCTGATCCAAGAGGCTTTTTGAATAGTTTATTTAGCTTAAGAAGTAGGAGAGTTGTCTCAAAAAATAAAGGAACACTTCATCCTTCAGTTTATCAGAAAATTTCAAATTATGTTTTTTATTTTCACTGAACCGAGAAGATGCAGGAAATGTAATTAGCAACTAAAGCTGTCAGATAAATGTAGCGGACTAAAAAGTACAATATGTGCCTATTTTTTAAATTGCATAAAATACTCAAATAAAGTACAAGTACCTCATATTTTTACTTAAGGACAGTACTTGAGTAAATGTACTTATTTACATTCCACCACTGCAATTAGTTTTGAGTAATTTTTCATCTTTGGGGATGTGGGGGAATATCAAGTCAGAATATCAAGTCATTCCAACTCAAAAGGTTAAAGTCCAAGTGGAGTAACAAATCATTTGCATTAAAGTAAAGTTTAAGTCTGATTGCAAAGTCAGATTTTTCTAAAGTCATCAGATTCATGACTTAACTCCTCTGGATGCCATTGAGCTGGACAAAGAGCGATTGTTGCTCACTGCAGGAACTGAAGTTTAGGTGCCTTCTCTCCGACTGCACCAACAGTAATAGTGGAGGACGAAGCATTACTCAAACACTTTCCCAGCAACCTGCCAATATTGTCTAATGTTTAGTCGACTGCCACCCATTTATATTCCCAACACGAAGGTTAAGCTATACAAATATCTCTTGCAGGGTAGCTAGAGGTAAAAAATGCCATTAGTTATATTAGCGGGAGCAGCTACAGGAAACTGTCCCTTAGCTCAGTAGAGAAGGCTGAGCTGAACATACAGTATGCTGTGTCCTAATTCCATATTATATACTAATTCTAAGCAGATTTAAACCATGCTGTGTTCACACTGGAAGGGATACCAAATTAGGAATACTCAAAGTGTGCAATATTGTCCCAAAAAAGCCACCTACAAAAGAAATGGAGGTGCTACGCACAGCTGCAAAATATCTAAATAAATTGTGGAATGTGGTAGAACTACTCTGGAAAGGAAATTCTTTTTTTTAAATATTTGGAAAACTACTTCGTTCTTATTTGACAAAAAATTACCAAATTGACAAAATTAATTCTCAGATTATTTGTTTATTTATTTGGATCACCATTAGCTGGGCAACAGCTACTCTTCCTGGGGCCCATAGAATGAAAAATACAACAATTTCATGTAATAATATAAATAGAAGTAAGTGAAAGTAATATTACATGCCTATGCACATACATAATACATTATTGGGTACTAACTGCCAGTGTTGTAGTACTCAAGGTCGGTCTCGAGACCACTTTTTGAAGCATTTTTACCTGGTCTTGTCTCTGTCGCAGACAAAGAGGACTCAGGATTTTATTTCAAAACCAGTCAAGAGTCTAGACCACACCCTGTGGGGATGTCACTAAATAGTCTGTGCATTGTCTGATTTATTTGTTAACATCGTAACTGTGATTGCTCGTAGAAAACAAAGGAACATTCCCACACATAAAGTTCACCTCTGCAATGCCTTATTAATTATATTAACAAGATAATTGTTCCACATTTAATCGCAAGTGTGTCATGCAGTGTGGGACTTCACTGGTCTGGTCTTGACTTTGAATCTGTTTAGGTGGTCTTGACTACAACATTACATTGGCAAAAAACAGTATACTATAAAGATTTGTATATAGTATATCTAGTGTACAGTCAGTATGTATAGATTGGGAACATAGTAATGCCGACTAAGATATTAGGTTAGAAAGGAATCCTAGTAGATCATTCAAGTTCATACAAGCTCTAGGTTAGCTCATCTGGGAAAGTCTGCAAACCACTATCCTAATTAGGTCATGAGGTCATGACCGATAACGTCACTGTCATTAAGATTTTTTCTATGTTTTGAGTGGAATATTCCTTTTATGTTGGCATGCGATTGTAGGAAAAACACAGCTGTACTTTAGCTAATGATAACAATTAATAATTAAGTTGTCCCATTCCACTCCTCTGGCATTTCTTCCTAACTGACACACCTAAATGAAACAAAATTAATGTTATTAGCTAGACTTGTTTTTGCTGAGGAATCGCTATCTTTCCTGCTATGAGAGTCAACAGCAGAGTTACTACATGCTACAGAAATTGAGTGTTTGCACTGAATACTCAGTACACTCAAAAAGGTCAGTATGTGTACTAATAAAGACTTAATTTCTGATTGTGCTGTTTGTCCCAGGAAATAGAGGAGCTAGTCACAGCTGCAGAAAAGCATCTAATCCAATCCCCCCCTCGTTTTCATAGACCCATTTTTGTCTTTTTTAGGGAGGTACAGGGGGTCTTTAGGAGGAGATAGCAGGTCAGGTGGTGTAGATCATCTGAAAGCTGGGAACCTGAAGATTAATTTGCAGCTCAGCACTGTGTGTCAAGTTGTTCTAGTCATAAATCAAAGCTAAATATAATAATTAATTGATTAAATAATTAATTTAGATAAATTGTGAAAGTTTATGAGGGTTTAAAACATAATGATGTAAGTATACAGTATGATGGCCACTCCCATGCTCTATTATGTCTCATATATTGTTGCAGCAATTTTTCAGTTGATACTATTTGTTACACAGATTTAATGCAAAATTTAACTATTTTTTACCACTCGAGAATTGATCAAAATAATCCATCCAAAATACCGCATTAAAACACCAAGATCTTGAGGAACAACACAGAAAAAGCCATGCTGTGATTTGGTATCAGAGATTTCTGCAAGAATTTGGAGAAGATTGGATGGCGAACACTTCTGTTCTGGAAACTGCTCAGAAACCCCCTTATTGTCAATCTACCTAGGAAAGCCATCCATCCTCTGACTGCTCTAGGTCTCTAGTTTGTGGCTGTAAAGTTTCATGTGGCTGTGATTATCCTAGAGGTCACCACAGGTCATTTTATAAAGTGAGGTCAAGTTTCAAAAAATGGCCTCACTACAATGAAATGGCTACTATGGGGACTAGCATCATCACACATGAATACAGTTGGGCTCATTGGATCCACAAGAGTCTCAGCTTTACAGTGATACCCAATTAATGCAATTCTAAGACTGTTTAGGGACCCCAGTATGCAGAAACATTCAAACACACCATTTTAGAAAAGGCGAAAATAACTCAAAATAAATAATAATGAAATAATAATTTATACTGCATGCAAAAAACTGCATGGTTTTTAGCCCAAACTGCATGTGATTATCATAAAGTTGGCATGTCTGTAAAGGGGAGACTCGTGGGTACCCATAGAACCCATTTTCATTCACATATCTTGAGGTCAGAGGTCAAGGGAGCCCTTTGAAAATAGCCATGCCAGTTTTCCCTCGCCAAAACATAGCCTGCTACAGCCTCTGAAAGACAGTAAAGTTGGCCGAGGGCACCGGAAGGAGTGAAAGAGGTTAAACAAACTTGAATACTTCCCTGAGACAGCTCAAGGAAGTATTAAAGCTTCACTTTCTCTTTTGTCAACTTGAAGTGACATTCCAAGTCACAGTTTGATTGATCTGCATGTGTACTGCATATTTCCTGTTAGTACAAAACGTCCAGGTATATTAAGTAACAAACAGTACACTATGATGTTAGAATAGTACATACTGTATACAGTTCAGGGCTCAACAATGGAGCTTTCCCGCTTCCCCGGGGCAAGTAAAATGCCACGTCAGAATAGTAAATCAAACAACTCACTTGCCTGATTGGGTAAGTGGTAAAAAATAATTAAACACATTATTTTTTCCAGAGCTGATAATGGAAGTAGCTAAGGAGTGAGCCTTCTTATATATTGTATTGTTGTTTTACCACTGTACAACACTTTGCTAAACTTTTGTTGTTTTGAAATGTGCTCTATAAATGAACTAAACTTGAAACTTGAACCATCTTGCTTCCTTCTCATCTCTGTTGAGAGTTGCACCTGTACCGATCGCCGATCTCGCGTGAAAATGGCGGCGGGTAAGCGGACAAAAGGCTCGTTCGAGATGAACTGCGCCTCGCCTGGAAAGTAGACGAGATCAGGCGGCAGCAGTAAGGGGAGGCTGACTAAAAGCTGCGGTCAAGTCGGAGAGTTTCCAGCCGTTTCCTGCAGCCTTCAAAGAATTTACAGGAAGTCAGAGAAATAGTTATATCCTGTTAGATCCGATCTGTAGGCTACCTGTAGTTTGCACACCGCGTTCAGATTTATTTAGATTTTTAAATATATGTGGAAATGTGCGTGTATCTGGCATTGTTTTCCATCCTTTATCATTTTTATGTCTGCCTTGTGAAGCACATTGTAAAGAGCACTTGTTTTGAAAAGTGCTATATAAATAACCCTCATTATTAATTATCAACCACACAAGATGTGTTTGTTAACAGATGAAACCTTCATTGCACAACATGAGACTAATAGCCTACAATCTAGCGTTAAGGTTAAATATCGCAGAAAGTTGTGACTTTCTACAACACCTGGTGTTTGTTGTCAAAACTGAGAGCCAATCAGCTCTTTGGTCAGGCGATAGCCAGGCGTTTCCCATCATGCCCTGGGTCTTGCAGTCGGTGGAGAGCAACTGCAGCTCCTGGCTCTAAAAGCTGGGGCCGCCTCGATCTCGTGAGGTTATCGTTGCCCGCGTTTGCATGACGTCAGATCAAGTCGGGATCAAGTCGGACACAAATCTAACCAGCATGCATGCGCGGCGAACGATTCTGCGCAGGCCTGGCTCATCTCAAACGAGCCTAAAGTTTATGAGCTGAAGCGCAAGCGAGCATTTGAATTAACGAGGAAACAGGGGTTTAGTTGGGTTGCGTTAGAGGATGTGGGCGAAACTCCAACTATGAATTGCGCCGTTTGCCGAAAGTTTGAGAGCAAGGTGGATAAAACACCACTACTAAATAAAACGCTTTGTATAGGGGCAAGGCAAAAATGTACTTTGTTAGACAAGCTCTACCTTGTAGAGAATGTTAAATTATAATCAAAACTGCAATCTGCTTTACTTAAACACAGCATCATAATCAGCTCATCATTATCTACTCACACTGAACCACCAGGCGGTTTGAGATCCTGCGCGGCTGATCCAGGCCGGGGTGCCACACCAGACAATCCAGCTTTTTCCCGTTCATGCTGCGCAGCGGGTGCAGGGAGTAGTAGCTAGATACGGACCCGCCCTCTTTGATGCGGTTTTGGGACTGGCCTGGCAGGTCGGTCTCCCAGGAGAGACGGGGAGGCGGGTGGCCCACTGCTCGACAGGAGGCGGCCAAGCGGAACGACTGGCCCTCCACCAGGATCACGGGGTCCAGAGAGGAGATGGGTAGAACTAGGAGAAGAGGAGGAGGAACAGGAGGAGTTTAGAGGCATCAAAATGTGTTTTGCTTATTGTTACTTCACTTGGATGTTTGAGCTTCACTGTGCAGAGTTTGACACTTGAAGGCTGCTGAAAGTTTTTCTGCGTTCAGCTTAAATCCGATTTTAATATGTGGTCATATGAAGATTTTGTAACATCACAACTAGTCTGTAATCGAGATTATCTGTGGAAAATCATGCGATTAATCCCAATTCAATATTTTAATCGCTCAACAGCCCTATTTTTATACACTTAAAACCTTTTCTATGTTGTGTATAATTGTACTGTATTATATGTATGGTGTTATGTTTTCAGATTTTGTATTGTCTTGCTCTTATAGAACAATATTTTATGTGTTCTAGTTGTTAAAAACACAATAAAAACAGTGTTAGTATTAACAATGGGGAACTAAACAACTTTTGTAATGCACATTCCCTACAATTACTGCATTCAGAATTAATTAATACTTCTCAAAGCCTGCTCAAGGCTAATTTGCTGATACCTAAAATTACCTAAAGTGGCTGTAATTAGATCCATTAAAACCAGGACATCAGTAAATGCCTGTGTAGTGATTGTCATCGTGTGTCGGGGACAAGTTTGAGCAACAAGCTCTTCATGATCTCGCTGCTGAAAGATCAGATGAGAATATTGTTATAAAAAAAGGACCTTAAATACATCATGGAACATAATCATGAAGGATCTTACTGAGGAGAGCAACAGTGAAACGGACATGAACATTAAACGTGTAGAGGATTCTACACAATTTTCAGATGCAAGAAATGAACAAAAACAACATCCAGTAGATCATAATTGTGCAAGAAGACAAACACCATGTGGGCAAAGGTCACCCGGGATATGTTCACATAAATACATTTCTGTTCTATTACTCTCAGTCACCAACTGGTTTAACACGATTGTGATTCACAGACAGCCTCTGCTGTTGTAAACACCTGGTAAGTCTTTCCATTGGTGTTTGGATTATTAATGTATTAGACAAAACAGGTAGTTAGCATTAGCAGAAATAGCCATTATGGATTAACAGACAAAGAAAAGGACACCACCTGTAGAGACCACAGAAACTAAAAAATACATGACATCATAGCTCCGCCCTCAGTGTTTGATTGACAGGTGATGTGTGGGAAGAAGTTTCCTGCAGGGAAAATATCCTGAAGGAACATTGTAATCTTTAATAAGAGATGATAGTGACCCATGACCAAATAAAACCACCTCAATAAACCCAGATGCATTCCATAGAAATCAATAAACTGACCAAAATAAAAAACCTTAACCAGATTAGGGCTGTAACTAGCGATTACTTTCATTGTTGATTAATCTGTCGATTCTTTTCTCGATTAATTTGAATAGTTGTTTTGTCTGTAAAATGTCAGAAAATGGTGAAAATTGTCAATCAGTGTTTCTCAAAGCCTAAGACAACGTCCTCAAATGTCTTGTTTTGTCCACAACCCAAAGATATTCAGTTTACTGTCAGTAAGGAAACCAGAAAATATTCACATTTAAGAAGCTGGAATCAGAGAATTTTGACTTTTTTTTCTTAAAAAATTACTCAAACCGATTAATCGATTATCAAAATAGTTGGAGATTAATTTAATAGTTGACAACTAATTCATTAATCGTTGCAGCTCTAATCCAGATGTCTTTAGATCCATAACATAATGGAATGAAGGCAGAAGGTAATCCTAATAAGGCGGGTTAGACTTCAGTTTTAAAACCTGCACATGGACAAATGTATACAGTATGTAGCTCATGGATTCAACGTTACTGGTTACATGTTTATGGTTTAAGGAGTCGAGGGAATTCGGTTACTAGTGAGTGTATTTCTGTAGGTTTGTCTGATCCGTGGCATGTTGGCACTTGTTTATGACTGAGCTGTCTGTCACCACTGATAACTGGCGGCAACATGAGAAAGTCATTTGGAAGAGACAGCCGGTTTCAGTTGAAGGAGGATCCATTAAAAAAAACAGCATTCCCACAGCTGCTTTTATGGATCAACTGACATCATGACACAATGCAATCATGTAAGTAAGTGATGAAGGAGGACTTCAAAAGTATTCAGGTCGTGTCAGGTTTATGAGTTATCAGAACTTGAAGTTGTTTCCAAAGAAAACCTACTTGTTTTGAAACTTTGAATATGGAATTAACTGTTTTCTTGATACTAATAGTTTAGTAATCCACCTTATTTATGTCATGAGTTAGCACTGGAAATAGGTGTGATTTTAAAAGGTGCGCTATACAGAACATTAATATAGCATCAAACAAGGATTTGCTATATAAAGATATACTAGAGGAGTAATATCTACCTGAGCAGAGAATGAAGTCACTCTCCCTCTGTGTGTGTTGTAATCAGAGCTTCTCTGTGCTTTGTTGACGTATCCGGGCCCGCCGCCGTGCTTTTTAGTGCATGTTCTTTTAGTGCATGTGAGCGTGCCCCACTGGCTAGCTCACGGCCGCCACTCCGTGCACTGCTTTCATACGGCGGTTACAGCAGATAACACAATCTCAACCGATGGCGCCACTGAAGAATCATAGCACCTAGGGCTGTCGCTGTGCATGAATTTCCCCTGTGGTGATAATGATTGGCTTAAAAGAGCGTATGCGGTATTATTGCCTTGCCAAAATTACTTAATTGTTCCTGATTTTAGTGCTATATAAACAAGCTTTATAGTTCAGCTATTTTTAGGTATATTGTTGCTTTTTAAATAATAAAAATTACACTTTTAAAACAAATTAAATACTTGTTTATTATTAAATGCAGAACGCAGAAGGGCAATGAGGCGACCTTAGGTCTAGGAAAAACATAATGGTTGGGTTTAAAATATGTACATAAACTAAGTAAAATACATACGGAAACATCGCAACAGAAGTACGGAAAACACGTTACAAATGTCACTAAAAAACACGTCACAACCATAACTTCAAAATAACTCAACAACACTTTAAGACAGGAACACCGGTCTCCTCGTTAAAAGTCGTCCTGTGTTTGTTGGACCATTCCACCTCCCCTCCCGCCTGCCATAAGCAGTCTCTCTCCCCTTTTACTCTACGTCTCTAGCTCTTAGCGTAGCATATTTATGCAGATACGTGAATACAGACTTCATGGCGTACAAATGACACACTAAGAGCAACAGTGTTGTTATTCAGCCGTCAACATGTTGAGAGCCGTGCGGAGGCAAGAGAAATGCTCCCAGTCTCTCATTTTAATATTGTCACTCTGTTTCTCCATATTGTAGGCCTAATTTCACTCTTATTTCTGTCTGTATGTACGACACATATTGCAGTCCTCCTCTGTTGCTCTTCCTGAAGTTTCTCCATGTTATTTTTTCCCATTAAAGGATTTTTTGGGGAGTTTTCTTTATAATATAAAACAAAGTTTATATGAATCGAGGAGTCTGAGGATACAGTAGAAGGTGTAAAGTGGTTTGTGGCAAATTTGTGATTTTGGGCTGCATAAATAAAGTTGACTTGACTTGGAAACATATCACAAACCTGTTGGTTTTATTATAAAAAAAAAACTCTACAATCTAACTGCTGTATCACCAAAGAAACAAGCAGGTTTGGGGTATATTTTTACTTTTTAGTTCTATTTCAAACTCACATTTTTTTCTATTTTCCACCTGGTATTAAGCAGTTACAAGGACTAATGTAAAAAAAATATACCCACTTTTTTGTTTTTCCCCCACTGAAGCTTTAGATATGCCGTCAGTGTTTGTGGCCACATTGGCAAACCTGCTGAATTTCCCCGGTTGGCTTTTTCTTCTATGAAGATGATTACGGTTTAAACATCCTTACAGCAGCTCTGATAGGATTAGGAAGGTGTGAGAGAGGAGAAGAAAAAGATGGAGAGAGGATGACTCTTACCCCAGACAGTGAGCGTGAAGTGCCTCTCAAAGTTCCCGTAGGGGAAGGTGGAGACTTGGCAGGTGTAGCTGCCCTCGTCCGACTCCTCTGTGTTGGGGATGAGCAGAGCCGAGTTCGCGGTGGGGGTGCCGCTCTCAAACCTCACTCGGCCGGCGTAACGCCCGAACTCTGAAATACAAAACAAAGACTTCAGCTCAGGCAACATACGATGTCCATCATCCTTTAGCCCTGTAAAGCCCATTTTAATCCTCAACCTATTTACACAATACACATTCCACTAAAGTCACACAATATTGTCTGGCTAGCCTATTGTGCTCTTTACGTATCATACTAAATGAACAATAGGGCCTATTGACTATGTAAATATGGTCTTTAAGAAAGAACATTTACAGATTTTTTATACTTTAAAAGGATAACTTTGGTATTTTTTAACCTATTTTCCCATGTTTTTGTGTATTGATCCAGTATTGAGGGAGAACGTTGCAGCCGCTAAACAAGCTGTAATGTAATCATTTGGGGCAATCTGGTACTGTCAGTTTACGTCCACTAAAAGTGCTTATTTCTGCCACTGACAGGCAAAGATTGTTATAATAAGTGTTTGACAATATTATGGAAAGGACACTACAAAAATAAAACCTTTTTCTTTAAGAACTTTTACTCAAGTATATTTAAAGGAGTATTTTTGCTTAAAGAAATTATTAATCAAGTAATAGTACTATTTCAGTTTTAGAGCATAGTATTATTCATATGGTTGATGCAATATCTAATGTCTAAAGTACAATTCCTAAACCAAAGCCTGATAAGGAGGTCCTGTAAGTGTACTTGCAACCCAAGGATGCTTACACTCGACTTAATGTCCAAACAGTAACCGTAGAAACTGCTCTGGAAATACCTCCCCCGCTGCAGCCTACCTGTGTGTCCGTCCATGACGTGGGCAGTGACGATCTGGTCCTTGATACCGTCTGAGAGCTCCTTGTACCAGGTGATCTGCACCACCGTCTCCCCCTCCTCCACCTGATAGTGGCAGGGCAGCCTGGTCTCGCTCTCTGCAAAGGAGCGCAGGGGGGTGTCGCGCTGAGGAGGCTCCACAAAGTCAGCCTGCACACACACCGCTGAGGAGAGGGAGAGGGTTTCATCAAATACAGTTGAGGGATTGTATAAGGCAAGAGGAGAATACTGTTATGTGCTTAAAGAGGACCTATTATGCTTTAGTGCTTTTTGGGGGCATGTAAAAGGTCTGCAAAGTTAAAAAGCCCAAAGTCCACGACAAAGGGAGTTACTCTCCTCCACAGAAACACTGCTCCTGAACGGCCTGAAACGCCTTGATTGAAGTCCTGCCTTTTCTTCTGTAACGTGGTGATGTCACCAAGTAATACATTTGCATAATACCTGCCTAGTTTGGCACGCTCTCAAACAAAGCTAGTTAGAGCAGAGCTGGAGCGGAGTGTTGTTGACCAATCACAATAGTGGGCCAGCTGGGGGGGGACTCAAACAAAGCGTTTCAGACAGAGGGTGAAAAGTACAGCCAATATGAGAAAAATAAAACATTTTTTTTCCATATTAAAGCATGTAAACTTGCTCTAGTAGAAACACAAAACACAAGTATGCACCTGAAAATAAGCAAAATAGGACCCCTTTAAAAGATTTTTTGGGGATGCACCGATTTATCGGCCGAACATCTGTATCGGAGGATTTTCGTCTTGTTGACTGCAATCGGCCTAACGGCAAATAAGATGACATTTACCGATGGCAGTGGCCGATGTTTATGTGTTTTGTGCCGGCTAAATGTTGTGTTGTTAGCTGCTGATTTAATTACATTTAATTTACGTTTCACAAAATGTTTTTGTTGGGATAGGTAATAAATTCCTCTCATTGAGAGATGTATACAGGCTAAGGAGCTTTTGAAGCAGTCGTTTTTCATGTGAAAGAAAGTTATTTTAAAGCTGGTTTCATAAATTTGTATGATTTAATTTGTGCTTGTTCAAGATATGAATGAAGGGCTGAATTACGTTAAGAGTGAAGACAGTTCAGTAATTTTTTTATAATGTAGAGATCTTTGTTTCCCTGGCACCAAAGGGGGAATAAATAACAACAAAATAAACGACAACAAAACATCGGTATCGGTCAATAATATTGCAATCGGTGCATCCCTAAGATTTAGTTAATTAATTGAAAGGCCTTTATTATCAGCTTCTGGTAATCTTTTTTTTTTTTCTCAAGGTCTTTTTATATAAAGTCATATAAAATGCAATAAATCACAGATGCAGTTGGATAGACACAATATATGTGATGATTATTTTCTGACACTTCATAGACTAAACGATTAATCGATTAATCTATAATAAATATAATTGCTAGTTGCAGCCCTAATTCTTTTTTTTCTACATTGATCCAGTGTGATGTAGTTTTATATGTACATCCTAAACCAGCTTTCCTTCTTTACACATTTTCATTCATTAATTTGCATGAGAAACAGTCCATCCATCCATTTTCTATTAACCGTATCCCGTTAAAGATCCCGTGATGCTTTGGCCGAGAGATGAGGTAAACCCCAGACAGGTTTGTATGTAGACAGATAAACACATTCACACCTACGGGCAGTCACCAGTTCACCTAACCTGCTTGTCTGTCGGCATGCAGACACACAGAATAATGTAAACTCCACAAAGAAGGTTTGAACACTGCATGCTGCGAGGCGACGGAGCAAACAACCTGAACAATAGTGCTTTCTTGTGTCTGAATTCTTTCTTGAAAAGCAGAAATGTTTCCATGTTTATGCTCAGAGAGAGCTGCTGTGAAACAATGGGGAGCTTTTGTGTTGTAGCTGCTGTTTTAGAAGTTCTTCCACATGGTCTTGATATTTTGCGTCATATTAGATTATTTACTTCAAATTCCTTGATAGCAAATTATTATGTTGTCATTGTTTTATTGTTTCAGAAGTCTACCGATGAAAGGCTTGTGTATGATTGGTGTAATTTTAAGTAGGGCCGTCCTCGACCAAAGAAATTCTTAGTCGACTACATACGATTTTGATCGATACACGATTCCTTGATTTAATCGACAGATCTGTAAAACTGAGTTTCTCCACAAAGAATCACACAAAAGCACCACTTTAAATCTTGTGTTTACCAGAAATGTGCTCATAATTTTTTTGGAAAAAAATCATTCAGCATGAAAAAAGGCATTAAAAACGACTAATCGACTAAAGAAATCTTAGTCGACTGAGACCAAAACGACCGATTAGTCGACTAATTGTCCAAGATGGGGCAACCCTATTTTTAAGAAATAAAATATATTTAACACTTGGACTAATTATTGTCTGATGATCTAACTCCTAGTCCCATTTCTCTTAATGATACAAATAATTTGTTTTGCATTGCCCGTCTAATATCTTATAGGGCTGTCAAAGTTAATGCAATAATAACGTTTGTTGTTTGTTTTGTGTCGTTCATCGATTTCCGTTTCTGTCATATTAATCATGTTTTTTTTAATAATTTATGGATGTGATAATCTGTAACTTTAGCATAAAGATATTTCATGTTGTGAATTTGATGCCTGACAAAAGCCCATGACTGAAACATTGCAGTGCTAACAGTGTGCAGGAACTTTTTCCTGTACATGGACAGGAACGAGTGTTACTAGTTTTTTTGCATGAAAATTTACATTTTCATATTCACTATTATTAACCCAACACAGCAGCGTGTAACAGCTTCAGTACACTGGCTATACAGTCTCATATCAGTGACGTGTTGTACTATCAAAGCTGTCATCAGTGTCGACTAATGACTAAGACTGAGTGTACTTTTATCACACCTGGTTGAAAGTCTACATCTAAGCGTGGGACAGACACACAACTGTGAGTGAAAAGGGTGTGAGAAAGCAACACTTCTACAACTCAAACAGGGAAAACCAAACATTTGCCCTTTGATTACTGAGGTGAACTCAGGTTTTTTTTTCTGTGGTTACTGATTCATGAGCTCAATTAATGATTACACCACAGCCGAAATGGGACACGGACGTCTCCCACAGATAATATCCCACGAGAGAGGAGGTCTCCTCACACAGAATGTTTAAATTTGCCCAACAAAGAACCACAGTGTGTGTGTGACCTGATTGTGGAGTCAAGAGAAAGAGACCGAGTCGTAAGAGAGCAACAGAAGAAGAACAGGAAAGGGAAGAGACCGAGATAAACACAAGAGTGACGTTGCAGCACAGAGAAATGAAGATAGAGGTCAATAGAGATAAACACTAAACTGAAAGAAAGTTAAACACACACTCCACACACACTCTCTAGATAAACACAGGTTCACTTGAGTCACAAGGCTGCCATACAAGCTTTTCCTGTTCACTCTAATAACAGTAACTTAATCACACTTGCAGGATTAAAGAAAAAACGAATATGTGCATTTGCTCTTATAAGCTCAAATTTAATCTCCACCGAAGAAGGAAATAAAAGCAGTAGTGCACCGACAGAATTAGTCACAGAAAAACAGGAAGACGCACGTTGGGCAATAAGTTCTGATTCATGTTTACTGAAAGTAAGAATGTGACTGAGCCACATTCTGTTGTGCTGCTTCTGTCTCCACACCTGCAGGGACAAAACTATGTGGACACCTTAATCTGTGCTGCTGTAACAGCCTCCAGTCTTGTGTGAAGACGCTCCGCCAGACTGCAGGGGTTTACACCCGTTCAGCCACAGTGAGGTTGGCGGATAAGATTTGGCTCACTGTCCACTTTTCCAATTCACAAAGGTGTGTTGGAGGAGGTCAGATGGCTCCGTGCAGACCGGTCGAGTTCTTCCACACAAAACCATTGAAGTTGAGATGAGTTGAAACAAGAGAGGGCCTTCCTTCCCCAAACTGTTGCCACATGGTTGTCTAAAAATACCACCCTATGCTGTAACAATTTCATTTCCCTTCATTGGAAATACAGATCAAACCATGAAAAACAATCCAAAACTAACGTAACTCGTAGACATTGGTGTCCAGATACTTTTGGCCAAATAGTGTATACTTAATTAATTAAACATCATCATTAGTGTTTGGTCATTTATCGACAGGAAAAGGACAAATACATCATCATTAAAAATTAGACAGAAATACACTATGCCACCAAGATCAGAGGTGTCCACATACGTTTGGCATTACGGTGTAACTAGAGACAACGATAGTCAGACATTAACCATGAGCAAAGAGAAATATTATATAGATATTATAGGATTGTCGCCTTTAAAAGTACCCAAATGTGACTATAGACTCACTCCAGGTGCTTATAGGAATATCAAAGTGTTATTATTAGGGATGCCCCCCACCCCCCTTTTCTTTAGTCGATTAGTCATGTTTTATGCTTTTGTCATGTTGAATGACTTATTTCCAAGAAACTTAAGAGCACATCTGTGGTAAACACAAGATTTAAAGTTGTGCTTTTGTGTCATTCTTTGTGGAGGAACTCACAGATCTGTTGATTAAATCAACTAATCGACTAAGAATTTCTTTGGTCGAGGACAGCCCTAGTTATTATAGCAACATAAAAGGAAATATAGGTTACCATGAAGCACCACAAGGTGACTATTTATTTCCATCTTTCCCCTTTTTGTTTTCCTGTGAAGAAGCTTACTTCTGTTTTCTGTCCTACCAAGATCATTATATAAATATTATATGAATATTAGTGACTCTATAGGAAATGGAAAACACAGTAAGGTTACTGCTAACCTGAATATTTAGTATCAGACTTATTGCAACTTAATTTTAGGAATATTACAGTCACATTTTGTAAAATAACAAGAACCTAATACATATACATTTTGACACTTTAGCACAGACAAGTCCTTTCTGGACCACCACAGCCACAAAAAGTGGCAGCAGGAGTCCCACCATGACAGCACACAGACAGTGAAGGTTGTGCAAAACAGTGAATTGTCATGTAAATGAATGTAACAGAGAACTCACCAACTAGTAGAAGCAGAGCCAGACTCTTTGCTCTTTGCTCCAACGTCAACTCCATCTTTAATCCAGAAAAGAATCACCTTCCTGTTTTAGCTGTTCAAACTCTTGTTATTGTCTTGTTATATCTGCATTCAGTTCACACAGGTAGCTCAGCTATAGAGCAGCGGTTAGCAGGTAGGCAGGTGCAACAGGTGTTTCCTCTTCAGATCACACAATGATGCTTAAATCCACTTGTTGTCCACTAGTTGAATATAGTTTAGTGCAAGTTGTAAACTGCTGTTAACTTAATTTCCAGAGCAAAGTCCTCTGCAGCACCTGGACCCTGAACTCAGCAGAGGAAAAGTAAAGGTAAACAGATAAACGGAGACATTTTAAATGATATCTGAGTTAACACAGAAAGAGAAAGAGAAATAAAGCGTGTGTCGACCAAACGGAAACCTACTCGTTTGTCACGCACACAGAGGGAGAGACACCTACAACAGGTATGAGCCGCTACACCTGTCTGAGTCAGGCCACGCCCACTGCTCCACCAGGACACGCCCACTATGTGCTGCGTTCACGTGGTGTTGAGAAAGTTGGTTTTCTAATCTTATGTCGGAAAATAAAAAAAAACACACAAGATTAGACATCCTGCTGCTTAATAAGCTGAAATTTATTTATTTAAATAATGAGTCAGTTTAATTAAAAAACAGAACAAAAGAAAGGACACAATATCAGAATCAGAATCAGGTTTAATTCAGGTTTATTTAGTATACATGTAATTTGATTCCGTTTTTTATACAGCTCTCTCAATGTACTTACACAGAATAGAAATAACAGAATAAAAGAACACAATAATAAAAATAAAAATGTCTATACAAGTCAAGAGTTCATACACGTTAAGTGTTCAGAAGTTGTAAACAACACAAATAGTGCAAAGAAATAAATACCGGATGGATATACATGGACTGGATGATGAACATGTACATGTGGAGATGTCTATATACTGTATGTAGAGTGAGTTAGATTTGTATTTACAGTGACAGGTATGAACATATTACATTATGTACATAAAGTGAAAGATGATATGTATATATTACAAAAGATTTGCATTAAAGACTGTAAATTAGAATCTAAAAAAGGTCCAAAAATGTGCATTAAAGACTGTAAATTATAATCTAAAAAAGGTCCAAAAATGTGCATTAAAGACTGTAAATTATAATCTAAAAATGTGCATTGGATTATTTTTGAAGGAGACTTGCATTTTGTACTTTTTTGAGATATTCCACCCATGCAATGAGCCCCTCACAAGATTGAATAAGCACAGTACACCTGAAGGATCCAAAGAGCACCTGTATGTGACCACCACAAAGACCCAGCAGTGCTTCTACTACGTTGTCTTCAAATATAAAATTGGCTTCCCTACAACAGCCATAATTTCTCCCAAAATGTTGAAGTGGTTTTGCCATTTTTTCACACAGCACTTCTCACATACAGACCCTTGAATTTCCCAGGAGGACATGAACGCAGCATGATTTCGTGCGAAACTCCAAATGATCCAGTTTTTCCAAAACAACCTGACTAATTATCTGTGACGGGAAGATGCTCTTTGTTGCTTCAGCTGTTTATCTGTTGACCGATGATAACCTGCAGCTACAACACCAGACAGCTTCATATGGGTGTATATGCTATATATACATTTCACATAGCATTTTTTCCCAAAATATATATATATATATACTGGAAAAACAAAGTTCGGAAACTTTTGTTTGGTGGATTATTTCTCTGTTGTTACAATGCTAATGGTCATTGTATTTTACATCGTTGGAAAGCCTGTTTATTTACCTTCGCAATGATGTCCAACTTGTAAGGATCATGCATTTGTGGGATGAGCAGCACAGCTGATTATGTGGGTAGCGCCCAAGAAAAATTTGCCAAAATGCTCTGCCAATGGTAAACAGTGTATTCTCATAAGGATACCAGGAAGCCTGCAATGACTGCCCTTCACCGTCAGGCCCATTTGCGCTAGTGTCGACAACACAGACAATGGAACCTGAACATGTGGGGGAATGTCATGTTCAGTGATGAGTCCAGGTTCTGTCTGCCAAAGTTGGACAGCAGGTCAAAGTATGAAGACGACGCGGAGAACGCTATGCTGATTGTTGAACCGATGGAGTAACAGCTTTTGGTGGGGGCAGTGTCATGGTGTGGGGCGGCATCTCCCTCACTGGCAAAACAAGGTTTGTCATCATTGAAGGCCATCTCAATGCAGGGAGATATCGGGATGAGATTCTGCAGCCAGTGGCGATCCCATATCTCCACAATCTGGCACCTAACTTCATCCTCCAAGATGACAACGCTCACCCCCACAGAGCCAGGGTTATCACAGACTACCTCCACAATGTGGGAGTAGAGAGAATGGAACAGCCTGCCAAGAGTCCACACCTCAACCCAATTCAACACTTGTGGGATCAGCTTGGGCGTGCTGTACTTGTTAGAGTGACCAACACAACCTCGTTGGCTGACCTGCAATGAATCCTGGTTGAGGAATGGAACGCCATCCCACAGCAACGTGTGACCAGGTTGGTGACCAGCATGAGGAGGAGGTGCCAGGCTGTTGTGGCTGCGTATGGATCTTCCACCGCTACTGAGGCTCCTGACGGTGTATTAAATGAATAAAGTGTAAAATTGCCAATATGTCTTGTTTGTTCCTTGTTACTGATAGAGAGTCCAATCATCCAATCCACCAAACAACTCAAAACAAGAGTCAACACCAGCAGGAGAATACACTGTTTACCATTGACGGAGCATTTTGGCAAATTTTTCTTGGGCGCTACCCACATAATCAGCTGTGCTGCTCATCCCACAAATGCATGATCCTTACAAGTTGGATATCATTACGAAGGTAAATAAACAGGCTTTCCAACGATGTAAAATACAATGACCATTAGCATTGTAACAACAGAGAAATAATCGACCAAACACAAGTTTCCGAACTTTGTTTTTCCAGTATATATATATAGAGCATGTTGAAGTGAAACACTCCTGCTGCAGTCACTCCTTACTCATCCTGAGTCATCACCAGCTCAATACTTCAAATGTGTTGAATCTCTGTTAAATGAAAGGTGCACAGAGAGTGTAAAGCCAATGAAACAGCTGCAGTAAAACACACAAGGTAAAAAAGTTTGATTCAATATATTTATTTTACTTTTTGCAAGAAAAAAGATCACTTCTCTTACAGCAGGATTAATGGGAATCAATGATGATAATATGAACTGGAACCCAGTGAACATGCATGTGTCGGCTCATAAATACTAATTTCACCGTTATTCAAATGCAGCTGTGACCTCAGACCTGAGTATGTTCTGTTTCACTAGTTCAGGTGGTTATGTTACAAAAGACGACTGGATGAGTGAAGGAGTATCTTGTGTCGTTGTAAAGAGCATGAGGGAAAACTATACACAGCCACAGAGTGCACGGGCTGACATCAATCTGTTTTGAATACATGTCCAGTTCTGTTTCTATGTAAATAAGTGAGCTGCTGCTGTCAGACAGGCAGAAAGAAACAGGCTTTCACAGTGAAAGTGTGTGATTGTTTCTCCTCTCTGGTGCTGTTAAATATTTCTGTTATAAATGAGCACTTTTGAGACATGAAAATAGATGTTATATTTACTGTCTGGATGTTTAGACTGAATACTCCCTTAATTCTGGTGAATTAGAAGATTGAAACTAATGTTGGTGTTTTTGATTTGAACAGGTGACGTTACAGTGTTGAAGGTTTTCATGCAATAAACAAGAAGCATATCTATAACAAGTAAAAATAGTTATTGAGATTTTGTTGTTTTGGAAAACTGCAGAGTGATAAATTGCAGTAATAAAAGGTTAGTCGATTAGTCGACTAATCGGTTGCTTTGGTCTTAGTTGACTAAGATTTCTTGAATCCATTAGTCATTTTTTATGCTTTTTCACGCTGAATGACTTATTTATAAGAAACTAATGAGCACATCTCTGGTAAACACAAGTGTTCGTCGTACAAGTGCTAGTCAACTAAGAATTTCTTTGGTCGAGGACGGCAGCCCTACTAAAATGTAAAGTGTCCTTGCTGATATCAAACAGGCCACTTTTTAAAACTTGTCATTAATAATAACCACATAATATAGAATTTAGACAAAATCTTTTACAAAATTGTATGACAGTTAGTCGACTAAGAATTTCTTTGGTCAGTTCCAGTTTCCAAAATGAAATGATGTGTTTCAAATACTGTGATAGGATAACCTGCTTGATTCTTCAAAATGTACTCAACCGTAAGGTTTGAACATGTTTTAAGACCTGATGAAGACCTGCAGTGGTCGAAACATGTTGGCTTTTTTAATGATTTAGCCACTAAAATAAAAGCTTTACCTTTCTGTCTATCCTAATCAATTAGCTGATTGGCAGAAAATGTATTTAAAAAATGTTACGGCTAATTTTCTGTTTTATATCAGAATTAAATTGGCCAAGTATGTCTACACAGTTTATCATTCATATCATGTAAACTGAATATCTTTGGGCTTTGGACTGTTGCTCAGACAAAGACAGACACTAGAAGGCGTCACGTTGGGCTTTAGGAAATTGTGATGGGCATTTTTTATAATTTTTTGAAATTTTATACACCGAAAGATTTATCAAAAATAAAATTAGCAGATTAATTGTTAATAAAAATTATCATTTGTTGCACTTCTACTTCTTAGGTTAACAGTATTTATGTTGTTGTTTTTTCACACAAGTAATCCTGCATTTTCTGACATTTAATACACAAAGAGATTAATCAAAATAAAAGACGAATCAAAATAAATAATAAAAAATAATCATTAATTGCACTCCTACTTCTGAGATTAACATAATTTTAGGGGGTTTTTCTTCACATAAAGTGAAGTAAGCACTCCTTAATTCATCATAAAAAGGGAACACATGAACAGAAACAAAAGACAAATTTAAACTTCTCCTTTTTCAGAAACTTGTGTAAAACCAGCTGTGAAACAGTGCGCCGTGCAGTGAAAACACACTTACACAACCTTTATTAGTAACTTGTTAAATTTATTTAGTTTTAACATTTCATACATGCATAGAAAAGAGAGTAGTATTTTTACAAAACGAAAAGGGAGAAAAGTCATGTAACGTAATATACAGTATAAAGCTTCATAAGATCTGACACCGTGTTTGTGACATCATCCTCTCTGCACCAAACCCTCCTCCATCACACGATCGGCTTCTTATCCATCTTGATGGTCTCGTAGGTGTCGGTGCTGTGAGACGTCAGACCCTGCAGGACACACACAGGAAACTATTATGAGAAGTTCAAATACATTTCTACAAACACAATTTTGCGAGCATTTCCTGCACTCTGAGTCTAAGTGTGACTTTTCTTTTCTGACAGCCAAATAAATGACCATCGGCTGTGCTTTAAGCTGTCACTGTTCCATCATGTGTCTTTTTAAATGTCTTTTTAATCATTAGAATGAGTCTCACCGCATAGATGCCTCCCTCCACGGGCTTCTTCTGTGGGACAAAAACGGTTGAAAGCGATTATAAAGTGTGTTTCAATGTTAAAAACAAACACAGACAAAACCACCAATACACCAACACACAGTGGACACAAGAACTAAACATCAGACTTAGATCCCTGACGTATGGTATACATAGCACATAATATACTCAAAGGGAGGATTGTACACAATCACATAATGGAAAATGTCATCTATTTATGTATGTGTATAATGATAAGGAGACAGTGACGCAACAACAAAACATTTTAAGAAAAATAAGAAAACAAAACAAAATAAATATAAATCAATAAATAAATATCTGGTCTTAGGACCCAAAAATGTCACTTTGCAAATTTTCAATATTGCAATCTATCAGACCCTTTAGTATAATATTTGTAAGTCTTTAACCTGCATATTTAAATCTGTATGTTAGATATTCCATTGGTATTAGCTCAAATATCAGTTTATGTTACCCCACAATTCTTTGGTGTTGTTTCATCAATCCATCTAAGCAATATATTTGTACATGTAAGAATACTGCAATGTTTCTTGATAAACGCAACAGAGATGTGTGAAATATCTAGTTCCTCTTTCGAGCCATACGGGCGTAAATAGCTTTATTTATTCTAAGCTGTTAGGGTCAAGAATTAAAGATTTTATAATTTTGCATGATTTAATACCAATTAGCAGGAAGTTGGATTTGACGCATTTATTTCGTGAGAAGAAACACTGGTGGAAACTGTGACTGCGTATAGTGTATAAATAATGTAGGTTGGTGGTCAGCTCAGGCTTTTACAGGAAATGATCGGCTGAGGTTGGCTTTAAAGCAGAACTACTATGTTTGATGGCGAAATACTGAAAACGAATCCAAAGCATTTAAAAAAACAAAAAACATTTTCCCAGCACATTTCATTAAATCATAACCGTCTTATATTTCGTTTTATTCCACAATAATATAAAACTTGAATTTTACCTCAGGCGCTTTGCTGACTGAATTCATCTGTCAAAATAAACCAGAAAGCACATTTGATTGAGTGATTCACATAATACAAATGCTGAAATATTCAAGACAATATGAAGAGCAGACAATTGAAAAAAGGTGTCAACGGTGTAAAAGGTGATACAATGAGCATGACAGTAAAAAATAAGGATAAGGAAAATATAAGGACAAATATTAAGGGAGTTAGAGATAGATAGATATTAAGGGAGTTACAGACAGACAGACAGATAGACAGACAGACAGATAGACAGACAGACAGACAGATAGACAGATCAACACTAGAGAAATATATCTATAGAATACACAATATAAAGAATATTAGAATATACTATAAATATACCTGACTACTACAACTAGCATAAAAAATCTATAATAATAAATAATAATATGTTAATAATCTCTATTTTTATAGCACCTTTGAAAACACAAAAGTGTTACAAAGTGCTTTACAATAAAAACAGAACACATTTAAAACACAAGGATAACAAAATGAACTTAAAGCCGATAACTAAACACATAACAACCCAAAGAGTAAAACAACTAAAATGTCATAAAAACATAAATAAAATCACAGAAAAGCAATAAATACAATAAAAGTGATTTTCTAATCTAAAATATATACATATAATACATTAGCAAAGTGCAACAGAATTATCTATATTTGTAAAAGCTGGTGGAACATTTTCATTACTTTTTTTTTTATTACTAGAAATATAGATAATTTCTGAACAAAACTCTGAAATAATCATTTTTGTCAGCATTATCATTCTGAAGAACGTTGACACAACTATAAGGAACACTTGTGCACTTTCTAACCCTCAACACGGTGGTGTGTGTGTGTGTGTGTGTGAGTGTTGTTCCTGTTTGTCTTACCCTCAGTCTGCAGTATAAGATGGTGAGAATCACGCCGTAAAGGATGAGAATCCCGTCCAGGATGTAACACACGTACATGTCTCTGCACACACAGAAAACACATCATTTACCATCAGCAGAAATGTGTCCAGATGTTGTTTCATCCACCTGTTTAACTCAGAATATTCAGAGCTACAGCTATATTGACAATTTCCTCATAACATCTACTCATCCTCGCCGCTGCCGGTGGGATTGATCATGAGAAAGGCAGCAATGAGCACCATCTTACCGGCTTGGCTGTAGATGAGATGAAAGGATCTGTTTAGTTGCTCCTGTGTCGACAGTCAGCGAGATATCTTAAAAAGTCCTCTGAAGTGAGTGAACTCTGACAGCAGCAGCAGTGAACAGGAAGTCCGGGGCTATCTGTCCGTCTCTTAGTAAAGCTGTGAAACCACACGCCCACCACGCTGCCATCCTCTCTTCGCAGAAGTTCCTCTAAAAACACTTGTAAAGAAAAACACTGCTTCTATTTGGAGAACATTGCTCAAATCCACTGACGCAGCTCCTTCAACATAATTAAGGAGAACAGACATTTA
Organism: Sebastes fasciatus; assembly: GCF_043250625.1. NCBI lineage: Eukaryota > Metazoa > Chordata > Actinopteri > Perciformes > Sebastidae > Sebastes > Sebastes fasciatus. Next base: position 28,624,516 of record NC_133805.1, on the reverse strand, counting down.
AACAGAAAGCAGAATCTGTTACCAAACCACAAATACGGAGGGTCACCTCTTCCTGTTCTAAGACTAATGTCATCAACCTCCCACGCCAAAAAACTACGTGACAAAAGTAGAAGACATACAAGGAATAATTGGTTTAATAATGGAAAAAGGCCTAACACACTATACAAGCTACAGTTACCAAAAAGGAAGAAAATACAACACAAATCTACACATTTTTTTACAAGCCACTTGTTTTTCAAAAGTAAAAACATTCGGAAAATTGCATCGTCATAACTTAGGCACCTTCAAAATGATAGAAAACAAATTATAAAAAAAGGTTTTGGAGCCCAGAACAACTCTAGCATGCATTTTTTTTAAAAAACATCTGCACTTGGATGAAATGTCAGACACATTGGACCTGGTATTTGGTTATTTTTATAGAAACAGTAAAGGGCTTTTTAAACCATGTTTTCACTGGAAATACAAGCAAACATGTTGCGGCTCAACAAACTGTAGGTAGAAGATGCCACAGATCGGCTCAAGTCTCAACATCAGGCGAGTTTCGGCGTTACAGTAAGTTTCAGGACCTGGAGGAGGAGGAGGACAGATGTGCCCCATCGCTCGTCCTCCACATCTGGAGAGTAAGGCGGCTGTCGGATGGAGGCAGCGTGTTTCAGCTCGTGGCACAAGGCGAGGGCGGTGATGCGCTACTGCTGCAGAGGAGCTGCAGAGAGGAGTTACAATCACACGTCTGGTTTGGGATCTTTGTTGAAATGCATTAAAAAAAAAATAAAACCCATAGAAGTCAGCTGATAGTTTAACTACAGCTGCCTGTTCAGGACTGAATTCCTTATGTGTACACGGCTTCAAAAAGCCTGGAATAGACCCATTTACCCCTGCTATCAACATCTGTATCTGTATCTGGATAATGCCATCTGATCACAGGCCTTTACACTTACAGCTGATATAAATAACGGTTCTCATTGGCTCAATTCTGCATTGTGATTGGATATATATATGTAAATTGAGCTCAGGGACTTGTCAATGATGTGTAAAACGTTTCTAAAGCTTTCAACAACATGACAACGGCTGCTAGATTGTATTCCTTTTTAGTGAAGATCTTAATATGTTTTTAGAATCATTCTTCTTTTAAATGGATTTTTGCATCTTAGACTTTCACAGCTGTTGTATTTTTTTGAGATTTTTGTTTACCTTGTGTACTTTCTGAAAAGACTTTATAGATTGTTCATGCGATTCAGTTATTTAATATCTTAATATCAGGCATTGAAGGCCCGTCTCCGTCCTGATAAAAGCTCCACGACTTAATTATTCTACGTTTGACAAATCAGATATAGTTGTACTACAATAAATACATAATGTAAGGGATAATGTACAGCGAGCTGGTCTAAAGCGCCCTAAAGGGGTTTATTTCACAACAATGACACACTAGCTGTACATTATCTTGCTTATTACACGGCTACTAACTTAAGTAATCAATAATTTGTCACAAAAACGGTCCGCCAAAGTTCGACAATCAGAACTGCGCCCATAACGGTCTGTTATACAAAGCAACGGTCTGCTATAAAGAAATAACAGAACGTAGAACGCCGTGATTGACCAATCAGAATCGATTATTCAACAAAGCCGTGTGATCAATTAGAATATTGTCAATAAACCAAACATTTCTCAGCAGAGAGTTGCTCAGGTGTCATGGAGATGAATATTATCACGAGAACTAAAGTATGGGCATATACCTGCTCCTCCTCTTCCAACCATCACGATGACAACTGAGCAACTCCATCCACTGAGGAATGAACTAACTAAGTTAGTTTCAAGCTCTATCTTTCCCTCCGCAGAGGGACGGACTGCCTGCACATTTTGCCGGGCAGCTTCAGATGGCAGGATGTGATGGTGTTAGTGTAAGAGACTTTTCAACTTGATGGGTCATTTTAATATTAAATGTATCTCTTAAAATGGGGTTTCCAGAATGCATTCACACATGGCTGACATCCAATCACAATGCAATCCAGACCAGATCTGATCTGATCTAGTTGATGCAGTATAGTAGATATTTCTGCACGAATTTACACCTTTGCATTAAAAGATAAATCTGGAGATCATCTGTAATTTCCTTATTCTCAATGAATCCCATGAAAAGACAATGAATTGATCTTCCTAAAAACGTATCATCTGTGCCTGATATAGAACTAGTCATGAGCCACACTGGGTGACATGTTCCTTCATTACATGATGAACATGGGCACTGTGGTTAATTTAGAGCTAATCTCACATACACTTCCTGGCGCCGTAAATACCCGCAAGCTCGTATTAGTCAGCAGCTTAAAATAGTGCCCATAAATGTCTCAATTACTCCTGTTTTAGTAGCGTTTGTGCCCAGCTGTTTCAGGAAATTATTTAGCCTTTCCTTAAATTAAAGTATATATTTTTTAAAGAATGGAGTTCTAGACAAAGTAGGGAAGTCAGAAAGTATTGAAACACATTTTTGTCATTTTCTGTATTTTCATGGGATTGATGTTGACAATAAGAATAAAAAAAGAATAACACCAGGCCTGTGCTTTGACATCCTTATCCAGGTAGGATAAGCAGATACAGATTGCATGATAATAACAGGCATACATGGGGTCTTTGTTTAGTCTTCTTGCTAAAACTGTAAAATGAATAGTAAACATGCCAGTGTAGAATAAAACAAAACCTGCATATTTAGACAATCATGAATAGAGAGAGTGTGGAGTAGCTCAGGAATGTACTTCCATGTTTCTTTACAGTCAGATAAAAAGACATTTTGGGCCAAAAGCCGCTTGTTAATTCAAAGCACATAATGCTACATTCTGTAAGTAAAAAAAAAAAAAAGTCACACCCTTTAATATAAAAACAGTCCTTGTCATCTCAAACAAAACGATGTACTGACAGGGAACCAGAAGGCAGTGGTACACCAGCGTCGCAGTCAGAGCTGAGCTCCAGTTAGTCTGTTTCTTAAGACACAAGAAAGAGGAAGTGACAACTGTGATGTAATCCTCCTCCTCTGGTGGTCATGTGTTGAGTCAGCGCAGTGAAGTAGTCCAGTGGTTACAGCAACAGAGGAGGCAAAAAGAGAAAAAGTCCCCTTTAGAGAAAAGGTTTTTTGTTTTTTTTACAGCATGTTGTAAAAGACTTTACAACAAAGGAAAGGAAAGAGTCAAGGCATCTGTTTGATTCCAGGTTTGAACAATCGTTGAGCTGATCACAGTTTGATATCAGAGCGTCTGTGGTGATCATAAAAACAGGAGGAGGATTCTCCTCTCCTTGAATGTCACAGACAGGAAATGATTGGATATGGGAGTGGACCACGTGGCCTCCACATGTCCCGCCACATCCAGCAAGGAGCGAGCACGGAGAGAGGACAGCGTTGGGAGAAGGAGACGCCTTCACACCGAGGTCTCCGACTGCAGCCTCATTACGAACTTGTGGCTCTTTGGGTCGATGAACTCCTCCCCGAGCCGCAGGAAGGGGAGCGGCGTCACCGTGACCACCAGGGAGAAGTCCAGGCGGCGCAGGGAGAAGACCAGACCCTGACGCAGGGCCGAGGTCACCGGCTCCTCGCTCACTAAGGTCCACTGGCGCCCCCTGCCGTTCTGCTGCTGGTACTGCATGGTGGGGCCGGGGGAGAGGTAACGCTCCAGGAAAGCCTGACAGGGAGGATGCAGAAAGTCAGTTATCATGGTTTTAACCCTCTGAGACCCTGTAGCAGGTTCAGTTTTAGAAGGTACAGATATCACATGAAACTAGAAAAACCTAATGAATCCATTGGTACCAACCGTGTCATGTTCGCTTGTCGTGAAGGAGGCTAAATAACGCTCCTAAGTTGGGCTAAATTTTGGCAAGGAAAAACTGGCATGGCCATTTTCAAAGGAGTCCCTTGACCTCTGACCTCAAGATATGTGAATGAAAATGGGTTCTATGGGTACCCACGAGTCTCCCCTTTACAGACATGCCCACTTTATGATAATCACATGCAGTTTTCTGAATGCCGTACAAATGTGTTATTTTCTCCTATTCTAAAATGGTGTGTTTTAATATTTCTGCATACTGGGGTCCCTAAACAGTCTTAGAATTGCATTAATTGGGTATCACTGTAAAGCTGAGACTCTTGTGGATCCAATGAGCCCAACTGTATTCATGTGTGATGATGCTAGTCCCCATAGTAGCCATTTCATTGTAGTGAGACCATTTTTGAAACTTGACCTCACTGTATAAAATGACCTGTGGTGACCTCTAGGATAATCACAGCCTCATGAAACTTCACAGCCACAAACTAGAGACCTAGAGCATTCAGAGGATGGATGGCTTTCCTAGGTAGATTGACAATAAGGGGGTTTCTGAGCAGTTTACACAACAGAAGTGCTCGCCATCCAATCGGCAAAAAATGCAATTTTTGCAGAAATCGCCAAATGTTGAAAGGTTTTGATACCAAATCACAGGATGGCTTTTTCTGTGGTGTTCCTCAAGGTCTTGGTGTCATAATAGAGCATGGGGATGTCCATCACATACTTCCATCATAATGTTCTAAGCCCTTATATACTTACAATTTATTTTAATTAATTAATTAATTAATTAATTAATTAATTAAAGTTTATTTCAAGAACAAGTTGACACACAGTGCTGAGCTGCATCTCAAAATAATCTTCAGGTTCACAGCTTTCAGATGATGTACACAACTTCTATGTGACATCTACTGTTGACCTGCTATCTTCCCCTAAAGTCCCCCTGTACCCCCCTTAAAAAGACAAAAACAGTTCTGTCGAGGGTTAATAGTAAAGTACTTTTGTTGCTGTGTGATCACTTCTTTTACCTTGGGCGTCATGTTGTGTGTGATGCAGAACTGCAGGTGTGTGAGGATGCTCTCCATGCTGTGGAAGGCCTGTTGCCGGGTGGTCCTCAGGTATTTCTGCATGGCTCGGGCCATCGGGGCGAAGATGGCTTGAGCCGCCTCCCGAGGGTCCATCACCTCCCTCGGGTGTTTCGGGGACGAGGCGACTTCGTCTTCATGGAGACGCTTGATGTGCGTGAAGGCCTCTTCCACCGCCACGACCAACCTGGAGGGTTGAGAAAAGGCATCATTATAGACATAGTCAGATATGTTGTTGTCTCTCAGCAGAATCTCTATTGATATAGAAGATCCTATCCGTTGCTTAAACAGTGCGATCTGAATATCTTGACAGTCAAATGCTTTGTTTAACTACGATACAGATAAACAAGAGCAAGCATATGTTGGCTGTGCTCTGATGAACATTATAAGTAAATATATAAAGGATCAATTATTCCATAAACCAGTCAGTTTTATTACTAACTTACTTACAGAATTGTGATATATTTCACAGAGACTCTACCAAGAGTTAGAAACAGTAATATATATATATATATATATATATATATATATATATATATGTATATATATATATATATATATATAAATCTAATACTGCTACTAATGATTATTTTTTATTATTTATTAAGACATTTTTTGATTAATATTTTGGTGTATAAAATGTCAGAAAATTATGAAAAATGACTATCAGAATTTCCTAAAGCCCAACGTGACGTCTTCAAGTGTCTTTCTTTGTCTGACCAACCGTCCAAAGCCTAAAGATATTTAGTTTACATGATATGAATATGGAGTCAAATTCCTTCTATGTGTACACATACTTGGCCAATGTGATTCTGATATAAAACAGAAAGTCAGCCATTTTTCACAACTAAGAAGCTGGATTTGGTATTTCAGATTTTTCTTTTTACATACATTTTCTGCCTTACGGTTGAGTACACAGAGCAACCAGTTATATCTGTCTTTCCAGCTAATTGATTAATCGACTAAACCTACTACTTATAAACTACATGTGATTAGTCCAGATCATGAGGTGGTTTTAAGGGTTTGAAGCTGCCCATGAGCATCAATAAACAAGATTTGGACTTGGGAAAATACTGGATATACTCACAGTTTCCACTGAATATAACAAATCTCAAGCCAATTTGAGATAATTTGATTAAACTTTGCTTGACATTTCGACGAATCAAGCAAGTTATCCTATCACAGTGTTTGAAACACACCATTTCATTTTGGAAACTAGGGCTGTCCTCGATCAAAGAAATTCTTAGTCGACTAACACTCATACGATTTTGTCGACTAATTGATTAGTTGATTTGTGAAACTGAGTTTCTCCACAAAGAATCACACAAAAGCACCACTTTAAACTTGTGTTTACCAGAGATGTGCTCAGAAGTTTCTTGGAAATAAGGCATTCAGCATGAAAAAAGTATAAAAAATTACTAAAAGACTTAAGAAATCTTCGTCGACTGAGACCAAAACGACCGATTAGTCGACTAATTGACTACGAGGGAGCAGCGTTAACTTTCTCTCGTTCCCTCTCTGTCTCTTGTTTGCCACCCATTCCTGGTTTCCACTGGGAAGCAAAGGGACAGAAGTTGAATTTATGTTTAAAACAAGAGGAGAAATTGAGAGAGAAAAGATCACCCCTGAACCAAAACAAAAACTGAAGTTGTAAATTATGAGTGTTCAGCCTAAAATGACCACTTTAGTCCCAGGGTTCCCCTCTCTCCACACACAGACAAATACTGCATGGAAGTGTCTCTATGTGCATCGTCATTGTCTGCCTTTTGTTTGCTGCTCCAACCAGTCACACAACACAATGAATCCCCTGCTGTCAGATCACACCAAGTATTAGTAAGTTAAGGAACATCATTCCGACCTGGCCTTGCGTTTTCGGACCCTGCGGTCCATCTCGGCCTCTTCGTAGTAGAACTCGTTGTGGGAGTTGTCTCTCCTCCGGGCAGCAGCTGCTATCATGGCCCGGGACTGGCCTGTTGAGTTATTGGTGGTGCTTTCTACAACACAACACATGCAAAAGATTACATTTCAGGTGATGCTCATATTCAGAGAGAAATAACATTCACATTCACAGGTAGAGTAGTTTCAGCCGCTTTAAGGTTTAACATCCTCAGTATATGTCATTGAATGTGTCATCTGGTCCTGACCAACAAATGACAATGGGAGACAAAAGCTATGGATTATGGATTAGAAAGCAGGCGTCAGAGCTGTGACGAGGCTGTATTTACCGTCCAGAGAGTAAACCTTGAAGCCGGTCATCTTCTTGGACAGGATGGACTTGGGCAGGTTGAGCAGCGCCGGGTTGTAGACGGAGAAGTCGTTGTAATAACGGTCCAACACCCAGACAGCTGCCCGCTGGATACTAAAACACAGCGTGTCAATCATCAGTGCCTCAGTAAGTACAGGTCTACCATCAGCTGCTGACTGGATATAAACTATACACACACACACATGACGACAACAGTCAACAGCATGACACTTTCCAAATGAGGTTATTATTCTTGTATCTATACGCAGGGAGTGAATTCAAATATATTCTTTTCAGATGTTGAAAGATTGAAGTGAAGAGTGAAGATACTGGTGTAAGAATCCATCGGTACCAACCATGTCATACTAGCTTGTCGAGAAGGAGGCCAAATAACGCTCCAAACATACGCAAAATTTTGGTGAGATAGAACGATATTTCTTTGTTCATTCAAATTGCCAGACAGCAAATTTGGGGCCAAGTATGTATTACGGTATAGAAAAACTATTTAAATTACACTGAGGAGCAGAGAGTGAATGGGGCAACAGCAGCTAATTGAAGCTGAATGAATTAAGGAAGACCATAAGATGTAGTTAAAAGCTCAGAAAAGTTAGTAAGTGGAACCTCAGAGCACAGAATATTTTGTTACACAGGATTGTATCCTAAAACATATGCCATTAGAATCATTTTAAAGACGCTATAATCACATTAAAAGGTGCTAAATTCAATATCCAGAGCATTAATATAGTATCAAACAACTATTGTCTATGTAAAGATATAGCGGATTAATGTCTACCTGAGTAGAGAATGAAGTCTCTCTCCCTCTGTGTGTGTGTGTGTGTGTGTGTTGGAATCTGAGTTTCTCTTTGCTTTATTGACATCACCGAGCCGGCCATGTATGCCTTCTAGTGCATGTTCGTGTAAGTGAGCGTGCCCCATTGGCTAACTCATGGCTGCCGCTCTGCACTGTTCTCATACGGCAGTTACAGCTATCAACGCCATCCAGGCTGACGACGCCGTCGCGGAAGCGTAGCACCCAGCCTCCGGTTCCCCCCCAGGTTAACACTATCAGCTCTGTCAGCACTTTTGCCGTTGTTTACATTGTTTAGCGTTGTTAGCACCGTTAGCTGCGAGCTACGGATAGCCGTTGCCATGTTGAGAGCCGTTGAGAAGCAATAGAAATGCTCCCAATCTTGTATTTAGCACCTTCAAAATGTCCAACACATGGGTTTTAACCAATAGCCTACTTTGATATTTTGGTGTAGCCTGATCTTATTTTGTCAAAAATGGATATTAAATATTTTCAAATTAAGTTCTTCTCTTCATCTTTGTTCAGTAACAAAAGTATCAAGAACTCAGTAGAAAATGTTATCATCATGTTTGCCATTGTGTCACTAACCTGAGGTGGCCCACGTTGTAGAACTTGCTGGCTCCGTCCGTGCTCCGCACCACCTTGAGGCAAAAGGCCGGCTGCAGGTGTCGCACCTCGAGCAGCACCAGAGCCAGGTACTGTATGAAGAGCAGGGCGTCCACCAGCGAGGCGGCGTACTCCACGATCCCCCTGTAGTCCTCCTCCCGGGGCTGCAGCACCCGCACGCCGTAGAACAACCAGTAGGACGCTACAAACAGGAACACCAGCACCATCAGCAGGCAGCGGAAGACGAAGAAGCGCGGGAGTGTGGCGCGGGGCGGCCGGAGGAACAGCGCCCAGGACGAGATGAGCAGGACCAGCAGCTTGAAGGCCAGGGAGACGTAGAGGCCTTCGCAGGGCGTGCCGCAGGGCTTGAGGGTGTCACGCCACAGGACCTGCGGGAGGATGAGGAAGGCTAGAGGTGTGACCAGGGCGAAGAAGCTCAGGCAGCCTCCCAGAGCCGGGCCAACGAAGCGCTTGCACTCCAGGGGAGTCGACTCCTCCAAATCTTTGGTGACGCGGGTCAGGTCCTCGTTAGAGATGCTGTGTTCTGAGGTGCCGGTGACCACCGTGGTGGTCTCGCCCCAGTTATCATCCTGTAAGACACAGATAAAGATGTCAAGATTCATGTGTGTTCAGGGTTCATTTCCACCGTCTATAAAACCTACAAAATAGCAACAAATGGTCAATACAAGAACTCAATAAGTAAGAAATTAAAATAAAGAACTACAAGCTTATCTGGGCTTTTCTGCAGGTTTTACCAAAATATGTTTTTGGTATTTTTACTAAATAACTGAATAAAATTATTAATCAGATCTGGCTAGTGCTTTTATAGGGTAACAATTAAGTAATGAATCAAACAATTAGTGAGAATCTATTCTGCACCAAGGCAGAAACCCAATATATTTATATGAAAGGTGTTCAGGAGGTAAAGAGAGACTAAGCAACTACAGAAGCATCATTTCAGATATTTTAATCCTCCATTTCTGAAAAGAAAACCAGAAAAAAATATTAGACAAGTCCGTAAACTCTGTCATGATTACAGAAAAATTCAAATATTCTATGAAATTATATAAGAAATCAACCCCCCCTGTATCTATGTATCCGTTTGTGGGCCAGCAGACGAGCCAGAAAGGGTGACGGGTTGGTTAAGCTTTAATACAAATGCCTCTTTACTATTTAAAGAAAGACGCCTCTTCACTTCATAAAGGAACAAACAAGCATCCTCAGTCCCTTTAATGAACACATGCCTTTTAAACCTAATATAATATGTCTTTGGTATTTTAAGACTCACACCACCAGACAACACCTGCTCTTTCCATAACTGACTGACAAGCACTGAAACGCAGTGACCACGGACTGTATGTAAAGATGGACGACGCGTCTCCACTTCCTCCCACTGTACAGAAGTGAAGCTAAAATATCCCAGATGTTTTGGCTTCACTTTCGGGGAGCTGTCATGTCGACCATCTTTATATACAGTTTATGGCAGCTCCTACACATCAGAGGAATGGAGAGAAAGACACTTCTACACAAGAACAATCTTTTTAAAAAGGGATCATATCGAACTAAATGTTTGATAGGATTAAAGTAAATTATAGTTTGAAGTTGTTAAAGGAACTAAACTACCAAACAAAACATTCACAAAGAAATAAACACCTTTGGAACAGCCATTGTGTTTTAAACAAATACCAGAGGTCATTAATGAGTGGCAGATTAATAAGTTTGGCTTTAAAATGGACAAACGTGAGTAGAAAGCAGGGTGACTGACCCTTTCATCTCCGCGGGTCGACTCGGCATCCAGCAGCGGCTCTCCAGGAGTCTGGATGGTGACCGATTTGTCTGCCCGACTGCTGCCGTCTCGGCTCTTAGAGCGGTGGCGATCCCTCCTGTCCCTGGAAGACAAACACGACAGGGAGGGTTACTGGATGAGTTACTTTCTTTTACTCTCCTTGTGAAAGATGTTTGGATGTAACATGTTCAGGGCGTGCTTTAGTATATCAATCAGACAGACATACAGTACAAGATTTGAAGTCGTTTTTACTCGGATTCCCAAAAGCAACAGAACAAACATGAGTTGCTGCTCCTTCACTTTTAGCCTAAATTTTGTTGCTGTCCTGTGAAAGTCATGCGTCTCCAAAATGCCAACTTCTCATGAGCTGAAAAATATAGTCTTTGCTTCAGCTTTGTGGCAATGCATTTTTCAGTTTTCTTATTCTTCGTTCACCGTGGAGGCATGAGAGAAAAACAAAGTTTTCTACAAGATTTGAAGTAGCAGAATTGCCTCAAACTATCCATTTATCATAAAAATTTTAAATCACCAAACTTGGAGTTACATGGTTTTCTTTGAAAGCGACTGGGTTTTATTTATGCATTTATTTTTGAAAAATTGGGGGGGAAATACAGGATTCGTTGAAGCACAGCAACCCTGAACACCTTAATAAAATAATGGGTTGAATATGATAATAGTTTAATAACTGCTGCAAAAAGTTGAATTCTCATTGTGGCTCCAGTTATGTTGAGGATGTAGATATTTCATAGAGTATATTTTGTGATGTATTGTGGACTTCTATCCTAAATCAAGCCTAAAGACCCTGACACACCAAGCCGAAGGGTCGGTTGCTGGACAGTTTGGCGCCGTCGGTGAATATCTGTCGTCCTAGTTTCTGCGGTGTGTCCCGCTCTAGTCTGTCTGTGTCAAAGGTTTTTCGGTCGATTCAACATGTTGAATCGGCGGCGGAGCTCGTCGTCGGTGAGAGAAATCACTCTGATTGGCTGTTCAGCCTTAACAAATCAGTGCACGAGAAGAGAAACGGAAGTGAGGAAAGCAAGCCAACGAGTAAATTCAAGAGGAAAAACCCAGAAGGCTGTCCTAATTTTTCATCATCTCATCTGATCAGTCCAATACACGGATATTTTCACAGCGACATGAACATCTGAAATGAAGCTAAGTGGTGAATGAGAGTGTTGTGAAAATGGTCGGCAAACGCCGCTTTGTTTCATTTACATATCATAACAACTGCTTGTACAGTATATCCGCCGTCCTCGGTCTTCCCGTTTCCCCTTTTAAATGACGAATACAGACTTCCGCCGCCTGCTGGTGTGGAGAATTTCACGCAAAGGGGCAGAACGTACGTGCTAACTGGCCGTCGGCTGTAGTCTTTGCGGTGTGTTCAAATGCAACTTGTCGGCCAAGACAAAGGGGAATGATTATCGAAACTCTTCCATATTGTACACATAACGGTCTCCACCAACAGGAGCAAACATATAAAAAGTGCTCATAGAACTTGAATACGTTCAGTGGTTGTTGGTAAAATGCCAGCGAGAGGAAGAGGATGATAAAATGATGTTATCTGTGTGACACCCACCTGTGCTTGCGGGAACTTCTGGAGTGGGAGGATTTGTACGAGTAGCCCGAGTACTGCGACTCGTTGTCCATTTCTCGGGTCGGCGGTGAGCGGACTTTACGAGCCCCGCCTCCTCCTCCTCCCCCCGTGCCGCGATGCTCGCCGACTCCTCCAAGCTGGCTCTTGCGCTCGGAGATGGACTTGGTGGTGAGAGCCAGGGGCAGCTTGAGCAGTTCAACCTTACTCCTGAGGGAATCTATCTTGGAGGCCGACGAGGAGGGAGCAGGAGAAGGGAGAGGAGGAGAAAAGGGGTGGGAGAGGACGGCGGGTAGGAGAGAAGCCGCGGGGGAGAGATGAGTCGGCTTCGATCTGAAAGAGACGGGCAAAGAGAGAGTGATGGTTAAAACTTCAGTTTCTGCTGAGGATCACATACAGCTGTCCACATTTTATCTGCTCTGGATTATGATGTATGAAAACTGACCCTGAGCACTCATCAATCATCGGTTATACGGGACATCACACAAAATACAGGGAAGGGTTATTATTTTAAGCCCTTCTTGGTGAGCTTCCTGCCTCGTGTTTCTAGCAGTTATCACACCAGACCATCTAGACGGATACACTTAAAGCTCCTCAGGGTCTATTCGGTACTTCCTTTTTAAATAATGCATTATAATCGACTAGATAAACATCATTTGGAAGCACTGCCTTTATATCTGGCATTCAAACAGCACGTTGAATAAGTAATGTAACGGTTTAAAACTTGACTACAACTTTTATAATACGGTTTTAAAGATCTGCCAGTAAAAGGTAGGGAAGAAGAAGAAGTATGCTCGTAAATAACGCTGGATTTAAAATACTTATAAAAAGAAACTTTGCAAATGTTTTATGTGGAAGGAAACGCTTTCAACATTTAGTGAGGAAAACTGAATGTAAACACACATTTCATTTGTTTATAATAAAACTCCATAAGGCCCCTTTAAGTGACCGATTTATGTTCTGATGATTTCAGAACTAAACCTGACAAATAGCATTAATTGTAAACACAGTTTTAGGGCCAAACCAATATTTTTTGGTGACGTTTTTCACCGTTTATTTCTTCATTTGATCGTTTATGGGTTGTTTTTTTCGGGCTGTCAATCGATTAAAATATTTAATTGTGATTGAGCGCATGATTGTCCATAGTTAATCGCGATTAATCAAAGATTAATCACACATTTTTTATCTGTTCACAATGAACCTTGAAAGAGAGATTTTTCAAGTATTTAATACTCTTATCAACATGGAGTGGACAAATATGCAGCGTCATTTAGCATAAAGAAATATGCTCAAATCATAACATGGCAAACTGCAGCACAACAGGCAACAACAGCTGTCAGTGTGTCAGTGTAAACGGAATTTAACCTCCTTTACGACAAGCTAGTCTGACATGGTTGGTACCAGTGGATTCCTTAGGTTTTCTAGTTTCATATGATGCCAGATCAGAGTGATCTTCACTCTAGCCCTCTCTGAGCCTGCTACAACCTCTGACAGATGGTTTGTGTTAATGCGTTAAAGAAATTAGTGGCGTTAGCTTGTTAATAATACACCGGGCTGATGCCGGCCTCTTACTAGATGTTGTCATGTCATGTCATGTCATCCACTCTTGATCTGTTGGAGGTTTTTTATTTTTAAGCTTAAATGTATGAGACAGTTTTCCTTACACAACTTAAATGTCTTTAGTTTGGATTTAAATTTGGGTTGAAACTAAAGTTTGCCTTCCTTATCGATTGGTCTATTTTTATTTTAATTCGATGGATAGTTTCTGTCTGTAAAATGTAAAAAATTAAAATTAGAGCTGCAACGATTAATCGATTAGTTGTCAATTATTAAATTAAATCGCTAACTATTTAGATAATCTATTAATCAATTCAAATCTTTTTTTTAAGTCTAAATTCTCTGATTTCAGCTTCTTAAATGTGAATATTTTCTGGTTTCTTTACTCCTCTATGACTGAAGATCTTTGAGTTGTGGACAAAACAAGACATTTGAGGGCGTCGTGTCGGGCTTTGGGAAACACTGATTGACATTTTTCACCATTTTATGACATTTTATGGACCAAACATCTAATCGATTAATCAAGAAAATAATCGACAGATTAATCGTCAATGAAAATAATCGTTACTTGCAGACCTAAAAGTAATAAAAATGCCAATCACAATGTCAAAAGTGATATCTTAAAATTGCTTTTTTGGTCCAGCTAATAACTGCCATCTAATCAGAGATACAGGCTTCATGATTTAATAAGGTTAGACTTAAGCACTGTATTTGTGTCACTCCAAAAAATTTAATATGGAGCTCATTCCCAGATCAAATGATCTGGTATATTCAAGACCAGATCAAATGTACATTGAAGGGTCTTGAACATATTGTGTTCGGTGAATGTAATTTTATGTTAAATGTATGCAACCTTTTGAAATTTTTGAATTTGTTGATGTTGCAAATGGAGCTGCCGTGATGTACTATCATCATCATCAGTCCAAAACCCACATATATTCAATTTACAATTATATAAAATATAGACAACCAGCAAATCCTCACATTGGAGGAGCAGGAACAAGCAAATGTCTAGCATTTTACTTTTAAAAATGAATCAGCAAATTATTTCAGCTCTGGTTTAAATGTAAAGTTTTGATGCTCTAAATGTTTCCAACCTGTCAAGAATAAAAATGTGAGGGAATCATTACAAAAGTGAGAACATTCAGGTATGAAGTGTCCAATTTAGAAACATCGGCAAAAAGAAACAGTCGCTCAAAGATTATCCGGATCAGTTTCAGGTTTCAGGAAGGATTCAAACATGCACATCAGTCAGTTTAATTGTAGAAATATGACGTAAAATGAGCCTTTAAATCAAGAGTCCATGTAAGTGGTTGGTAGCTCCCGTGGGAATCAAACCTCTCACCCCGGCACACTGAGGACTGTGATCTAGTGACACTAACACACATTAGACTGAGGCTTCACTTTCTGCCCCGTGTTCGTATATCACTTCGTCTTCCGGGTCTCGGCCCGAGGTTAATCATCACACGACTGTATCTCCTCTAACCAAGAAGCCAGCTTTAGCCGCCGTTAGCTCGGACACAATGGCGGCCATATTGGATTACTGTGTTTTCACAAAACTTGTTTGCCCTATCCCTCCCTCTCGCCGTCTCACATTCCCTCCCGCACTCCCCTCGTCCCCTGGGAAACAGGGCCTCTCCGCTGCCATGGCGATGAAAGAGGGTGTTCAGCTGGAGGGGGATTGGAGGTTGACAGTTGCCGTGGAAACCTGACCTTACGCCGCCCTCCGCCACACTGTTCTCCACGCTGGGGAGAAATCGCCAAAATAAAAGTGTTGGCATGACGGATGTTGGACTGTCATACGCTGGTTAATTGATAAAGGGCGGGTGACGCTCGCTGGCTTTGATTGGACCTCTGTGGGAAATGGAGAGGGACGTTGGCTGCCATCGCTGTCATACGGGGTCCTGATTTAACTTAATGTGGCTTTTCTGCTCCATCAACGCCATTGTGTTTAAAACCCACTTCCCTTCAAGCCAAATACTGTGCGACGACGAATCTGTCTGTGGGATTTCTGTGAGTTTGTCCTCATCATATTCCTCGCGCACTCCTTTGTTTTACAGTCATATTTTGTCTCAAGAGGAAGCGCCCCTCATCCAGTACCAATAAACCCACTAAGTCTTACCAGACTAGGAGATTTTGAATCCCTGCAGCCATGTGCAAAACCTCAACATGCCTATTCCAAACCACAAAACTCAAATGAGTAACAGCCTCTTCCTGGTGTGTCATCACAAGCTTTTATCTTTAGTAATGGCAGAGGAATGAACATCTTATGTACACAGTCGTGCTGGCTTTTATGTCATATAAAGTGCAGTAAACTGTTTCATGCTGACCACATGATATCTCTCTGCTACAGAGAGGAATCGGCCCTCCGAATGTCACGCAACACACGAGCAAACGCTTATTTTAGATATTGCACAGTTGCATGACATTACGCTGAAAAAGAAACGGCAAGACTCAAGATCGGTCCTTCAGATAGTCGCTGCGGA
Source organism: Sebastes fasciatus (assembly GCF_043250625.1). NCBI lineage: Eukaryota > Metazoa > Chordata > Actinopteri > Perciformes > Sebastidae > Sebastes > Sebastes fasciatus. Next base: position 28,608,552 of record NC_133805.1, on the reverse strand, counting down.
TTCACATGGAGGAGCAGATTTAAGTGGAGTAAAGTAGGAAATGTGCTGAGGGAGAGCACTCGCAGACTCCCACAGAAACCACATATTTCTAAGACCGGCAATAAAGTAAATCTAAACAGTGTTTTTATCTAATGGCTGTGGAAGTTTAGCTGGAACTTGCCCTGCCAGACAGAGAAATGTTGGCCAAAATAACAATCTGAATCCATCACTTGGCCTTATGTTTACTCGTCACCTCGTATAAATAACAATTAAGCAGTTACAGTAATACAGTCCATATTTTAAAGCAAGTACACTGCACGATGAGTCACTATGAGTCACGGTATGATCCGTGACACTAAATGTTTTTAGGAGTTTCACAGACGCAAACCTGTCAAATGTCTATCTCATTAGGTATAGCAACAATAACCAGAGCCACACAGGTCCCATATGTATCCAAAAGGGAGGAATTAAAAGGACCATGAATAGAAATCTAAACCCCCACCAGTGGCCGCTAAAGGTGGAACACAAACGTGTTGGGAACAGCAAATATTGTGGTGATGACTAAAGGTTGTTGTGAGGACGGCACTAAAAGGAAAAGTAATTCAAATCAAAAGGGTTTCATCGCCTTATATTTAAGGCTATCCTCTTGTTAGTCGACTAACACGCATACGATTTTGTCGACTAATCGATTAGTTGAGTTAATCGACAGATCTGTAAAACTGAGTTTCTCCACAAAGAATCACACAAAAGCACCAAAAAAAAGCAGAAAAAACGACTAATTAACTAAAGAAATCTTATTCGACTAAGACCAAAATGACCGATTAGTCGACTAATGGACTAAGAGGGGGCAGCCCTACTTATACTGTGAGGTATGCTGCGTGTAAGGTTTACATTTTACTCCGGGTTGGGTGGAGGTGTCAGAGTGTCAAAAATGTAAAGAGATAATCCTATGGACAGCATGAAAGTGCTCAGTGAATGTTAGGGCAATCTGCCCATTACATTTCCTGTGTACAACTGGAAAATATAGTTCAACAGTCATGCAACAGGTAAGGTCGGTGTGGTGACCATGAATACAGTCAATTTCAAGCGCATTTTGCAAATGGTTTTTGAGATACAGAAAAATGATAGAAATTTAGGTGAAGGAAGATTTTTGTCCTGATGGTGACGTTAAATGAAAGTCAAGGGTCACCCAAACAAAATAGAGATTAATCCTCTGAGGACCATGAATACCTACATACATACATACATACAATAACACATTTAATGATATTATTGTAAGTATTCGTCAATATATCTTGCTCTGCAATCTGTCTCATGAAGCAGGGTTGGGGATGGGTAATGTTGAAAGAACTGCTTCAGGCTTTACTCAGAAAAGTTATCCTCAGGGATCCGACTTTATCTTTGGGTTTTGGACTGTTGGTCGCACAAAACAATACATATTTGGACATCACCTTTGGCTTTCAGAAATTGTGATGGGCCTTTTATTACTGTTAGTTGCAGCCCTGATCATACCCTGACTCAAATTATGATATTGTGATTAGTAAATACATTTTCAAAGCTGTATAGAAGTATATCCTCATGTATCTAATATCTCGTGCTGTGAGGAAAACTGGGAGTCATGATATCTTGCTGTGAGAATTTTGTCACATTACGATTATGTTGTGAGTATTGAATCCTAACCATAGACTGTATATAAGAAGTGGACGTAGTCACCGTGACGCCACCCGTTGGTTTGTGGACTGCCGTGTTGAAGCCTTGAATTCGGCATTTCGGGCGTCACCATGTTGGCTTTTTGTTACCACAAGTGACACGAGAGGGTGGAGCTAAGTACAACCAAGCGATGAATAAGACATTTTTAGGCGACCAAAAAGGTTATAATTAACTTTCATGAACTGAAAACACACTTTGAAAGGGTTAAAAACAAAAACACAGACAACTCCCAGACCGGACAACGCCGTGGTAGCGACCTGTCAATCACCAGGTAGCCCCAGCCTAAAGCATCCCCTGCTTTATGGTCTATCTGACTCTAAATGGGACCATCATTGACTAAATGAACATCATGCTGTATTGAAGAAGACTTGAAACTAGCGATTGAGACCATAAACTCATGTTTACAATGTTTACTGAGGTAATAAATCAAGTGAGAAGTAGGCTCATTTTCTCATAGACTTCTATACAATCAGACTTCTTTTTGCAACCAGAGGAGTCGCCCCCTGCTGGCTGTTAGAAAGAATGCAGGTTTAAGGCACTTCAGCATTGGCTTCACTTCTCAGACCCGGAGTTGCCCACTGTTTATAACCCAGCTCTGCATATACATTAAATATAAGTTTCTGACTTGGCTGTGAATAGTATGACATGTAGACTGATGATTATGCAAATATTGTTTCGTCCAAACCAAACTTATTTTGTGGCTGCATTGCATTCTGGTCTTCTGTGGCTACAGTGGAGGAAGAAATCTGAATCTCTGCTGAAATTCAGTGTAAAAAAAAAAAAAGGCTTCACAAAGAAGTTCCTCCTGTTTTCATTCTGAAGGACTGACATCAACTTTTAGCACTGACCTTTCAGCTATCATGTCAACATGACGTCACTACATGTGCGCTTGACCTGCTATCCACATAATGAGAAACATATGGTATGAAAAGCATATGAAAAGTGGTTAGAGTCTACATGAAACCTCACGTCTTTGAAAAGAGACAAAAGCTTGAATTGAGCAAAGGAACTGGTTTGTAACTCTAGCCTCACATAATAACAGGGCAGGATGATATGACCTACAATCTACATCACAAACAGTCATATTTACTTTTTTAGTATATTAGTTTATGATAGTTCCTTTCCTGGCCTGCTTATGATTGGTTTTAACTAGTGTCAATGACCAGTTATTCTGGATGTCATTGGTTGTTATTGCAGCTCTTCTCAGTTTATTTCTATAAAATTGAAACTATTTTCTCCACCAATTTGAAACAAGAAGATCTGTTTATTAATCATCGTTAGCACTCAGCCTATAAAAACAGTTATCTGAGAAAATAACCTTGATGATGTCACAGTGATGTCATAAGGAAAATCTCAACTTTGACTTGGAGACAAATTTCTAACAGAGAGAGTTTGTTACAAACTGGAGGCGTGGAGTTTGAAAGATGGGTGTTGTCCAGGCAGGGAGGTTTCTTATGAAAGATGCTATTCGGTTGCATTATGGGAAATGTAGGATCCCACATTTTTGGAGATTTGAGTCTTTGAGCCTTTACTTTTCTGGAAGTGAAATACAATCAGTGGAGGGCCCCTATGGTTATTACATTTATTCACTTTCCTATCGTGAGTTAGAAAAAGAACGTCAACACCACTCTCATGTCTGTACGCTAAATATGTAGCTGGAGCTAGCAGCCGATTAGCTTAGCTTAGCATAAAGACTGTAAACGAGGGGAAACCGCTAGCCTGCCTCGGTCCAAAAGTAACAAACTCCACCTGCTGTCACCTGTAAAGCTCACAATTAACACATTAGATCTGGTTTAAAACAGTTCATCTGTACAAAAACTGGTGTTAAAAATTTAATTTACCGCTTTAAAGGGGACATGTCATGAAAAAAAAAAATTTTTCAGTGCTTGTGCGTATACATTTGGGTATTTAGAGTACCTACCAACCCACAAACTGTAAAGACAACCTAGTCAGTTTTTTGTGGGCTGCCTAGATCAGAAAACATGTGATTCAACATCTGGCTCCCCTTCCTATGTCACATGCAGGCTCACTAGAATATATCACCCACAGCTTGAGAACTACCTTTGCGAAGGTGCACCATATTTTTCTCACAAGCCAATCAGAGCAGACTGGACTTTTCTTAAAGAGACAGGGCACTAAAACGGAGCGTTTCAGACAGAGGGTGAATACAGGTATATTCAGACAGACAGTATGAGAAAAATAATGTTTTTTTTTTTTTTTACATTAAAGCATGTAAACATGTTCTAGTAGAAAACCCAAAATACAAGTATGCACCTGGAAATGAGCATGATATGTCCCCTTTAAGTGGGCATATGTTTCGGACTATTACTTGGCCGGGATCAGTTCCCAGGGAAACAGCGAAGGCCCAGCCAGTAAACAGTCCAGCACATAACCCCATAAAACGTGAATTGTTTTTATACTTTACATACTTTCATATTTAGAGGTGCTGCTAGTGGGATTTTATTACCTTCTGACAGAGCCAGATTAGCCCTTTTCTCCTATTCCCAGCATATTTCCATTTGTTTTGATAAGATAACAGGCTGCTGGCTTCATATTTACTCATCTAACTCTCTGCAAGAAAGCAAATAAGCATATTTCCCTGTAATAACATGTGATTAGGCTATAGAAGATAAAAGTCATAAAACATAACCACTTGTACAATATGGTATCTTATATTATATATCTTCAGGTGTATCCCTTACCCTGGTCCTTGAGCAGCACTTTCTAAAACACCATTTATTTACTATACGACAACTACAACTGCAGTTGGAGACGAGCCCGTCTGCCGACCTGCCGGCCTCTCCGTCAGACGGTTAGTGAGAATATGACGGAGCACTTGATCTACAGGGGTGTGGTCCAGTGTTGAGATGGAGTAAGGTTTCCTATTCATCCCAGTGTCCTATGGCCTACTTAATGAGCTTCACCAGGACTCTTCTCTCCCACTTCAGTCAGCACAGCAGCATTAAAGTTAAATTAAAGCAACACAGTATAAAAGGTGCCATCTGAACACAAGTGACAGCTTGTTCTGTAAAAACATCACCTGACGTTGTTGATGGCTTTTGATCGGCTTCTTCTGTGAACACACAGGTTCATTTCTTTACTGTTCCCGGACAGCCACTGTTAACTAAAACACTGGTGTGATTCTTCAGGTTATTTCTTTTCTTTTCTCACAACGCTGCCTCAAAGTCAAAGTCTGACTTCTAAAAAAAGCAACTGACCTTTGTTCACTCCACTCTGGGCTGCGTTTAACAGAGCTGCCAACAGTCGGCCGGTTCAGTAATCTGTGGAGGTGTGTGGTCTCAGATCAAACAGTAATGATGTTGGGCTGCATGCCGACTAGTGCCACGGGTAGACGGGTTTTTGGCTTGGGCAAAGGGAGTATAAAGCCATTTAATAGCTATCATTAACTGATAGCAAAGATAATATTAGATAGATTTTCTGTACAAGCCGAGCTTATGCTACTTTATTATAAGCACATAGGATCTCTCCTAGAAAGGGCCGTATAGTATTTTAGAAATACTGAGTGGTAATGAGCTTAGACATTTTCTGACAGAAGCCACCAAACAAACTCCAAAAAAACAAACCAAAGTATTCTAGAAAAATAAATCTAATTCAAAATGTATTTCTCTTTGAATTATATCGTCAGCAAATTGTATCTCTCTACATACACTCTGGTCTGGTGCCAGGTGTCATTCTGGTGCTACTTTTCGTTCAATTTATTGAGCTTTTTTGTCACCATATGTAACGTATGTAGAATGTAAACTAAGAATGCACCGATTTATCGGCCGAACATCGGTATCGGACGATATTTGCCTCGTTAACTGCAATCGGCCTATCGGCAAATAAGATGATATTCACCGACGGCAGTGGCTGATATTTATCTGTTATTGTGCATTCATTTTGTGCCGGCTAAATGTTGTGTTTTATTACATTTAATTTATGTTTCACAAAATGTTTTTGTTGGGCTAGGTAATAATTATTCTTTTGAATAAAAAAAAGTCTTCTAATTCTTTTGAAGCATTTATTTTTCATGTGAAAAAAGGTTATTTTAAAGCTCGTTTCATAAATGTGTATGATTTAATTTGTGCTCATTCAAGATATGAATGAAGGGTTGAATTACTTTAAGAGTGAAGATGGTTCAGTTATTTTTTATAATGAAGATATCTTTGTTTCCTGGCACCAAAGGGGGAATAAATAACAACGAAATAAACAACAGCACATCTGTATCAATATCGGCTATTATTGGCCAAATTTCTATTTTAAACCAGTATCGGCCCAGAATTTTGCAATCTGCGTATCCCTTCTTCTCCTCAAGTCATTAAATTAAATTAAAGTAAATTACAGGACATGACATTGGTGCTCAGTCCTGCTTATAGACGCTGCACTTTAAAACAACCCCTAAGTAGAAATTATAGTCATGAGTCCACCTATACACCATCATGATATAATACTGAAGTACGTTTTTGGTACCAACCGAAATGTGTCTCTAGCACAGAATAACAACAACTCATTAGATGTTTCTTAATCTTGTTTACCCACAAATTGATCAGATATTTCCTTATTTAAATGCAAATTGTGCTCATTTTAGAGTCTATTTGTTTTAAGCAACGTTCTTATTTTACTGCTTTTAATCCAGGAAACAAATTGGCTTCTTTTTTTAAATGAAAATGGGCTTCCTGAAAGAAAAGTATGGTATTGAAAAAAAGTATTGTTTTGGTATCTGTACTAAAATGTATTGCACTGGCACCAGTATTGGAATATTTCAAACGAAATACAGCCCTATGCATGATTTTGGCTTTTAAAATGAATATTCACAAATATTAGAGCTATATCTAATTTCTTTAATGAGTTCTGTTGTAGTTGATGTTTGTTTTCCAGCACTCACAATTACCCACCACCGTTCACATGCACTTCTGTTTTTGCTTTTTAAAAATGACTTCTATCCTTGCATTTGGTATTTAATGCCTGTATTTTAAATCTAATGCATCCTCTGCACTATGTTAAGCACTCTGAAGTGCTTTTGGGTGTCATATAAATAAATTAAACTCGCCTTGTAAAAGTGAAGAAGTTGATGTTAAAAATCAAGGTCAGGAAGTTCATGCTGCCCAATAAATCGCAAAAACAACTAAAAATTAATCAGGAATTTTGCTGTAAACATGCAGCTTGTGTCACATTACGTTTAAAACAAGCAGATGTAGGATTTAACAGCCTCTATTTTTCCCAAAGGCAAAAAGAAATCAAGCTGTCATCAAACATTTCAAGCTGCTGGCACTGAGACGGCAGCTGTCAGGGTGGAGAAGCAATCTGGGCCATCTCTGAAATGACCCGCTCCATTCAACAGCCATTTGAGGCCTGATATGCCAACTGTGAAAATAAGCGTGCACACACCCAGGGACCGGCAGGGGAAGAGGCTCGTCACTGTACCAGGGCCACACACACACACACACACAGGGCTGACCACCACCCACTGCTGCCAGCGACGACATCAGTAAAACCAGTGAAAAACAAGACAACTGCTACTGTCAGCCTTCGTGCACACATGGCCAGCAAACCGGAGCAGGTGTGTGTGTGTGTGTGTGTGTGTGTGAATCTAACAGGATATGGTTGGATCAACAGGCCTGTCCTCTGCTCAGCGCTGTGATTCAAAGAGTCCCCCTGCACACAATCTGTCTTCATATCCAAACAAAGTATTGAGGAGACAGGAAGTGGCTCAATGAGATTGATGTGGTCCAGATACACAAGTCTGGTCCATTAGACAGTATGGGGCGTGTATATATACAGTATATATATATTTCATAATAAATCCAGTTAGACAAACGTCTCTAATGGTTAGTTTTTCATCCAAACTATAAACATTATTACCCCGATAGTTGTGTCTAGTTTCAGTTTGTATCTCCTCAGCTTTTAAGATCCTGGCTGCTTTAAATGAAAAGCATTTAAAAATGACATTTGATAAAACTCAACAACAACATTCCTTTCAAGGAACAACGTACCCACTTACACTAGATGATCTACAGATGTAACAGTTTTCATTGGGAACTATTTTCTAGCCAATGAAAGTCCACACACGGTCAGCACAGGCATCAGCTCTCCTAAAGAGAACGGATACATCTTAGTTTTAATCCATCAAGGTTTTGCACTGCAGCCGAAATACTCACTTGGTTTACTCGGTTAGTAAAATGACAGAAACTTAAAGGGTAACTTTTGGTATTTTTCAACCTGGACCCAATTTTCCCATGTTCTTGTGTCTAAAGGCTCAGACACACCACACTGATATTAAAGAACTAGCGACAATGAAGGCGTCGCCTCACGTCGACTTTGTTTTGGCCGACAAGTTGCATTTGAACACGCGCAGACTATAGCTGACGGCCAGTTAGCATGTACGTTCTGCGCCTGCGTGAGAGGAAACAACTCTCCACACCAGCAGGCGGCAGTAGTCTTTATTGCTCATTCGAAAAGGGAAACCGCAAGGATATACAAGCCGTATACAAGCCGTTGTTATGATACGTACATGAAACAAAGCAGCGTTTGCCGACCATTTTCACACCACTCTCACTCACCACTTAGCTTCATTCCAGATGGCCATGTTGTTGTGAAAATGTAAATATAGTATTGAAATGATCAGATGAGATGAAGATGAAAATGAGAAGAGCCTTCTGTGTTTTTCCTCTTAACTTTACTCTTTGGCTTGCTTTCCTCACTTCTGTTTCTCTTCTCGAGCACTCATTCGTTTAAGCTGATTCAGAGTGATTTCTCTCAACGACGTCGAGCTCCGACACCCCGCAAAAACTAGGGCGACAGACGCTCATCGACGGCCCCAAACTGTCTGACGGCCGACCGTTGGCTTGGTGTGTCAGGGCCTTAACTGACAAATAGCGACAACAATTTGTGAAATTGGTCCAGTATTGAGGGAGAACGCTGTAGACGGCAGCTGCTCACAGGCTGTAGTATGGTGCTATTGGGGCAAGCTGGCACCGTCATTTACGTCCTTTAAAAGTGCTTGTTTTTGTCATGACAGGCTCTGATTGTTATTATAAGTGTCTGACAACATTATGTGAAAGAGTCTCGCTCCAGAAGATGTCTCGTGAAATCTGGTGAGGTGACATGTTGTCGGAAGACGACTGTGGAATAGTGGAATACATTCATGGTGGAAACGCGAGAGCCAGCCGGGCAGAGTTGATTGTGTTATAGAACAGAAAGCTTAGTGTTAGCTAAAAGATTTGCAATGTCATGGCTGAATATTTAGATGATTTCCACAATGTGGACAAGGTCTTTGAATTCGATGGCCCTCTGTATTTATTTGAGTATAAGGATATTCAGATTTCACAACAAACCTTTTCCATGAGCAGGACAATAACAAACAGACCAGATCAAGCGAAAGGTAAGAAAAAGGTTATTTCTCTGTAGGGTCCTTTCCATAATGTTGTCAGACACTTAAAATAGTCTGTCAGTGGCAAAAAACAGCACTTTTAGTGAACATAACATTACATTGACACAGCTTGTTTCTCAGCTGCCATCTACAGCGTTCTCCCTCAATGATCAGTCACTTAGACACAAAAACATGGAAAATAGGTTGATAAATACCAAAGTTACTCTTTAACTGGCAACAATTTACTGATTAATAATTGTTTTGTATTTGTTAGTTTCTAGATTATCCAATGTGATGATTTGCTTTTCTCTGTGTCACATCATTGTAAACTGACAAAACCTATTTTGCACCTTCAACGATGTTATGTGATTACAGACATGACAACAGATATATAAAAGACCTTCTACCTTCTCTGCTTCCTGAAAAAAAATTTAATGATTATTTGCTTATAATATGATTTTTCAGCTTTTTATTTTCTACTACTTCTTAAGTCAGACACCTGTTTGTTTTCATCTTAATAATGTTTTGTTGTTCAGGACTTTGTCTTCCTTTTATTAGACAATAAACGAAAGCAGACACACTGGGGGTATAAGAGGTGAAACTGACCGTTTAAGCTTAAAGACAGACGGGCTTCCTGAACAATAGCACTGAAACAATTAGTCTATTAATTGATTTGTGGATGAGAAAGTTAATTGACAACAATTTGAATAATCAATCAATTGTTATCAAGCAGAAATGGCAAAGATCTGCTGTATTCCAGCTTCTTAAATGTGAGGATTAGATGCTTTTATCTGTTTTATATATATTTGAAAATTGAATATCTTTAGGTTGAAGACAAAACAAGCTATACGCAACAAGCCCTACTGTGCTCAACATGCATGGTAATACTCCTCTAACTTACAGGCTTGTTTCAATGCATGTGTGTCAACAAAACCTTTATAGTGAACTACAGCTGTACTTAATGTACTGTGATTAATACTGTAAAATTACAGTTACAGTCAATTTACAGTGATACTTTATAAAATCAGCAGGTATGTGTTGCGCCGTTCAAATGTTCAAAGTGAAACAGTGTAGTAATGTTGCTGCAGTAGCAACAACAGGCCCTGGTTTCCTCATATACCTGCTGATTTTATAAAGTATCACTGTAAATTGACTGTAACTGTAATTTTACAGTATTAATCACAGTACATTATGTACAGCTGTAGTTCACTATAGAGGTAGTGTTGACACACATGCATTGAAACAGCCTGTAAGTTGGGAGTATTACTATGAATGTTGAGTACAGTAGGGCTTGTTGCATATAGCTTGTTTTGTCTTCAACCTAAAGATATTCAGTTTTCAAATATATATATATATAAAAAACAAATAAAACCATCGAATCCTCTCATTTAAGAAGCTGGAATAAAGCAGATATTTGCCATTTCTGCTTGATAACAATTGATTGATTATTAAAATAAAGCAGGGCCTGTTGCTACTGCATTAACAATACTACACTGTTTCACTTTGAACATTTGAACAACGCAACAAAAAAGGCATTATTTGGACACCTTTGAGCTTCCCTACTGGTGGATAACATGGATCAAGAGTCAAGCTGCATCAATAATTCAATAATAATCCACATGCACAAAAGGCTACTGAGAGGCTGAACTTACTGTGAGGAGCATTTGGGTGTGAATATATGAAGAGTTGTTCGACCTAGAGACTGAGAGAGGAGTGTGTTGTAGTCTGGAGGACAATGGGAGACTCCCAGGCCACACTGGTCTGGACTAGTCCTGATGCCAAATGATCCAAATGAGCTCGTCCCTTTTCCTTCTTCCGCCTTTCCTTTTTCCAATACAGTAAATGAATGGACGCACTCAAAATCCCAGCAGTCCTTCACCACGGAGAGAAATCATCAAAACCATCGGCCTACAATCAAACCCGATGATTCCCTCCATGCGCATCTCTGTCTGGACGTGTTTCATCCTCCATATGTATATAACTCAGAAACGCGTTTGAAGCCGCTCCACGGAGCTACGTGGCCTCGGTGAGGACAACAATAGGGCCGATGAGGGTCCGAAACTTCCCTGCGGTTTTAAAAAAAACAGGCGACCATCGCGTCCTGTCGACTATTGTTTGTAGAAACCGGAGATCTCCTCCGGTGCACCGAGTCCTCCTCCTCTCTCCGTCTGCTCTACAGCAGCTCAGCATGTACCCAGATAAACCAGCAGCAGCAGCAGCAGCATTTCAACACATTTTACACACAAAAAATACTACTTACTTATTCCAGATTGTCCATTCAGGTATTTTCTCACTTTCCACTTTCTTTCCCAGTGAGCCGTAGCACCGTGACCCCGCCTCCGCTCCTCTCTGACTCCTCCTCTCCTCTGCTCCACCCAGAGGCCTGTGAGACACACGGTGCGGTTCAGACACAACACATCTAGCACCAAACACACTGATGACGCTATGATGTCACAAAGTAAAGTGGTTCCCTTTGGATCATAAAACAAGAGGAACAGTTTATGGAGCTGCTGATGGGAAGAAAAAACAACCCAAAACCATCATCATCAAATGTCTGACCTTTGTGAAGCTGTAAAGAAACATTTATGTGTCCAGATCAGTAGCATTTAAAGACATTTGGATAAAAGAACCTCTTTCCTAACCGAAGAAACTTTGGAATAAGTCATTTTTTCGTGTAATACTGCTATAACAGTAAATTACCAGCTGTATGAATCATATCCTGCCCTCACTTATGGGCTATCATCATCATCATCATCAGACATACATTAAATATAAATGTAAATATAAATGTAAATGTAAATGTAAAATGTAAAATGTAAAATGTAAAATGTAAAAATGTTATTTAAATCAGCTTTTATTGTCACATAGCACAATGAAATGTACTCTCTGTATTTAATCCATCCTAGTATTAGGAGCAGTGGACAGCTACTATACAGCACCCAGGGAGCAGTTTAGGGGTTTCAGTGCCTTGCTCAAGGGCACCCCCGGCAGTGTCCTGGCACCTCTCCAGCTACGACTCCACAATCTGTACTTGATCCGTGCAAGGACTTGAACCGGCAACCCTGTGGTTACCAAGCCAAGTCCCTACAGATTGAGCTATACTGCCGCCCCTCAAATTAGATAAATTAATACAAAAAAAGAAAAATCAAGGCCAGAAAAAGCAGTTATTTCATGCTTTTCTTGTAGAACTGACATTTCTTTGATGGTTTGTTTCATGATTTGTTGTCAAATTATTTAAGAGGCTAAAAATATTTAACACTATTTTGTAAATTATATGTAGCTTTTAACAATGTAGTTTGTGGGTTAAGGGAAAAGGAGATTAAAAGTTGTTTTTTTTCAGCTGGTTAAATCTTACTATCTAGTTCATACAATGACTTTCAGAGCACCTGTAAGTTTCATTTAGATACTTGGAAGAATTTTGAATTCTTTTCTTTTACATTGTCATGTTTCAATAGCATGTAAGGACTCATTTTACAACTTAAATACATATGAAAATAACTCATTCCAAAATACAAAATAAGTATTTTGACAATGACTAATGGACTAAAGAAATCTTAGTCGACTGAGACCAAAACAACCGATTAAAAGCCGACTAATGGACTAAGAGGAGGCAGCCCCAGTAGTTTGTTTGAGGGAAGAAGATATTAAAGGTCTTTTTTCAGCTGGTTAAATCTTACTATCTAGTTCATATAACGACTTTCAGACTGCCTTTCATTAAGATACCTGGAAGACTTTTTAATTCTTTTTTTACATAATCATGTTTCAATAGCATGTAAGGACTAATTTTACAACAGAAATAAATAAGAAAATAACTGATTTTCCAAAATACACAATTTTCATAGTAATATGTAAATACATTGATTTTTTTTAAAACTTAATATTGACATTTTGTTTCCTTATGTTGTAATTGCTACTTCTGTCTACTCCATAAGTAAGACATCTATGGCATGGTCGTATGAAATTTGTGATTTTTGGCTTTATAAATAAAATTTACTTGACTTGAATATTGATGTATAATCAAGCTGATTTCTCACAAAAAAAAACCTGAGACCTCAACAAATTTAAACCTCTTGAAAAATGTTGCAGATTAAAAATAAAGAAGAGGGCCGTCCTCAGTGAAAGAAATTCTTTGTCGACTAACACTCATACTATTTTTTCGACTATTTGATTTAATCGACAGATCTGTAAAACTTAGTTTCTCCACAAAGAATCACACAAAAGCACCACTTTAAATCTTGTTTACCAGAGATGTGCTCATAAGTTTCTTAGAAATAAGTCATTCAGCATGAAAAAAGCACAAAAAATGACTAATATCTAAAGAAATCTTAGTCGACTGGGACCAAAATTACTGATTTGTCAACTAATCGACTAAGAGGGGGCAGCCCTAAATTTAAACCTTTTGAAAACCAACATTTTAGATTAAAAATAAAGAAGAAATTAATGCTATTAAACATATTTTTAAGGGCTTTGTGGGTGGTCATAAGATGATAAGCAAGACCAAAACATACATATAGTTCTTCTACACAGAATTATATATTTGATCTGACTTTTATCTAATCTTTGCATTCTTGTGAAACACTGGATAGTTTTACCGCTTTAAGCCTCTGAGAGTAGAAATGTTTCTGATGAGCTGCTCACAACTCATTGACACGCTGTGTTTAAGGGGTCAAGAGGTCAAAAGGCTGAGAACCACTGGTGTCATGTATCCAAAGTGAGACAACTGGGCTTTCTCTGTGTGATTTAGGTGCTAAACTAAATTGACAAAGACGTATATGAACTGTGATTGTGGCACGCAAAAAAAACAAACACAATCCCAATATTTTGGTCTCAGTTTACCATTTTGTTTCCTATGCTGACACATTTCGGCAAACAAGCCTTCAGTAGAGCACCGCAACAGTAATGATTGAGATGATTTTTGATTAAAAGTGTCTATTTTATACTATCATTCCTTGTAGCACCTCCCCATCACACCCTGTGGATGCTCTTATTCTCTCTGAAAGGAGGATGACATCACCCTTGAGGTGCTTTAATAAAGGCTGGTTTGCTAAAAATGTGTCAGCACAGAATTAAAATGGTAAACTGAGACCACAGTATTTGATAGATTATATTTTTGTGTGCTGCTATTCCAGTCACCCTTCATTTCTAACAGGAAGCTCTTCAGGCCAAACACATCTATTACATTTCAGCGGTGTGTCGACAATGAAAGAAAAAGTGGAAAAGAAGCAATGTTTATTTCTTCATCAAGGCATCACAATTGGTCATTGATTCCAGCCATTACATTATAATAAAATTAAAACCTTTTTTGAGTGTTGACACAATTTTTTTCTCAGAAGTTATTAAAAGAAACCTTGTGAAAAAGGTACGAACAAAAAAAAGAGAGTGCACAGCCAGAGTACCAGCGCATTTTTAGTGTCGAAACAAGATTTTCTGACTGGATTTGAGATTTTTTTTTGGCAGCTGATCAATATGAAATAAAGTGTTTGTTTGTCAGTCACACCGGGACCCGATGGGAATTTCTTCTTCTCCACACAAATATCACAATATGTGAAATTGCAGTAGGTCTACAACTACATACACGTGTAGTTATAAGTGTACTGGAAGTGAACAATATAAATATTTAGGATTGTTGTCCCAGAACCTAAAACTTATCAAAATACTTCACCACACATCTCCAGATTATGCAAAAACTTAAATTTAACTACTTGTTCAAAAAAAGTGGTTTCTTCTTATTAGAACTGATTGATAAGTTAACTACATTGACAGAGAACAGCTGTTGTATTGCACATCGCAATCCTCATACAAGGTTCAGACACACACACACACTCATTATTGTCCGTACACACGCTGAATCACACACCCGGTCACATTTACATATTCACAATCATACACGCTCAAAATAATGGTCCATGTTTTAGTGCCTATCCCGTGACACGGTAAACAAACATTCTTTGACAATAAAAAGGGAAAACAAAAACAAAAGAAATATAAACATCTTTTCCACTGATAGGGCCTGACCAGTGTTTTCTGACCCTGATGAGTCCAGATCCATCCAGGCCAATCCAGTCCGGTCCAGTCTTCATGTCACGCCTCACCCGAGTGAGTCCATAAACATGGAGTCGTCGTCGTCGTCGTCTAAGAAAGAAAACCTCTGCTGCTGCTGCTGCTGCTGCTGTGTCTAAACTGTCTGTGTACCTACTTGTTATGTGTTTTAAAGAGAAGACCCTGTCCATGTCTGGTTGGGATAGAAGTAGTAGTTGTAGTAGTAGTAGTAGTAATAGTGGTCGTGGGCTGGCGTCGCCTCAGTCTGGATCAGTATGTGGCGTTGGCGGGCTCCCTGCCCGAGCTGAAGAGTATGTCGGCCTTCGAGCTCATGATGTACGTCAGCAGCAGGGATGTTAGCAGCACGCCGAAACCCACGCCGAGCGTCAACATCTGGAGGAGTCAAAGGAACACTTAGCCTCGGAAAACATACATGGAAAACGCTAAAGGACCAGACTTTGGGTTTACATGTTACTGTTCCTACATTCCAGGCTGCTACTGGTTTTGACTAATTTCATTTTTCATCCATTTATTTCAGGGTTCCCCACGTTGTTATTTAAAAACTCCATGCTTTTCCAGACTCAAATTTCCAGATTTAGCTAGACATTTGTTATGTAAATAAATGGTTTCAAAATCCAACTGTTAACATGTATGTTACATTCTGACTATGTAGCCCATGCTATTATGTTGCCAAATAATTACCAGAATATGTAGCTAGGTACTGATTTCCACACGTCTTCACACAACAATTTTTTAGCAAAAAAAGGAACTGTCTATGTTTATAGTCTGTTTCCTCTCGGTGCAACAACTTTGGTCCGTGTTGCAAACGCAACATATTGGCTGCTCTCATTGGCTGTAACGTCCCGACAGGTCCAGATATTTAGCCTGCTAGATATCTGGAATGTGTCTGCGATGCCTTTGAACAGTTCACACATAGCGCTCGAGCGCCAAATTTGCGAGCACCGAGCCAACACTGATTTTCCTCTTTAATCGGGGAGCTCCAAAAACGAGTGTAGGGTGAACTGGCATAAGATGAGAGGCTTAAAATAAATGCTTAAATGAGATAACCGAGGCGGAGAGTTTTGTTTCATTTCAATTTGATGTGAAAATGAACTTGCAGAGACTTGAACCTTGTTCGAGATAGGTGATCAATCACTGTCAGCATTAAGTCGGCTTTGTTGTTGTTGTCAGAGTTCCTTTATTGCTGCTGTTTTGGAAACGCTACTCGTCAGTCTGACTGTGAAAAGCACTCACAAACAATATTGTTGGAAAATCCCACTCAGAAGCCAACCCCCCCCCCCCCCAAAAAAAATTGTGTTTAAAACGTATTCGTGTGAATGTCGCTTTTGACTCTGAGTGAAGGGAAGTTTACCTCCAGTTCGTGACTTGCCACCAGGAATATGCGTCCTTTGATGGCCTTCCACCGGGACTCTGTCCACGTTGAGTAATCTTTGGAGGTGTACTCCCGCAGGTCGAAGGCCGGGGACACCGCTTTAGAGAGACGGACTGTGGAGCGCACGCAGAAACCCTCCCTCTTTGTGCTGTTGGGAGGCGCTGCACCTTGAACCCACATGTAGTAGTACATCTGATGGAGGAGGCAAGGGCGGGGGGGGTCACAGGGTGGTGGAGGGAGGAAATAAATATATTATTAGTTATTTTCAAAACATGTGTCAAAGGCATGCAGATGTTACAGTTCCAATAGAATTCCTAATTTACTTTTATTCTATATTTATCTAGTATATTTGTATTTACTGTATATGTAAAAAAAAATAAAGTTTTTTAGTCGAGACTTTACATGTTGCTTTCACTCTGTCCTCATTTATATCTTGTGTCAAAGTTAACATGATTGTTTTTATGCTAAATGCTGTGAGAGTTTCTGGACAATATTTGTCATTGTTTTGTGTTAGTTGATTTCCAATAATAAATATGTACATACATCTGCATAAAGCAGCATATTTGCCCACTCCCATGTTGATAAGAGTATTAAATATGTGACAAATCTCCCTTTAAGGTACATTTTGAACAGATACAAAATGTGCGATTAAATATTCTAATCGATTGACAGCCCTCCCACCCACATTTTTAAATAATGTGGGTTTTAGTTTAGCTAATAACGATAAGTAGATTAATTGTGTGTGTCTCGTATATTTTGGCATTTGTTTATTTTGCAGATTTTTTTCTGCAATTGTTTTATTATTATATGTCATTTTTTATATAAAATACATTGTGTTCCATTTTATTATGTATGAAATATGCTATAAAGATAAAGTTAACTTGACTTGTTTATCAATGTAAAGAAAGATAATCTAACTATTTTGATAACCGATAAATCTTTTAAATCCATTTTTCAAGCAAAAATGATATAAATCTATAAATCTACTGGTTTTAGTGTCTTAAATGTGACGACATGCTGGATTGTTTGTCCTACAAAACAAACAATTTTGTAAACTTGTGATACATTTTTCTCTATTCTTTGACTTTATATAGACTAACGATTATTTGATGAATTGGGAAACATTTGGTTGATAAAATAATTGATTAATCCTTAATGAAAATAATTGTTGGTTGCAGCTGTAAACATTCCCGTTTTTTCTTAATTATATATTTTCTCTCTCTTTCCTTTTAATTTCCTTTTTACAAATTGGTTCATAAAAAGAGATGAACTAATAGAGATTTGAGATACACATCTTGACCTTTTGTAATAAAAGTTTATAACTTTATTCTTGTGATATAATTGGTCTGTAAATTACTAAAAGGAAGACTGCTATAGGTCTTACATGTTTGGTCTCTTTGTCCTTCTCATCCTCTCTCTGGTTCTGGCAGTTCTCCTGGGTGATGTTGGCGGTGTTACCAGTCAGGTTAGCCAGCAGGTGCTGGACCAGAAGGGTCGGTTCGCTGGGCTGTTGGGCCACGCCGACGTAGAAGTTTGTGGGTCTATCAGCTGACAGACAGACAGACGACAGAAGACATTAAGTCTTGTGTCAAAAATGTCACCCCTGGACAAGCATACATGGCCGAGGATCCACAGAGGAGATTTACTAGTGTCTCCTCTGCTCGGTCACCATTAGTTCAATAATGAAAAAAGGGAAGCTGACTGCCCATTAGGTTCTAGTAATACAAGCAAGCAAGAGTAAATATACCAAAGTACAGTAGTGACATTCATACACACATACAGCTTCACAATAAAACATATTCAATCATTTTCCGTCACTTTTGTATGAGTATAGTAAATGTTAGCTTGTATCCCAACTTACCCAGATGGCTCGAGAGGTCGGAGGGGACTACTTGCTGGAACCAGGAATTATTTGACCGAACAAGGAAACCGTACAACATCCGGGTCACCTGAGGGACAGAAAACAGTTAGACAGTCAGTCACGTCTGTTCAGTTGCAAAATAAAAGACACACCAAGAAAAATTGGTATTGGTAAGAAATATATCCAGAAAGACAGAAAAATAGCTCTTTGTTTGTCTTTGAATTCATGATATTGCAATTAAATAAAGCTATGTGTAAAGGAAGCAAATAAAAACAAAACATGAAGAGAATAATAATAATAATATGTTTGGCTAGTCTGAATCAGAGTTAATTTGATACTTTTGGTTTGTTTTCTATTTAGTCTGGATCAGTTTCACGGTGCACAAACTAAAATAAAAAAAAATAAGTTGCAGAGGGGAGTGTACGAGGAAGCAAATTTATCTTTTTCGTCTCAAGAACTATCACTTCTATGCAGGGAATCCCGGACTTTGAAATATTGCTGTCAATGTTTTACACTTTGACTCGGCACTGATTTACTGTGCACACGAATCGCTCCTCCTCCAGTTTATCTCCAGTGACTTTATAAACCTCACTATTTTTGTGGGACTTTATTTAGCATATCGGTACGTTCTCTAAAACGACTAGTGTCATGTGAGTGTAACATGTGGGAAAGTGAGGGTTAAACAGTAAAAGCAGGGTGTTTGCAAGATTATCACCTCCTAAATAAAAGACATATTTGAAGACAATTCAAAGGGGAAAATAATACAAATGTAATTTGCAAGTTTTGATACTGAGTATCACAGAATAATCTGCATTTCTAGCTTAAATTCCCACCTTAAGTAAATGAAGAAACAGCAATATTTTTAAAACACTACTTTTACTGTGTGCTACTTTAGATTAAAACAAAGTACAGATTCATATTCTTCAGGTGGAGAAAGTTTGTGGT
Organism: Sebastes fasciatus; assembly: GCF_043250625.1. NCBI lineage: Eukaryota > Metazoa > Chordata > Actinopteri > Perciformes > Sebastidae > Sebastes > Sebastes fasciatus. The sequence continues at coordinate 28,589,256 of NC_133805.1, read as the reverse complement.
GTTGAGAAGGGGTAGATAAATAGGAATAGTGAACTTGTAGATAAAACAGATGGAAACATATTCTATTAATTCCTAAATGAAATCTTACTGTTAGACGGTCTGCGGTAATGCTGCTCAGCTGGGTTTCAGCTCCTCCTGCTTGTATGTACAGAGCCCGGGCAACCAACGTGGCCACCTCAGTCAGAGCCTGAAAGATGCATGAAGAGAAATGCAGAAAAAATCTTTTATTAGTTGCCTCCCAACAGAATCTGTGTGAAGTTCTCAGCAGTAAATTAAACAGTAGCATCATGAAGACAGCTTAAATACTGCCAGACAAGTTTTGACGTGTTGACTGTGAGTAAGGGTTAGATGATGACTCAACTATCTGCTGCTCACAACTCCCAAACACAGAAAACAACTATTTAAAACAGATGTTATAAATAACACATGAACAGTAGAATGACTGCAAAAACATGGCCTATTATATCCAATATACAAATGAATCCATCTCATCAGATACAAAAGGGTTCATGTTGATATCAGAGCAAATAAGAAAACTTGTAATCAACTCTACTTGAACTTATATCTGTCTGACCACAGCGAGTGAAGCAGAAGCTGTGCACCAGCTTTGCAAAGCTAATTCAAGAACACATGAATATAGTGAATATTCAGCCGATTAGACTGTTGTCGGGCTATTAAATAGGCGTCATCAGTCGCTATGAGCACCATAGATGTGGGTCAATAGGGGCCTACTACGCCCGCTAGTAGGTTTTATCATCCATGCACATGGTAGATCACTGAAAGAAGGAATAAAAGAACACGATCGTGACCTCTAGCGACCATAGTAATTATGACAGGAGCAGAAGCGGAAGTCAGGCGCTGTAGTATAGACAGTGTTGTCTTTGTGTTCATAGTTGTTTTAAGACAAAACACAATGTTTTTCCCTAAAAATTGACTAAGGTTTTTAATGCCTAAACTTAAACAACTTTTAGTTTTTTTGCCTAAACCCCAAAAAAGGTTGTAAGAAGGCTTTTTGTTTGTGTTCAAAACGTGATGTTTCATTCATTTCATCCAACGTGTTGCGTTTAAGTTTCACTTTCACAGCGTAGCCTACCTCAGCAGTGTCAGTGACAAAGTCTAGCTGCTCCTCTGGTGTCAGGTTCGGTGGGTAAGATACATTCAGGTACTCTGCATTATCGTACATGCTCTCATAGAACCTGCACACAGAACAGGAAAATAAATTAACAAAACAATTCCTTGAGGCAAAACAGATCCCATGATTATAATCAAATGTAATAATGTGTAATGATGATAGTGAATCACTTGTTGGTGAAAGCAGACTGGTGATCCTCGATAACAACGCCAGGGATTGGCCGAGCTCGCAGGAAACGCTGGAAGGACGAGGGCGGGAGTGGCTGAGAGACATTGGGCTCGTCCACGGAGAAGTTTAAACCTTTGGCAGCCGACTGCAAGTTCACAATGAGCTTCCTCACCTGAAACAGTGAAGGGAATTTATTAATTGTTCTGCTTTTATATCCAAGTCTACTTTTAAACGTAAATTACATAAATTGAGTATCACTGTAAAGCTGAGACTCGTGTGGATCCAATGAGCCCAACTGTATTCATGTGTGATGATGTTACTCCCCATAGTAGCCATTTCATATAGTGAGACCATTTTTTGAAACTTGACCTCCCTGTATAAAATGACCTGTGGTGACCTCTAGGATAATCACAGCCTCATGAAACTTTCCAACCACAAACTACAGACCTAGAGCATTCAGAGGTTGGATGGCTTTCCTAAGTAGATTGACAATAAGAGCTGAACAGTTTCCAGAACAGGAGTGCTCGCCATCCAATCGCCGCAAAATACAACTCTTGCAGAAATCTCCAAATGTCAAAAGTTTTTGATACCAAATCACAGCATGGCTTTTTCTATGGTGTTCCTAAAGGGCTTGGTGTCTTAATGTGGTATTTTGGAGGGATAATTGATCATTTATATCAATTGTTGAGTGGTAAAAAGTGGCACCAAATCTGTGTAACAAATGGCATCAACCCAAAAATTGCTGCAACAACTTATGAGACATAATAGAGCAAGGGAATGACCATCATATACTTCTATCATGATGTTCTAAACCCTTAAGACACTTCTACAATTAATTTTAATTAATTCATGAATTTTATTTATTTTATTTCTGATTTATGACAAAGCTATTTCTATTGTTTTAGGATCTTTTCAGAAGTACAATTTAATCTTAATGTATTTCAACTTAATTATCCTCTCTTTAGTTTCAGCTACTGTATTACTTACTTTATGATTCAACAACATACTTTTGTATTTAGTATCGTTTACTATATGGTGAATACAGTACCTCTAGTTTTATGTGCATGCTTCTTATTGTGTACAGTGCATGCTTACAATGTGTATAGTACTGTATACTTTTAGTTGACCTCTCTATTCTCTAAGAGAGGAAGCTCTTGAATATACACAGATACAAACCTCTTCATTGACGCTGCTGTTCTTCCTAGAGACAGGATCAGAGTGGAGCCACAGCTTGGAGTCAGCACGAAGTCCCACCTATGGTGAACAAATTCAACATGCTGATAAACTACACACACACACACACACACACATTATATGCATAAATATAACGTACATCTGATAATGTTGAAGTGATAAAAGGACAAGCACATATTCTTTACTGATTCTGTTCACAATTTAAAAAGGTATAAAATTGCAGCTATAATTATTTTGGCATCAACATGTTTGATAAATATACACATTGTTTAAAATGTAGTAATAATATAATAACATAAGTTTTTTATTGCTACTTATGGTTTCATGAGTCATGTTTTAAAGTCATTCATTTAATTCATTAAATTGTTTAAAGTAGGGTTGGTTATCAGGCCTTAATACTTTTTAAACCAACCAAATTGTGTCCACTGAGTATCAAAAACAGTCAAGTACCAACAGTTGGCTGGACAGATTAGTAGTATTGTTTACCTATTCTTTGTTCAGATAGATTTTAGGTACCGAAACTCAGGTATAGTATTGTTGCCAGTATTGAAAACTCCCAAGCAATACCGTGCCAACATTTAAGTCATGTTTTTTTAAATGTCTCATTAAGTGTTCCCTTAAAATCTGATGGTCTGTGCAGGTTGACACAGTAGATTACTGGAAAAGACTACAATACACACCTGTCCAATCTCCAGTACGGAGTGAACGTTGTCCAGGTCCAAGGCGAAGTGATTGTTCCCCATATCATACACCATCCTCGAACTGCCAATGTAGTCAAACGTTTCCTGGAGTCAAAACAGTCACATAAAAAGTACAAAAAGATTCAGTAAGGCTGGCAGTACAACATCAAATTCGGTATGTTCGTCAAGCACAATGATGCATGCAGTGATGTGGACGCGACTGACCCCTTGAAAGAAGGTGTAGAGGATGGTGCGCTCAGGTGGGGCCTCCTGGGTGACATTTCGCAGAGCTTGAGCGGCCGCCAGCAGAGTGACAAACCCAGAGACGCCACTCTCTGCTCCGGGAGCAACTTCAAAGAAAAAAGACCTGCTGTCCAACTGCAGAGAAGAGACAAGAGACATCATACCAGCGGTAAATAGTTCAGTTCAACTTGCAATAAGCTATTTTTTTGATCACAGCATAAATCATAATGTGACCTCAAACTATGAGGGAATGCAGCCCATCTTGTCTTTCGGTTTACCTACAGCATAATGCGTTTCTGCTGAAAAAGAGATGTGTACAATATAGTGGTGCAACAGTTCAACAAGCCCATGGTTCAGTTTTTGGGTTACGGTTCAGTTTGTTTTGCTCATTAGGGAGAAGAAAAACATAAACATTTCCAATGTGTTTGAACTCCAAAATGTATAAATAGATTAACTGATATATTATATGAAGCAATAAAACAGATTTTATACATGAAATAAAGCAGGCTACCTAATGGTCAAGTAGGCCTTTGTTCAGATAATTGCCTCTTCCATGTCTCTGGCACCTCATCAAATAATTAGTAGGCCTGATTAAGTTTAATAGGGGTTCAATATTGAACGGGTCGTTTTTTTACGGTTCGCTTTTGCATCTCTAGTACAGCAGGGCTGCAACTAACGATTATTTTCATCATCAAGTAATCTACTGATTATTTTCTCAATTAACGGATTAATCATTTAGTTAATAAAATGCCAGAAAATAGTTAAGAAAACCATAAAATGTAAATTTCCTGTCTTGTTTTGTCTGACCAACAGCCTAAAAACTATCCATCCATTCATTATCTGTAACTGCTTATTCTATTCAAGGGAAGAATTTGCTAACTCCACACAGAAGGGCACAAGCTGGCAAACAGGTTCAAACCCAGAACCCTCTTGCTGTGAGGTGACAGTGCTAACCACTGCATCACCATGCCGCCCGCCAAAAAAACGAAATACATCCAATTTACAATGATGTAAAACAGAGACAATCCTCACAATCCTCCCTTAGATGAGCTGATTTTTGCTTAAAAAGAGGCTCCTCTGCCGGCTTATCATCAATTTCATTGTTTCATGTGTTTTGTTTTCGTAGCGCTTGTTCTCAACAACGTTAAGTAGGAAAATATTTACACAAGAAGCAAAGCAAAGAAACGCTGCCTGTTACACAGACTGTAACTGTTACATCACATGCATCATGTTAGCTTGTACTTGGCTTTTATACTGGAAGTGAGTGAGATCACTGCAGATACCGACTGAAGAAATTTCAACGGGTGTTCATGTTAATTACTAAAACTAAATATTGGTTTAGGACTAAAACTCAGAAGAAGAAGGACTCTTTCCTGTAACTCACCTTGGTTGCTGCTATGACCACACTCTCCCCCACCTTGTGCCCCTTGGCTGTGTTGTTGATAGGCTTGGTGGAGGCCCAAACATTATAGTCACCCAGTGGGTCACAAACCATCTCTAAAGGGAGACACAGAACAAGAACCAGACTTCAGTTAGAATTGGTAAAAATAACAGTATAATCCTCACTGAATAGACTTTCTCCCTGACAAAGTTATTTAGCCTTTAAAAAAATGCCATTTGAATGGTAAGTAAACCTGTTGTGTCTAGATATTTATTTATTTAAAATAAATACCTGGGCTGATGCTGAAGTTGATGTCATTTCTCCTCATGCAGGTGGCCGTGTTAGTGACGGCGGACATGTGGGAGTACAGCTGCATTGCACACAGCGGGTACCGAGGAGTGCTGCCGTTCACAGCGCGGTTGTGGTCCATGTAGCACTGCGAATAGAGGAAAGCATGCACATATGAAACCCCTTCGTGTGTGTGGGTTTCGATACCATTACAGTATTTTAACAAATCTCAAATAGTTTTCCATCCTTAGAACAAGTTGGAACACATACAACTGGGTCTGGTGCTCTTGCTGAGGGGCACACTGGCAGGTCTGGGCACAGCAATACACTAACTACCATGTCTGGCGCTAAATTAATCACTTTGACATCTGGGGATCAAACGTGAAACCCTTGGTTTACAGAACAGTTTCCCTCGTCTATCCCGCCATCTTATCTGAGACGGGGATCAACCACAAAGTTTCAAACTCATAGAAAATAAACTAACATGAATTCAGTCTTGAAACTGAAAGCTGATATGAAACTCTGTGGCTCAGCAATGTAAGGTCTATTCTGTGAGAACATGAAGCCCGCAGAGGAAGAGAATCATATGCACACTTGCACTGCATCAGAAGCAGATATTCAAAACCTATGTAATATAATCTGTCTGTTTTTTTGTCTCATATAATAGTGGAAAAGCAGCTAATGATTTGTGGGTTCCGACAAATCGTCTCAACATAATGTGCAACAACATGTTGGCTTTAGAAAGAAGATGATCTTAAGTGCTATTGAAACAGCTTTATTGGCATCATGCCTAATCTCAACCACTACTGGGACAAATTCAGATTTTTTGTAAATGTACTGTTTTGTAAAGGCACAAGAGGCAACTGGAAAACAATTAGACAGACATTTTGTGACAGCAGTGACAACAAAGTTGAACAAAAAATAGCATAATGTAAGAACAACGTGATTATATCAAATGGGATTAACAGACAAATGATCAGCTTTTGTTGTTACCTGCCGTATGACCTGAGTGTCATTGTCCTCTTTCAGAGAGAAGATGGGAAAGTCATACTCCTCATAGGACAAGCCGTTTCCCAAAGGGTTCCACAGTGTCACGTTACAATGGGCCATGGCTGGAGCATAGCTCTCTGAATACACGCCTGAGGGAAATACATACAGTGCATGTCACACTAAAGCACAGAAGCGTGTATTGCATGAGCAGATTTCTGTAAATACACTGAAGCTAATAAAATGGTGCTGGTATCTAGCGCCCTGGTTTCTACTAGTGAGCTGCATGAAATATGTAATCAATTATCAACAGATATGCTTCTAAAAAATCTATAAAAAAGTATTTACCCCCTGGACTTTTCATACTTTATTCTTTAGCATTAATTTTTTGTTTATCTGTGTCAATACATCATCTACAGTTGCGAAGTGGTTGCAGAGGTAGAAGTTCCATTCATTTTCTCCTTAAACAGTGTAGTTGGAACATTATTTTCGACTGCTTGGATGAGTGTGAAAGTCTCCCGGTTGAATCATCAGTACAGCTGCATTAGAAAATATCTGATTCTTTGATAAAAAATGTCAAAGGTACAAGCATGTGTACATAAAAACTTCAGGGGAGAAGGTAACTACGACTCCCAACATGCATTTCGGCAAGAAACATCCAATCAACAAGCTTAAAATTCTGTTATGGGGCGCCTCGAAAGTAAAGGCAAAGATTACAGTGTTGTGAAAACTGACAATATGCAGCTTAAATCAACTCAGTTTTGGACTCTGGTGAAATTTTGGACTAATTCAGCAACTATGCTTAGCCCAGCGTAATTTTGTATAGAAACTAAACGACAGCATTTGGAATATGCTACAGCTCTGACAGACTTCCTCTCCTTAGCAATGGTGGCAGAAGCTCATGGGTATTGTAGTGTTTAGGGCTGTTTGCCAAACTGATGGGCAAATCATTAAAAGTTGAAATAATTCAAAGTGACAGGCATTGTGTAAACCTATAGCTTTTTACATTAAATCATTAAAAGAAAAAATTAAATGGGAATACAGAACTGGGGAAAAAAACAGTGGCTCCCCTCACCTCGCAACTCTATTTACATCTAGTGTTATTTAACATAGTAAGATAACGAAACATGAAGTTTAGCTTTTTAAAAGCGCCGGACTATGACCTTTTGATTGGTGTCTGAAGCTATTCTTACCCAGTTAAAAAACAAATAACTCTGGTCAGTGGTCACACATGCAGCCTTGAATTTATGGTGTCACAGAATAAACTGAAGTATAAAGTGATGAGACATTAAAACTGTGTTGTAAGGTCACACATGACTATACGGTGACACTACAATGTTGCAGAAACAGTTCACAGAACATGAAAACTGAAGCCACTACAGCATGCAATTTCATGCGCTGCGCCCTCTGAGGATCATAAAACTACAATTCATTTCTGTAACTGGTGTAACACTGAGGGGACAAGTCTCAGCAGGCAATCCCTCACCCACCTGTGTTCTCGTTGGGACAGGAGGTGTGCGGAGAGAAGCCCTCGAGCGGGTTTGTGTTTGGCGCCACAACAGCAACGCCAGCCACCCTGCTGGAGCCGTTCTTCAACTTCATCATGATGGATCTGACATCAGGCAGACAGACGGCACGGGGCAGTGGAAACGATACGGGTACAAACACAGGTCAGACGGGGATTTGTAAAGTTTCTCTCCTCAGGGTTAGACAGGTGGTAAATTAACTGACATTTCGTTATGACTAGGGCTGTCCCAAATACAATTTTTTGGGCTTCAAATCTTCCGTGAGAAATATTCAAAGGTATTTGAAGCTTTACAGCGCAGCAGGCCGACAGGCTGACAGGTTCTTTTGTCTGTCTCCATCTCCCCCATTTTAAATGGTAAATGGACTTGCATTTATACAGCGCTTTTCTAGTCTTCCGACCACGGCGTTTTACACTACATGTCAGCATTCACCCATTCACACATACATTCATACACTGATGGCAGAGGCTGCTGAGGTGCCAACTTTGCCCATCAGGATCTAATCTAAATACTCATTCACACACCAATAGCAATTTGGGGTTAAGTGTCTTGCTCAAGGACACATCGATATGTGACCCGGAGCAGCCGGGGATCGTTGCCCATAACAACGGTCTGTTATACATAGAAAAGTCTGTTGTAAAGAAAAAATAAACAATAGAACGACGTGATTGACCAGTCAGAATCAAGTTTTCAACAAAGCCGTGTAATAACTAATAATAATTCATGTTGAATATGAATAATAAATGATGTTGTAGGGTTATTCCTTATTTCATGGGCTGTTTTAGGATTTTTACATTATTATTACATACTTAGTATATATGAAAAAACAAAACAAAAAACAAAGCATTCGAATACTGATTTGGAGGTCAATCACCATGGCAATGGTCGGAGCTTCAAAGCATTCGGGTCAGCCCTAGTTACGACTAATTGAGTTTTACTGCCATGTCCTGATTTTATAATTTATCCCCCAGCTGCTACTCTAAATAGAAAAATGGACTGAACTACTAACACCTTTTCACTATTATTTAATCCATATAGCCGTTCAGAACAACTATAAACACTTCTGATTTCTGACATGAGACAATGGAGTATACCCTGGCCCTTACTCTCATTAAGAACTACTGTAGGTACTTCCTCTGCAGGGTGAGACATGTTAACTGTACCTGGTAAACAGCGGGTACTCCAGGATAACCAGGTAAGGAGGATTGAGACCAGAGTGCAGGACCCAGTCCAGGTTTTCCTCTGACTCAAGCACATGGAGCACGCCCACATTACCTGACAAATGGGCTGAAATCAGAAAGAAAAAAATTAAATATCAGCCTCTCTGATATGAGGTATAACAGCTGTATTAGATACAAATGTCCTGAAAGCATATCTAATCGATATGTGTCCACCAGGCCTCGTCTCCATTACAGGAGAGGTTAGAGGATGATGCAGCAAAGACAAAACTGCTACTGCTTTGTAGTTTAATAGTTCATTATATTCTAACAGCTTTTGATAAATCAGATATTAACCACAGAACATGCCTGGTTTATCTGCAACTTGTGTGCTTTTATCTTCTTCCAAAATTCCTTTCTAACTCTCAAAGCTACAGAATTGATTTGTAGGTTTTTGCCTCAAGCAACCACACAGAAAATTCTTTGAAAATACTTTTCAGTGGACTGTCTAATAAGCATTTTACTACAAAATCCAAGTGAAAGAAAGACACTAAGAGGCCATAAGGACACACACTCTACCGTTCAGATGTGCAAACTGTGAAATGGATTTTTACTTGTCATGAGGGTCCCAGAGGCATGTTGGATTCTCGTGACAAGTACAAAGCATCACTTTAATCTATTGCTTTACTTACACTGGCAGCCTATTTGATGTGTTGCATTGAGCAGTCGCACACACGGGACAGTGTAATTGAGATGCACATAAATCTTGTTTTCCACTGAATTACAGCTGACACCTGCAAGAGAAAAAAACACTTTTAACAACTGCACAAGGAGAGGAATACAACATCAGAGCATAGCTTTTACCAAGACTGCATGATAAAGAGAGAAAAACTGAATTTCTGTCACAAATGAGTTGGTTTTAATTGTTCAGAGAACCTAAAATGAACTCTCACTTGTAAAAGTACATTCATCATTTTAGACTTGAGATCCCTTTAGTTTAAAAAACTCTTGCATACAGGCAGATGAGCTTTTTTCTTCTCTGAGAAAATCACAGACAAGTCCTTTGAAAATGGTGGAAATTTAATTCAGACAAATCCATGACTTAGTATACTCTGGGCCAGTGCTCATTGCTTGCACTGTTTTTAATCACATATAAAAGCTCTGAATGACCTGGTACCGGAGTATGTAACTGAGCTCCTCACACGGTACTGTCCAAACAGGCCCCTCAGGTCTGCTAGTCTGGGTCATTTAACTGTTCCAAAGACCAGGTTGAAAACAAAAGGTGATCGAGCTTTTGCAGTAAAGTCCCCGACTATGGATCAGTCTTCCACTGAGCATTAGATCAGCTGACTCTGTCACTACTTTTAAATCCAGTCTTAAAACCCACTTTTATAGAAAGGCTTTTCCAATCAGCTGAATTATAGTCTTTTGTATGCTTGTGTGCTGATGTGTATATATGTGTATATGTAACTGTATGAATATGTATATGCTTGTTTCTTTATTTTCCCCATTCTATTGTTTTTTATTTAATTATTTATTGTTTTCTGTTGTATATGATGTGCTTTGGGCTTGAAAAGTGCTCTAGAAATAAAAATATTATTATTATATTATTATTTTCAAGACTGTTATAAATTTCACCCAACAAGCCAACATGTTGCGTTTTTAATAAAATGTTTGGCTTGTTTCACCTGTTGGTCCTACATCCTGTTCCACTGAGTGACAGCCCTAAAGAGTACCTGAGAGGAGCAGCAGTCACGTTAAAAAAGCCCTTTTAATTCAACCCGGGTGATATTGTAGTGGATCACTTGTATGCCGAATTTAGCAGAGCACCTTAAAGATTTCAAAAATGTCTTAATGTGTGCTTTAACTACTTTTTGTGTTTCGTGACAACGAATCAACATTAAACTACTAAAGATTTGACTGTAGTTTGGCGTGACGCTCCCTGGAGCTCCGGGCGGCCGCATCACGAGCAGAATCACGCTGATGCTGCCGCTCGTATCAAGAGACCCAATCTGTGACAGTCTAAAGAGAAAGTCTTCGAAAAGACTTAATAAAAACAGGCCTAGGATAATGTCTGAATTCCCAGTTGATGGGTATTGGTAAAGAAGTGTTACACCACCAAACCTCATTGTAGAACCAGTACATTAACCCGTCAGGGGAGGTTTAAGCCCAACAGCTTCTGCTATCGCTGACTAGCTTAGCATCCGGCTAGCTCCGAGCACAAAGAAGTCTCTCAATCTAACCTCCCGATACAGAAACACACCGAGCTCACAAACTAATACGTGGACATTGAAATAGAGCACTGTTACAATACAACTTACCGACGAAAAACCAACAAACTAGCAGATGAACGGTCCATTTGTTCGACAGCAGATCCATCTTCCTGGTTTGGAAAGCAGAAGAGCACAACAGTAGGTGTTGACATGTAAAGCGTCCGGGTGGTTCCGCTGTTTGGTTCCGCTCTCTGCTGAAAGGAGACGGACTCATTCAAAATGGCAGCTCTGCAGCCTTCTCTCTCTTTTATTTTATTTTATTGCCTTTATTTCATAAACTGGTCATACAGGTTCAATTACAAAGACAAAACTGTAAGAGGAACAACAAGACAAAATAAGAGATGCCAGGGGATAAACAGCTTACAAGTACAAAGCCAGGGGAAATAAACATTTAGATGAATATATTAAAGAGGTGCATAAAGTTACTGTCTTAATAACTTTTTTGTTTTCCGAGGAGAGAATACATTTAATGTATTGTTTGGTTTCATGTTCAAATTCAAAAAGGTTTAGATTTACTAAATTTGGATTTATGTATATGAAATTTAGGTAAGAGAATAATCAGATTAATAGTATAAAGTTCTTTGGTTTTACTGATACCTTTATGGAAACCAAACAAAACATTCTCTAGACATAGAATAAAATCAGGGTCAATATTATCAATAGTTAATCTACTCAAGTCCTTCTCTTAATACATCCATGCTCTGCAATGGGAGCAATCACATTTATATTTTACATTTTTTAATTAGCTTCAGGTCAGGTAAAACATATGTTCATGTAATAAACTAATTTAACTCCTTGTTTAAATTAAAAGGAGCAACATAATGCCAACTATAGTGAGTCGAATCTTTATTTCCGTTATGACTCAGCCCTGTGGTGCACCTTGGATACACTTAACACCACTTTTATATATGCAATAAAACCATCATCCTTCTAGAACATTGGCCATAAAGCTATGCCCACATACCACATCAAAAACACCACACACAAACACATTTCCGTTGATAAACAGGCATTTTTATTTTCATTTCCCCCTCTCCCAGATACACAGAGCAGTGATGCTCAATTTGAATTATTCATCTCATACAAGTCAGAAAAGAGACAACGGTTAGGTTGACAGCTCCGATAACGCCACAGCACAGAGATGACGAAGCAGAAATAGCTTACAAGAAATAGCTTTTTGCAGAAAAGGTGGTGCATGAAATACGATAGTTAGGATTAAAGAGGTTTAACATCACTGTGAGCAAACATATATATCTCTGCTTTCATTTATCATGTTAATAACTGTATTTTTTTCCTACAGAGTTAAGTGTGGATGTGTTTGTCTTCTTCTTGTTCTCGTCTTTTCTTCTCCACCTCCTCTTAACGGAACTGAAGTGGACTCACACGCAGACCGATCACATCCTTGCCAATCTCAGTCGCCTTGAAAATAAGATGACATTTAAAGGTTAGAGGTTACAGAGGCGAAACAATGAATAACGATTATTCAGTGATTAATCCGTTTTGTTGTTTTGTTGTGCATGGCTGACCAGAGTCCCAACCTACCTGTGTGACCCTGCAGATCTGGCTTTTGTACGTAGGGCAGTAGCAGGCTCCAGACAGAGGGCACTTCTCAACAGGACGTCCACGGTACAGAGGGACGAAGGAGGCAGCGCACAGGTCGAATGGATTGTGGGGGTCGTAGTTCAACTGGTGGGCGTCTGTCAGGGTCTTCTCACAGGCTGCCAAAATCTTGCGGGTCTGAATGGTGGGGAGAGATTTAGCATGAGTTAAGAGATGAGAAACTGTATAGTGCTGTCCATTTAAAACTGAAAATACTAAATGAAGCTGTGAATGTCACATAACCAACCTGCTGTGCGACATCCGGCTTGGGCCCCAGCTCGAGCAGGCGACGGGCAAAGCTGGCAGCCGTCTTGAAGTTACGCAGTTTGAAGAAGAGGTTCAGAGCTGTGCGCAACACCAGCACCATGTGGACCGGCTGGAGATTACAGTGGGTGAAATAAGCAGCCATCTGTAGGGAAAACACACGCATACATAAGAAAGTTAGACTTAGGAATTAAATAGAAGTATGAATAACGATCACTTAGTAGATACATTTTGGCGATGGTCAGTCTACAACAACAGCGTTTGACGTTCAATTAATGTGACGTCAAAGCCACAGATATTTACCTCACACAGCCTCTTCTGCTGGTCCAGCGTGTCTTTAGGCAACTTCTTCCTCTCCGTCTCCATGGTCAGACCCACGATGTACTCTCTGCAAATTGTGATCAGCTGCTGAGCCTGAAACACACACAGATCCCAATCACATAGGTGACCCCTACACATTTATATATTTTACTTATATATGCCAAATAAGCAGCCCCACATGGATATGCGTGATAAATTGCAATGATTTGTGCTGCATTTGGAGATTTAGGCCCCGTCTACAACTATACAGATATCTTTAAAAGATTTGGGTCACAAAGAGCCAGAAACACAAACAAAGATTACTGGCTTTTTTATGTGTTGTTAGAGCTGCTCGGACTAATCACCGGAGTAACCGGAGGCCAAAGCAGGGAAAACATTAAACATGTCGAGGCCGAACAATGATTGAATGTGCTATTGGACGATTGAAGGCGAGGTTTGGAGCACTCAGAAGGGCTGTGGACCTGAATGACCTCCCTTTTGTCATTTATGCATGTAAAGAGACAGTTGAGGACAGCAGGGTGATGACAGGAATCCCTCACCTCTGCAATCTCCTGCTTGTTATCAACCACCAGCAGAGGTACAGACAGCAGGATGACTCTGAAGCGCTCGACAGCTTCCTCAAACCGCCCGGATGTAGTCAGCTGGTAGCACTGCTGCAGGCGGGCGATGAGGTCGGAGAGGCGCAGGCCCACAGCAGGCAGTCCTTGCTTTGCACCGCAGTCCTAAAACAATAACATTTGTATATTTACATTCGTTAAAAAATGTGATTAGAAACAGGAAAGCAGGAAGAGATATAAGCAAAGGGTAAAATAAATGGAGAGTAAATCTGCATTAGTGACACACCTAGAGGAACACATGCTGATTCTTAGTAAGACATGACGAAAAAACTATCAGCTGTACCTTCCAGTTTCTCTGCGGATGGCCACGGAGACAGGGCAGGGAAGGCAGCCCCAGGTAACAGGTGCGGCCTCTGGACAGTGTCTGCATGAACAGCGACTTGTAGGGCTCGAAGCTCACAACTCCTACCTGGTCGTGGAGCAACTGTGGTACGGAACAAGAACAGTAAATGTCAGTATAATGCGTGAATTAACATTACAACACTGTCATCAAATCGGTGCTTGGCTAAACCTCAGTCAAAATTTAAAAAACAATTAAAAAAACGATAGGAAATCCATATCACATTGTGTACATACTCTCATAGCAGTTTCGAAAGAGCCAGCCAGGACGTGGTCTACTGGCAGCTGGGAGTTGTTGCACCACGTCTGTGTGGGACTCATGCCCTTGGTCGGTGGGACGAAGAAGCCGTCTTCTGCTCCTCCACCTGCACCAGCCGGCATGTCCTGATGGTTGGGAGACAGGCATTGTAATTTCAACATTCACCATCCTTTTACTGTAGCAGAGCCCAAAAATAACTTTTTGTTAGCTTGTTAACTTAAAAAGTGTCAGGATCACACCTGATGTGAAATATATCAACACTGTTGTTGTGTCTAGTGCAGTGTGAGTTGTGTGTTTTGTGTGTGTGTGTGTGTGTGTTTTATTGGTGGTGGGATTTGCAATGATGTAGCTCCTCTCACCAGTTCTGGAGGAAGGTCCAGGTCTTCCTCCACCTCCCAGCCTCCTCCCTCCTCTTTCATGGCCCCGTCTTCCCCTAATCCTTCCTGGGCATCCATGAAGCCATCTAAGAGACAGAGATATATCAATTTATACACAGTTGTAGTATTAATGAAAAATATTTTATACCCGACCTTTCAGTGAAGGTAGTACCTTCACTGAAAGGTCGGGTATAAAATATTTTTCTAAGTTGCGCTGAATTTACCTTCATCCAGCTGGAGCTCAGCATCGTCTCCCCAGCCCTCGCCTCCTGGGGCCTCCATGTCCACGTCGGCAGCCATCTGACCTGCCTTCCCTACAGCAGAAAAACACTGTTGTCACTCTGGCAAAGTCAGCTGCCACAGGTTTCCACAACTTATTCAAGTGATTTAATCTTTTATTCTAACTTTCAACAATTAGAAAACACTTGTCACTGGTGTGTAATAGCAGAGCAGCTTTGCTAAAACGTTTTGTACCTTTGTAACATGAGCATGTGTCGAGACTGATGACTCACCCTTCGCTGCAATGGCTCCCTCAAAGAAGCCCTTTGATACAGTGAGCAGAGGCCAGTTGGTGTCCAGAGGGTTGATGGGGGGAGAAGGCTGCAGCAGCTGTGCATTGGGATCAACCTCTGGCACCTACAAGACACAAGATCCACCATTATTTTTTAATCAAAATTACGTGTTTGTGCTACACTGGAAAAAAAAGAGATTCAGATTGCATGTCATGGTTGTCCATGTTGTGTGTATGAAGGTGCGGAGAATGTTTTCTTAACACACCGTCTCCTTTTCTGGGTCAAAAGTCTCCTTTAGCGCCTCAGCCTCTTCATCCAGCCCATGAGTGGCTGCAGTCAGGTAGGCCAGAGACTCTGGAAACATGAACGCAAACAGTTACACATCTTGGCTTCTCGTTCCATTGTAGCCTTGAGCGGTATCAAGTTAATACGGTATACCAGGGTATTTAGAAATCCCAAAGGTATGATTTTCAATACCGTCAAAAATACAGACGACCCTCTTTCTATCAAACTGATACGGAGATGCTGCAGGGTTTCCACCAGTGTGTTACAAGCCCGTGGGACTAAATTGACTCCCTACTGGGACTAAGCATGTATTGTTAAGATGTTTTTTTCTTTCTTGCTCAGCACTAAATACTGTCACTCTATATATCCCGGTGAGATGTAAGGAAGATATGAAAAAATAGATATCGCCTAAGCCTATTCCATTGTTAACAATTTAAAACAACACTGTTTTGGTAAACATATTTTTAGAGTATGGTGGAAATTAAGATGATTCGATCTGAATATCTTTTTAGGTAGGTGTTTAATTTCTATTCAAATAAATACATAACCAAAATAACAAATCATTTTAATTGGTTCTCATTCGTTACATTGCACAAGCCCACCAACACCAGGGCTGCTGTGTGCAGGTAACAAGTTGATTAAGCCACAATTTCAACAGCAAAAGCACAGTGGAAAGAGATACGTGATGCAGGTGCCACTTGAACTCACTCTGTCCACAGTTCTTCAGGATGCGGACCCTCTCACTGACATCTCCCAGGTAGAGAGCCGCTTGGTAGTGACCACTCATGTCCTTCCTGATCTCAGCTACAAACAAAGAGTATTAGATATAAGTTCACTGACATACAAGACACACAAACCTCCAACCAAATCCCCACATCTTTGTTCATTAAAAGGATTTTTCAGTCTCCATCTCTCACCGATCTTCATCATCTTGCGCAGCTTGGCCAGGTTGCCAGTGATGAGGTAGAGGAAGGTGAGCTTGTCAAAGTTCTTGGTCCTCTGGTAGCACATCTCCACGACCTGGTGGTGACCCTGCAGCAGTGCTGCTTCACCCAGACGCTCCCAGCAGCTGCGCTCATCCAGGGCCTTGGCTGCCTCCAGAGCCACCTGGAAATTTGGAGAAACTGTTTTAAAAAAGTGCACTTGAACCTGACTCTCATGCAAGAATGAACCAGACAGCAGAGGGAGATGATGATGAGCTGGAATTGTTATAAAGCAAATTTTGGCTTATCAGAAAAGACAGCAGTATCATCAACATGTATGTATGCCAATGTGCAAAAATAGTGCATGTCATAAATTAGAGACGGTGTCCTAGTTATACAGTTTGTTCAGCAGCAGCTCACCTCGATGTTTCCACACTCCAGAGCCAGACTAAAGCGTGTCTTCTCATCTTTGACAAAGTGCAGCGCCACCTCAGGGTAGCCCTTCTTCTGCAGGTAGGCAATGATGGACTGGCCCACCAACTTGGCATTACGCACCATGTGGAGCACCTGGAGGAACAACGACAAGAGGAATGATGTCAAAACCAGCATTTGGGAACTAAATGATTGCAAGTACAAAATTAAAGAGGTAAAAAAATGTCTTTACAGTCCACATTACTTTCCTACACTGTTGGACATTAAGTACAATATTAAAAAGAGCGGTGCAGCAGGTGCAGTATACTCCAATGATTCATTGACCAAAGACCCACCTCATCATATTTACGGTTGACCAGGGCCAGTTTGAAGCGGTACTCTGTGGGGTCGATGGTGAGGACGCGCGGCCTGCACTCCCTGTCCAGGCAGTAAACACTGTTCCCTCTCACACGGGTCACATAGATGGGCAGGTCCAGGGTCCTGATGATGCCATGATCACTACAGGGAAACACAATGAAAGCACCATGTTGAATGTTTTCAAGTCAGCACACTGACATACAATTAACAGCACTATTTTTTTCTTTTCACATATCATAGCATATATAAAGTTAAATATGTGAACAAATGAAAGCAGCACAACCTGACATACCCAAACGTGCTGCTGGTTGCTTTGCACTATAAAAAAATGCTTTCATCTTTGAAATGAGGTCAGTGAAGACACTGAGCGGGAAAAAAAAATGTGCCCACCACCAGTCTGGTACATTTTGGCTTCATTCGTCAACATTTCCAGTAATTAGGCTGCCATCTCAGCAAGATCTTAAGCTGTTTGCATATAAAAGTCAAACTAACAGGTTGAGTGTTAGGATCTGTCGCTGTGGCCTGTACAAAGCAGAGACAGTTTACCCGCCTGATAACGTTAAATGAACACAGCTTTTCTTAAGCAGCACATACCCAGAGGTGAGGGCGTATTTGATGTGGTTGGAGGTGGTGTAGATGAAGACTCCACTCTCGTCCCAGGCTCCACTCTTCACTCTGATGTTCTCGTGAATGTTGCACAGACTCTCCAGCTTACGGTTGCAGATCATGATGGCTGACGGACCAAAAAGAGAGCAAAGGAGATTTAGATTTTAGACCGATTTTGTCTTGTTTTTTAAGAAACACCAGATATAAACATCAGATTTGAACTTTTAGTGGTCAACAGCATAATGACATTAGTGGTCTTGTTTGAACCAATCATCATTTATCAAGTCTAACTAATTTAGATGCCTTTCATAAACTGCTTAATGGTGATTTACCAATATTCACAAATTAATCTTTCACAAACTAAATCCTTACAACACAGCATCCTCTCTGCAAAAGTGACTTGGACTTTTAAGCACAATTTGATGCAGAAAAATTAATCGTTTGAAGTTACACAAATATGTTTGTTTTGCTTAACTGCGGTAAAGTGGACTACAGTTATCCCCAGAAAATGATTTTACCAGCCTCATGATAAGCCTGTTTCAGAGCCTCAGCCCTGGCAGCTCAAACCAGTTTAGAGTACAGAATAAGATAAAGACATTGTGACTACGTGATAAGTATCCTTCTTTATACGTGCAGATATCCATATTATCTACCCACCGTGTTTAGCCAGCAGAGCCACGTGGCTGGTGTCAGCACTCCACACCACGTACTTGACCTTGGCGATCTTAACGGTGGCCAGAGAGCGTTTCTGCTGCACGTCGAACAGCGTGACGCCATCGGCATCGCGCAGCAGCAGCGAACCTGTCCCGGCGTAGAAGATTTCCTCGCAGCTCGGCACCTGAACTTTCTTCACAATTTCATTCTTCAGGTTCTTGATTAGCAGCTACAAAATAGAGGGAAATGTTATTAGATGAGCTGATACCAAATAAAGACTGAAAGTCATTTAAATAAAAAACGTTTTTCAAATGAGTCAACAAATTTAAAAGGTAAAAACACAAATACCCCTATAATAATAATAATAATAATGTGCAATTATCTATATCAAAATGAATGATACCTTCAAAATAAAAGTGTAACTTAAATCTTTGGTTGAAAAATTTAACTTTTACTGACAAAAACCCTAAAATTAGCTTGATATTCAAAATTGGCATTTTTTTTGGCGTAATGCTCATCATGAATTTAACGGTGTGATTTTAATAAATATTATACACAAAAAAGAAAATTATTTTGCAGCTACTGCAGCCTTTATAAAGCACTTTCAATTCAAAAACTTTATATTTTATATAATAATAATAATAATAATAATAACAACTTCATATAATAATATAATATTTAAATAAAGAAGTCAAAGGTCTGATACAGTCTAATATCCTTAACTCTGGCTTTCATCAATCAATCATCTAGACCATGACTATTCTTCACAACAATTAATATCAAAATATAGATGTTAGAACAACATTTTGTCACACATTTCCAAATTTTACTAAGAATTCCCCAACTGTTCCAAGATGAAATACATTTTTCTAAACATTTCAGTTCTTTCTAGACCTGCAGATGGACTTACAGAGTGCATACGGTCCAGGACGGCAAACCTGTTCCTGGCCACCCAGACTGCAGTCAGACCAGAGGACCTCTTCCCTTCCGGTGCTGAGAAAAAGAAAAACGGTAAGTGTTATAATGTAATAATCATAAAAGCAAAGTGTGAGGAAGAACAGTATAACTTTAGTGAGTTGTTTCTTTACCATCAGGGTTCTGAGAGTCGCTTTCTTTGGGAATAGAGTACAGGTCATAGGTGCTGTTCTCCAGGTTGGTCGCCCTCTGCAGGAGGTAAAGAGCATCACATTAAACATATGGAAATCAATGACTGTAGATACCAGTGAGGGTTTAACACGTGTGTGTGTGTGTGTGTGTGTGTGTGTGTATGTATGTTTTGCTTGAGAGATACTTACAGTGCAGAGCAGGACAGCGTTCTCAGCAGGGTTGTAAGACATGCTGAACACCGGGAACTTAGACCCACTAGGACAAGAAAATATATAAAATACAACATGTTACACACACACTAGTATCCAAATACTTCAACAAAAGTCTCTAATCTGTCAGAATGAGGGTGCGGTGGATGCACAACCACTAGAAATGACCGACCTGCGTAGCTGCATGACAGCAGTGTCCTTGCTGCTGTTGAAGTCCAGCTGGCGGAGGAAACGGTCCTTGACGTAGTACAGCATGTTGCCGTGCACGGCGTATGCTGGGCGCTCACGCTCCAGCTTGAACACAATCATGCCGCTGTCATGACCTGAAGGACACACAGACCGTCTTTCAGTGTTATAGTATACATAGTTACACACCTGATGTTTTAAATGTGAGTCCCTCTGCTGCAGCAGGAGGAGTGCCATCTTTACTGAGAAATGGCAGTAAAGCACAGAAATGTATTTTGATGTAGGGGATTCTCTTAACACCAATAATGAAGTGGATATTTTGAAGCAGGAAATCAGACTCCCTTTGACTTTGTTGAATGTGTACAGATGTGCACCACCTACCAGCAGCGAACAGGTTGAGGTTTGGGTGAGCCCCCAGCACCCAGAAGCGATCGTGGTCCCGGCGAAAGGTCTGCACTCCAGTCCTCTTGGACATATCCCACACCCGGATGCTCTTGTCCTCAGAGTTGGACAGGATGAGCTCCTGGCGCGGGTGGAAGACGGCGCAGGACACGTTGTTGTAGTGACCGCGGCACGTATCCAGCTCCCAGGCCTTTGATTCTAGACCGCGGGAGAAAGAGACAAGAGAAACGTAAACACTGGGTATGAGTGGAAAAATAGACAGTGATCACCAGATGAAATCAGTTTAAAGTTCAAATCAACATATTAGAAATATAAATCTACACTGTAGTCACATGAGGGAGTAATGAACAAAATATGTAAAGAACTGGTGCAAGTTCTTGGAAACGCAGTGAGGAAGTCGGTACAAGTGGAAACAAGTGGAAACAGGTGAAAGTCTTTAAGTGCATACATGAGTTCATATTACGTTTCATTTATAGGGATGTGACTACAAATTGATCAGTTACCATTATCAGCCAATAAACATACAATTTACTGCATAACCCAGCAGTAATTACATTGAAGATGCTATAAAGTACCAAATCAAGCATTTAATGATGCTGTGATGAAAAAACAGATGCATTTAAGCATTACGTGTTGTTGTTCATGATGTGTCATCCTGGTTGAAAAGCATCATTTCAATTACCATCTACTTTGATAATGGACCCTTGCTTTTATGTTTTAATGTGAGTGACAAAAAAAGAAAATGATTAAATGTCAGTTATAATGGACACTGGGCAGCAGATTGTTGATGAACGTTAACTAGTGACTTCTGCGTCACTTACCATTCATTCTCCAGATCTTGACCTGCCTGTCGTCGGCTCCAGACACAATGAGAGGCATGGTGGGGTGGAAGGCAGCCCAGTTGACCCCCCGGTCGTGACCCTGGACACAGACACACAAAGTCTTGTCACACAAATCCAAACAAAGATCCAACGGCAGGGCCGAGGACTGAAGGCTTTCTGAACACTAAGTTTCCCCGTGAGCACAACAGCTTTGCCAGGTGAACAATTTTCACTCAGCTGTCAAAGTTTGAAGGATGATTCACCCAAACAACAACATATCAGACTGAATCATTCATGTGAAACTCACTGCTCACCTCAAGGACATGCTTGACAACAGCATCCGAGGCGCCGAACAAGTCAACGCCAGAGATGCCGCGCACCTCCGTCTCCACGGCGCCTGGAGACAGGTTCTTCTTCCTCAGACCTGGAACCAACATTCAGGGCATCGCGTGCAAGGAAGGAGCCATATTCATGTTACACAAGGCACAACCACAATACAGAGGAGGAAGAAAAACAAGGTACAAATTATTAAAATAATGAAATATGAAGCAGTATCATAGGACAGGAGGGGAATTATAAGGAGGGAGAACTGTTGGACTACTGAACACACACACAGGGTAGAAACACACAAACACAACATCTGCTCTCTCATTCCCCGCCAACTTGAGTCTGGAAACAATCGTGTCTTTAAGAGTAAGATTGATTGGGTTAATGAATCACTCGCATACAGAAGAAAATCCTAATAACTAATTATGATTTGATTGGACAGCAGTGAAAGGTATCGATTACTTCACAGACTCAAATGAAATCAGGAAAAAAATGATTGAGGAAGCACAGCTTGCATTCATGATTCCTGCCCATTAAAACAATGTGGTGAACAGACAGTTCAACAGCACGGAGAGATGACACAGGGGGAAAGAGATGGCACTAGGAACCCATGTGCAGGTGTGGATGTTTCCAGGGAGAGCATGGGATAAGGTGGTCACAGGGGGCACGTTGGCTGATGTGGGTGGGTGGGTGGGTGGATGGCGTTGTAAAGACGTGCTCTGATGGGGCGTTGGATGTCAGTATATGAGTAGTTTTGTTTTCTTAGATGCTCGTGCATGTTTCTGTACAGTCACATGCAGAGTTAATAGAATCTGACATGTAACAGTTATGGGTTAGGAATGAAGTTGGTAGCAATATGGTGACTTTTGCCACAAGAAATATAAACATTGTTGTATATTTCATGTTATATTTTGAGTAGTAGAGCCAGCCGTGCAAATGTCATGCCAGGAGGAATATAAAAACATTTCAAAATCAGTACTGAGGAAGTTTATAAAAAGACAAGTTTTCAAACCAGTTAGTAGTTATGGTTGTTTTCTTGTGATGCATTTTATAGCAATGCAAAAAAGGATAAAATAACAGTATGGGAAGCATTATGTACTTCCTATAATGAAAGTATGAGTGCAAAGTAACACTTCCTTTCATGCTAAATGGAAGTTGTGGAAGTAACACGGTGAGTCAAACGGGAAATTTCGACGCCCTGCTGATGTCATAAGCTGAGTGTATAAATGCAATCATGCTCTATGCCAGAAAATGTAAAAGCAAATGAATGCCCAGGACAGGAGACAGTTACAGAGCAACATCTTATGCATGTTCACATGTAAGAAAGTGATAGTAGATGTGAGTCAATTAATGGTTTGGTTAGTGAGAAGACAAGAAACAGAAAGCAAGAAATACATCAACAGACATAGATTTTAAGAGCATGCAGAGGCACAGAAACACCTCTCCCATTTCCTTTTATAATCTTCTTACACCTCTATTGTGTAAACCATTTCTTCATTCAGAACACATATTTACAGTGCTGTATTTCATTAACAAATACCACACTATAAATTTGTTCTGACACTACATTTATTTCCTGAAAGGAGAGGTGTTTCTGCAAACAGCCCACAGAGATTTGTCCTACAAGTAGGAGAGGAAGAAGAGGCGGTACAGGACTGTAATACATCTTGCTCCTGCTTCTTCCTCGTCCTCCATACCACTCTACCCTCCCACCCTCAACCCAGCCCGCTGTCCTCTGGTCAGCCATCCCCAGGCCCTCACCGGAAATATCCCACACGCGCACGGTCTGGTCCAGACTGGCCGACACCACCAGGTCCTCAGCCGGGTGGAACTGGGCGCACATCACATAGTGATTATGGCCGGTCAGCACACTGTGGATGAGGAGGAAAAAAAGTATACATTCAGAATCAGTACACAGGTAATCTTAAAATGTTCAGGGTAATAATGATTATTACAATGCTATCCCTGAAATTTTGTTAAACAGTGGCTGGGTGGGTTGCATGATATGATTTGTGCAAGATATGAAACCAACATGAAGGCCCAATGTTACATTCTTTTATATAACTAAACAATAACTTTTTAAATTGTGTTTATCAGTTTGAAAATCTTCAGTGCGTCTTACCAGACGCAAGTCCTGGACTGCCAGTTCCAGATGCGAATAGTCTGGTCATCTGAGGCGCTCAGAATCCAGGGGTACTCCTACAGAAAGGGAAATGGTTGAATTCATTCATTCATTCATTTCAGATTTCACATGGACAACAAGATACAGAGTCTTTGTCAGTATTTATCTTGAAATCAGTGATGAAATAGATAGGAAGCAGATGTATTTTCAAGTGGCAGAACAACTCACATGGTGGAAGAAGGTGGTTCTGATGTAGTCGAGGTGTCCAAGGAGAGTGAAGAGGCAGCGTCTCAGTTTGTAGTTCCACACCTGGTTAAAATAGGAATATTTACTCAGCATATACATGTATAAGGTATTGATGTAATCTAATAATTATATGGAATATTAATACAATGGACCATCATATCTCTGACATCTAATGTAATTATTTGGATTTAAAGACTCCTGAGTAGATCCTTTGATGGGCATCAGGTAATCTTATTTTCTCCAACTTGTCAGCTTCATGACATTTAAATGAAACGAAGTCTCACCTTGATTTTGTAGTCATCTCCTCCAGACACAAACAGAGGCTGCTGTTTGTGGAAGTCAATTCCTCTCACGGGTCCTGTGGGCGAAGGCACAATAATTACACCACATTATCTATCAAGCCCACACACAGTGTGGAAGTTGAACTTATAATGACACGACATCAGCCACATCACCGCCTTACCATCATGCTCGTCAAACTTGTCTATCAGTGTGCACATCCGATAGTCCCACAGCTGGATGACTCCGTTGTGCAAACTTGCAAGAACCCATGGCCTCTTGGGATGGAAACTCAGGCCTGAAATGTAAAACAGCTCATCAGCTATCTCATAATAGATCAGATGAAAACAGGCCATTAGACTCCAGCCGATGAGAAGCCAGCTTAGTATCTGTCATCGCTATAGATCAGCAAGGAAACATGTCATGTTTGAGGTAACGTTAGCTAGTTAGGCTAGCTAGATGGCTAAAGAGACGTCCTGTTAGTGTCCATTCAACATCACAACATGTGAAAACAAGACGTAGTGTGATTCAAGGTTAGAGTTTGTGCTACATACACCTCTTAAAACAAGCAGTTCATTCATTTACAGACAACTTTAGAAAGATAAACAACTGAGCTTAGAGGATAACGTCAGCTAGCTAACGTTAGCTTCTGAGCTAACTGTTAGATGGTGAACTCTTACCTTTCACACGGGCCGACTTCGTCTCAAACTTGGTTAACATCTTCACTTGACAATACCACAAGTCGTAGTGTTAATGCTGTGATGAAATATAACTCCCCACGAACAGTAAAAACAGCTCAAATCCTCCAGACAGATGAACTCAGGGCGGCCTGATCGACCGTTTAGCCGAGTCTCCTCTTTCCTGACACGTAGCTCGTTTTGTCTTCCGGTTTGTGAACAATAAAGTTGTGGATTGAAAATTTGACGCAGAAAGCTCCACGGCGGCGGCACATAGAAATACAACACATAGAACTGAACTCACTGTATACACTCTATGGGAGCCCTGCTGACTGTATCAGCATAACTACTCTAAATAGTCTTTTTCTACAGTCTGGTTTGACAAGAACATTTACTGCATAATGTAAAAATATACACCTTGCAGACTATTAAAGGTCCCATATCATGCTCATTTTCAGGTTCATACCTGTATTTTGTGTTTCTACTAGAACATGTTTACATGCTGTAATGTTTAAAAAAACAACTTTATTTTCCTCATACTGTCAGCCTGAATGTGCCTGTATTTACCCTCTGTCTGAAACGCTCCGTTTTAGGCATTTTGAGGGAATTGCAACAGAATTGCGTTGCTAGGCAACAGCTTGGGTCCATGTGTACTTCCTGTCAGCTGATGACATCATCACATTCACTGCAACCAGGAATAAACTGGGACAGATTTAGAATGTTTACTTTTAAAATTGTGTCAAGGGTCTAAATATTGTATATTCGTGACATCATGAATGGGCAGAAATCCTGACAGCTTGTTTCAAATGCAGAGTTTCTGAATACGGGCTGTGTGTATTTCCCTGTGGATTGAGTGTTTCGATACTTTCACACTATTTATATAGGACTTAAGCCTGCTTTATAATAAAAAAACAAAAACATGAAAATCTCACTTTTTTATAATATGGGACCTTTAAAGCTATGTCTGTACTATTGAGAAATACAACAAGGTTAATTTAGTATCTGTTCTGTAGCTTGAACTGTCATATAATACGATCTTCATCAGCAGATAAACTTTCCATTTTTTTCTGAGCACTTTTAGGACTTTCCATCCATGTTGGCCTAAAAGCTCCATTTAGTAGTCTTTTTATAGAGCTTTCAATCATATCACATGCTTTTCAAGTGATCTATAGGTGCTCACAAAAAAAGGAAACTTTAACATCTACAATTCCATGACAACTGACTGAGTAGACTCCATCTGCTGATGAAGATCATGCAATATGATCAAAAGCTTCACAACCTACAACCTTGTGGGGAGATTGTTTTCACAACTGCTGTCTCCCAGGTCAAGAATGAGCTGCGAATCTCTCAGCTATTCCTATATTATTAATACTACCAGAGGTGGAATAAGTACCCTTACCAAAATTAAGTTTATTCAAGTGTGCTATTAGTATACGTCTTTTGACCTTAAAATAAGAGAGTATATTTTCAGTTTACTTTTTATGTACTGTATCAGATATACTTAACAAAAGTATACTTAAGCTCATACTGACAAGTATACTTAAAAGTCTAAGTATACTTGGCTTATACTGACATTGACAAGTAAACAGAAAAGTCCAAGTATATTTGGCTTATAGACCTACTTACGTAATCTTTTGATCAAGATATACTTAAGAAAAGTATAATTAAGTATTCTTGCCTTATAGGCCTACATAAAATAATACTTGGCTTGTAGTTGTGCTTACTTTTTGATAGAGTATAGCCTATTAAAGTGTGTGAGAGTTCGTAAAAGTATGTTTTGATATGAATTTACTTCAATTCATCAAGTTTTTGGATTATCCGTTCACTGTAGAGGCATGCAAGAACAACACATTTTATTAATGTTTTTTAATCTCATCACAAATCATCAAGTCAATTAGAACTACACGTAGTAAAAATAAATACACACATATAAACCATGTCACCTTACATAATTTGTATTGCGTATTGTGTATGAATACTGTATATTTATATGTAGATATATCTTGTTTAAGGTATTTGCAGTTATTTTGAACATACATTTGTTCATTGCACTCAGGTTTGATGTACACACTTCAAATGCTTTTATGTTTTGGTCTTACACTCTGCTTCTACGGTGTTCTGGTCTTACAGAAACTTTATTTAATTTTAACTGTATTTCTGACAGTTGAAAAGACAAATAAGCTTGAAACTTTATAACAATTAGATAATCTAATCTATAGCAATTAGGGCTGTCAATCAATTAAAATAGTTAGTCACGATTAGTCACATATTTTTTCATCTGTTCAAAATATACCTTAAAGGGAGATTTGTCAAGTATTTAATATTCTTATCAAAATGGGAGTGGACAAATATGCTGTTTTATGCAAATGTATTTACAAATGTATTATTGGAAATCAATTAACAACACAAAACAATGACAGATATTGTCCAGAAACCCTCACAGGTACTGCATTTAGCATAAAAAAATATGCTCAAATCATAACATGGCAAACTGCAGCCCAACAGGCAACAACAGCTGTCAGTGTGTCAGTGTGCTGACTTGACTATGACTTGCCCCAAACTGCATGTGATTATCATAAAGTGGGCATGACTGTAAAGGGGAGACTCGTGGGTACCCATAGAACCCATTCACATATCTTGAGGTCAGAGGTCAAGGGACCCCTTTGGAGTGTTATTTAGCCTCCTTCCTGACAAGCTAGTATGACATGGTTGGTACCAATGGATTCCTTAGGTTAGTTTCATATGATGCCAGTATCTTAACTCTAGCTTTAAAGCCCGCTACATCCTAAAAATGTAAAGATGGGTTAATGCGTCAAAGAAATTAGTGGCGTTAAAACAAATTTGCATTAATGCATTATTATCGCGTTAACTTTGACAGCCCTAATAGCAATGCATTACATTTTATATTTTTGATATCTGCAATGAAACTAGCCGCAATAGTTGTCTAATAAATACATAAAATGGAAATACTCAGGTACAAGTATCTCAAAACGGCACAGTACCTGAATAAATGTTTTGACATTCTATCAGTTGCTCATCCCTGTATGTTTTTATTTGTCTCTCATTGTTCAGTGTTTTATTTGTGTGTGAAGCACTTTGACACGTTGACTTTTAAAAAGTGCTATAAATAAAGTTTTACTTACTTACTAATGTAAAAGCAATGATTACTAATAATCCACCACAACAACAAAAATAATTTGCATGATACCGTTATTTTATTTCATATATTTACAAAACAAGATAGTGTCAAATAACAGGATGCTTTTTTAACGGTGCTCTGGGCGTGGTTGCATCGGCCCTGAGAGTTGAATAGATTGCACCCCCCCTTTATGGACCTTCACAGCAGCACTCCCTTCAGCCGCGTATCTGGTCTCTTTTCAGTGCATGGCTGACTGAATCCTTTCACAGCACCCCTTTTATTATACCGTTATTGATGAGCTGATGGTCGTGTGACTTCTAGACCTCTCTCTGTGGTCGAATTTGTCGACTGGCAATAGAAGCTGGTGAAAGTTGGCCGCTGGAGTAAACAAACCCACGGAGCACAGCCAACATGTCATCAGGCTGTTGATGTTTTACCCAACAGTGCATCTGAATTATAGACATGTTTCTCTCCTCGCGTGACACAACATGATGTTTAGCACTCTGCTCGTCACCTTCTCTGGAAAGAGCATGATGTACTTTTAATGGAAGGTTACACATTATATGCCATCAGGTGGTCAAAACTCCTAAATACCCCTCGAGCGTTTTTCTTTTCTGGCACATACCCCATACCAAAGAAAACATCACTCTACACATTATAGACACTGTGAATCACAAGGGGAACTCTTTGCACAGTAACTCTACACTATAACGATCACTGTAACCACAGCAAAGGCATACGGGAATCATCATCTCAATCACTTCAAATCAATACCAGGGAATAGGGGATAATATTTGGGGGGGAATAATCTTATTTAATTAAATTAGTTGGCTGAATTACAGTAGGCTCTGGGAACTTCTCATCTTCAATCCTCTCTATTCTTTTTAATTATTTAAATAATTAACAAATGTACACTACTTTGTCCAGTTTTCCTTACATGTTAATAAGTAATTAACTCGTTAAGTTACATCCTCTACAGTCTGTACAGAAACAGAGGTGTGTGTTTGATGAAGTACCAAAGAATTACCACCGACTTGGTGTAAAAATGAGATTATATTGCAAAATTCACACCATTCTAAAACTATAATCTTAAGTGCTTAGCTGAATGATAGCAAAATCCAAAGACCTAAAACAATAATTTAAAGTCATTTTGCAAAAGGCACCGTTTATACCCGTGAAGTGGTTTGATAGATTTGACCATGAGGCTAAACAGTATTGTAAAAACAACATGATAAGCGGCAGTGGTGTTTTTCTTTTTAAAGGAATGCTGTTAAAACTAAACCGTGAAGGAGCTGCAGGCAACCGCTGTCAAACTAATGCAGAGATGTTAAAATGTTCTCAGTTGTGCGTTCAGTGATTTTAGACAGAAGAGAGTGTGTTTTGGTGTGTGTGTGTGTTTGTGTGTGTGGCTCCTGTTGGTTTTCGTGCCTCCTTCCTGTTGTTTCTGCGTCCACACACACACCTTCTACTTGAAGGAGAGAACGGTGTCGACGGTCTGGTCACTCTCCTGCCTGACCTTTGCTTCACACTCCTTCACTCCCTGCCTGTCGCTGACGCACACAGAGTGACCCTCTGGCTCCAGTGGTGCTTCTGATGGACCGCACCGCTACCTCATCACATGATGGA
Source organism: Sebastes fasciatus (assembly GCF_043250625.1). Lineage (NCBI taxonomy): Eukaryota > Metazoa > Chordata > Actinopteri > Perciformes > Sebastidae > Sebastes > Sebastes fasciatus. The sequence goes on along the minus strand of NC_133805.1, from coordinate 28,559,541 downwards.
GCACTGCTCTGCCGCCCCCGCCCCGGGGCCTCCTGGGAGATTGAGGGACTCCATGTCAAAGTTAAAGCCTGGAGGCTGGAGGGGAAGAACAAAGAGGAAGAATGCTGTCACGTCTAAGCTGGGGTCGGGTGAAATGACAATATATATATGTATATATATATATATATATATATATAAATAAAAGAAACTATTCAGGGTTTTTTTCAGTTTGTTTTGCAGTGCTACCTATCCCTGTAATATATACTTGACAGGAGTTTTACAGGATTTTTGTACCAATATGATTAAGTACCTTTGCCTGTAAAGTAATTTGTTTGATTAGCTGTAAATAGAAATGGCAGATGCTATTAGGAGCCAGGTGTCCGTAGCCAACAATTTTATTTGCACCTGACCCAGGTACACATTAGATACTGTATGTGTATATGTACTGTATGTATATTTTCCTAAACCTAACCAAACTGCGACTAAAAACTGAAAACAATAATTTAAAAAACAGAAAATAATAAGTCAACGATTGAAAAATAAGCTTCTCACTGGACTAAAAAACCAGTCTCCGGGGTGATAGTTTGACCCGTTCATCCACCACAACATACTCCTTACATGTACTCTGTCGCTCTTTATATTACTACTACTATTGAGGGGGTGTCAGAAAATATCGGAAAAAATTGGATATTGCGATATATTTTGTGATACTGTTTGTGATGCTGTTACTGATGCTATTGATTCTCAAAAACACTATCGATTTTTAATTAATAGTTTAGAGGAAAGATTAACTCAGTCAATACTTTATTTCATTTGCAAAGAAATGCACCTTCCTTAGTGCATGTTCCCTCTCAAAGTAGTGCACAAATGCAAATCCCACTAATAGCCGAATAGCTGCCGAGTGACTATTCTCACCCAGATGCAAATACACACTCCAAATAGAAATTCACTCCTGGTTTTTAAATCTATAAGCAGTTTATTAATTATTTTCTCCAGAAAATGTACTATATTCAAATAAATATCAATAATGTGATGTATAATTACACATACTATGACAATATATTTTCCCCATTCTCCACATTCCTAGTCTAAGCCATCTAAGGTACCATGTCTCCCTTAAACAGAAGCTTCCAACTCCATACTATTACAAAGGTGTGAGAAACATTTCCTCAAGAGGATGTGTGTGTGCGTGTGTGTGTGTGTGTGCGTCTGTGTGCGTGTGTGTATGAGCTGTTCCATGACAAACTTGATTCTTGATGAATTTTAAAGTTGAAAACTCAAACTCTAAACCCTTCTGATGTCAAAATATTGCCTTTCACTGAAGACATTAAAGTCCAGTATATATACATACGCTGTTTGTTTTCTGTTGACTGAGTTCAGTGGAAAACTTACCGCATCACCTGCTAACTCTTTGGGTGGTTGGCCCAGGTCTTGCAGCTGTAAGTAAAAGCATAATAATCTGTGATGAGTTTCATTCTTAACAAACTAAAGTCTATTCACAATAAAGTCAACAACAAGTTTACTTTCGAAAAAATATCTAATTGCAATTATTTTGACTAATACTGCAATTGTGATATGATGTGCGACATTAAAAAAGAGAGACCATTTTTACATAATTATTCTCATTTTCATTGAAAAACATATTAACATTTTTACTGTGTGATTTTTGCACAGCAAAGATGTTTTCTTTAGTTTGTAGAATATGATGTGTAGGCCAGGACATCTCTGCAGCACCACAATATTTAATTTAAAATGGTATTTTTACCCACATCTCGCCTCTTGAAGATTCCCGTAGGCCAAATTGCGATTTCGATAAAATTTGGATTAATAGTGTAGCCGTATTAATCAGTCGCAGTAATGGTTGAATGCTGATTCACAATCTAAATACTCAAGAAGCACGAGCCAAAAGACACCCGTAACAAACCTACAAAACAGATTGATTCTGTTTTCTTTTTCTCAGAGTGTAAGCGTGTCTACCTTTTGCATCAGGTCCATGATGCCCTCGAAGGTGCCGTCTTTATCTGCCCCCTGCTCCTCCCTCTCAAACTGCTTACAGATCTCTCCCATGATTTTGGCCTGCTGCTCATAGCGCTGGTAGTCCTCTGGGCTCAGGCTGGGCTTGTTGGCATCCAACCATTCTGGGTACTGTGAGGGTGAGTGACATTTATGAGTGACACTTGGCAGTGGAGCCGGAGACTATATAGTGATTGCTAGTGAAACAGATGCACACCTTAGCAGTGATCTCTTTGAGAGATGGATAAAGCACTTCCTTAGAGAGGAGATTCTGCATGATGGACTGCATGATGGGCAGGATGTTTCCGTCATCACCGCCTCCTTCGCCACCCTCTTCCAATCCCAGGCCTTCTAGAGCCTTGACGAGGTCGTCTCCAGCGAGTCCTGAGGACTGTAAGACAACAATACCGATAGTTGGCATCACTCTGAACAGTTTCATAACAACTGATGGATTCTGATTTACCCACCTGCAGGTTGTCTGCATTTTTGGCCAGGCCATGAAGGGTTTGCTTAAGACAGGAAGTGAATTCTTGTTGGGAGGCGGTGTCAGTGCCTATACAGAATACACAGATAACATTTAGGTTACAGGAACAAAACAGTAAGCAGAGGAACATATCAGAACCACAAATTGTAGACCTTACCAACTTTGCCTGCTGCCTCTGACAGTTTATGGAAGTGCTGCAGTAATTCGGGCTCCTCCTGGGCCAGCTCAGTCATGGCCTTCTCCCACTCCTCCTTGGCTTGGGTCGCCATGTCCCCCTCAAAGAGAGTCTCAAAGAGTTTGCAGTCTTCAAGCAGGGGTGGCTAAACAGGTAAATAGAAAACATGTAAAGCGCCTTCTAGACACTTTTGAGGAAGACTATGAGCACTAAATTGTATCAAGCCTGCTTTTAAAATGTATTTTTTTCCCTTTTCGTACCAAATAACCTCTTTGACTATAATGATCAGTATCTGCTCAACACTTCTTGTTCCAATTTTGGTTCCTTGGCCACAGTTATTGCCTCAAAAACAGTTGTTGCAACTGAGGAAGTACCTTTTGTGGGCAGTGAACTTTTGGGGTTGGGGCTGAACTTTGAAAACTTTGCAAGTTGCACAACCGACAACCAGCTGATTGAATCACTTGGCAGCACTAAAGGTAAACAAGTGATAAAACTAAGAACAAAAAAAAGTAACTGATCCAAGTCAAGAACTAATAGCAACAGATAAAGACTTTGTATCTTTCAGAGTTGGAGACAGTGACTTAAATTAATCTGAAGAAATGTATTAAGAGACTTTAACCAAACTAGGCATATACCTTGATTATATCAGCACCAGTAGACACACAAAAAAACAAAAAAACTTGAGACCACAATACCCAAACGTTACAGTTCTTGGTAGGAAAGTGAACATGAAAAAACAAAGTTTACAGTTCCCCTATAATTGTTAGTTTCTCAAATTCCTTGAGCTTTAGGTTGAAAATTTCCAAATTCATAAATTAATTCACAAGCAGCAACCAGATGACAAGTACTATTTAGTTAGGAGAAAATATACAGTTAAAGAGAAATGCTAGTCTGTCCTAGGGCTGGGCAATATATTAATATTATATCGATATCTTGACATGAGACTAGATATCGTCTTAGATTTTGGATATCATATCTTAATATGGCATAAATGTTGTCTTTTCCTGGTTTATTGCTGTTCTACTATTCGCCTTTACCCACTTAGTCATTATATCCACATTACTGTTGATTATTTATCAAAAATATCACAGTGTAAATATGTTGTGAATGCGCCAATAGCCAATCCCACAATACCGTTGCAATATCGATATCGAGGTATTTGGTCAAATATACTGTGATATTTGATTCTCTCCATATCGCCCAGCTCTAGTCTGTGCATGTGTAACAAAACAAGATGTGAATCCTGAAACAGCACCATCACTACATAAGCAACAACAAACAGACCTTCTCTGCACCACTGTTGGCTGAGGAGGAAGCAGCAGCAGGTTCGGGGGCTGGAGGGGGGGGTGTCTTGTCAAAGTCATCCAACGCACCTGAAAGAAAAGAACATTAGATCAGGACCATGCCAGTGGACTTTTAAAGAGTTTTAAACACAAATGTTAGAATTCAGCCATTATCAACTTATTCCTATAACAGTTTAAGCCCCAGCTGCAGAAAAGGCATAAAACGTACATCAAATGTGTCCAAATTCCAAACGATTCTACTGAAAGCTTTATATTTTGTATTTTCCTCACTGGTAATGCTGCGTAATGTGTCTTCTTTGGATCAATCCAATGGACTCTTTTTAAGCTCTTTTACAGCGATGAAAACACAACTCTTATCTCTAATATTATGAATTAAGATCAAACTACAACTTTGAGTTTAATTCAATACTTTTAACTGATAATGAAATGGGTACATATTGATATTAAAACTTTTCATAAAGCAAAAGGAATGGCATGAAATGTACACTCGGTTGCAAGTTTTTTTAGGTACACCTAGCGAAAACTAATAACAGTCCTGCAATAACTCATACCCTTGTCTGTGGTGCTGTTGGAACTGTGCAGCGTTATACTTATATTTAGTTGATCCTCATTGTATAAATGGTTTAGACCTCTTGTTATAATGCAATACAATTCAACAGCACCATAAACTACAGTTTCTAAAATAAAATAAAGTTGAATCAACTTTCCACACAATTTCAACAAAAACTGAACATTACAACTTTTATAAACGGTGGGGTTTAATGCAGGGCTGTTGTATTAGACTGCATTCATTTTGGCTAGATGAACCTAATAAACTGTCTAGTAAAGTAACATGTTTACAGTAAGTAAACACCATTAACTGAACCAAAAAGGGATTCAACACATGCACGAGTACACAAAGTCACTGCTCTACTGTAATTGCGGTTTACAGTACGATACTGTAACTGTATATTATGACACTGTAAATATATTTTGGAGGATGATACTGTAACTGTGTTTTATAGTATGATACTGTAAATGACTATATACTACATAGCCTACTACTATACACTATTCACTAATAATTATTACTGCAAATGTAAACACAGGTTTACTGTATTTAATATAAGAATGTTTTACAATAAACAATTACATTTCATAAAATATGTATTAGTCTGAGTACAGTACAGTGAACACGTATTTTTATTGTCAACAAATTAGTGCAAATGAAATCCATTAAAGTATTAACAATGTCACAAAACTAATTTAAGACAGTGACTTAAAGAAATAACAATATTGAATGTTGTACTTTGTATTTTGAACACACATGCACGAGTAAACAAAGGCGAGTAAAGAGAGGCCGGCGGCAGATACACTACTATCACTGACAGTTCAGCCGCCATGTTGAATCTTCAGTTTTTTTTTATTATGTCTAAGACCACTTGTCTTTGATAAAAGAAATTTCAAGGGCAAAGACATGGCTGGCTTCTTCCTGTTATACAATAAGAGCAAGAAATGTTTTTTTTGCATTATATAGTGACATGTTTAATTACTCCATAGACAATGAATGGGAGACTGGTTTTGAAGACCCACATAATGTTTGTTTTATTTTTTATATCCAAATGAGCTTTATTCTATTGTAGTGTTAATATGGGTGACGTAGGAATAACAGGTATGAATTTTGAAAATGGGTGTAGTTCCCCTTTAAAAGGTCCCATATTATAAAAAAGGGAGATTTTCATGTTTTTTTATTATAAAGCAGGCTCAAGTCCTATATAAATAGTGTGAAAGTATCGAAACACTCAATCCACAGGGAAATACACACAGCCCGTATTCAGAAACTCTGCATTTGAAACGAGCTGTCAGGATTTCTGACCCATTTGTGATGTCACAAATATACAATATTTAGACCCTTGACACAATCTTAAAAGTAAACATTATAAATGTGTCCCAGTTTATTCCTGGTTGCAGTGTATGTGAATGTCATCAGCTGACAAGCTGTTGCCTAGCAACGCAATTCTGTTGCAATTCCGTCAAAATACACTAAAACGGAGCGTTTCAGACAGAGGGTAAATACAGGCACATTCAGGCTGACAGTATGAGGAAAATAAAGTGGGTTTTTTTAACATTACAGCATGTAAACATGTTCTAGTTGAAACACAAAATACAAGTATGAACCTGAAAATGAGCACGATATGGGACCTTTAAATAAGAACACATGTGCAAACATCAGCCTGAGATCAAAACAACAACCAGCCACTCACTATGTTCAGAGCTACAGAAGAAGGCATTACCTACATCTCAAAACATACACACTTTAGTACATACCGTTACATTACACGCAAAGACCTGACTTTGCATGTTTACGAGCAAACCCCATGATCTGTAATAACATTAAACCAGTGACTGAAGGAGACATGGAAGTATTAGTAATGTGCAGGATTCTGTGTTTATATCATAGAGACGACCTTAAGCGATCATTTAAGACATTTGTTATACATTTAAACACTTTTTTAAATATGAGGAGTAAGCACTTCATGGGGACAGAAATGGTGCTGCCTAACAGGAGTGAGCCAGCTAGTGTCGGTGGATCTGGATCCCAGCTAACCAGAGAGGCAGAGAGAGGCTGAGAGGTGGTGATAGGTGGGGACAGATGAGGGTCTCACAGCCGGTTTTAACGCCACAACAGACCGTCCTCATGTGAGTAAAGACAGGATCACTGTAAAGACTTAATGTCAACACTTACTGTCCAGTAATTCGTCCAGTTCTGCATCGTGTCCGCTGGACGGCTCTCCTGTTCCCGACGCCATGATGTTACCTTCTCTCCAAACACCCACCGTCTCCGAACAGTGACGTTTCTGTTGTCAAAATGTCGCGGAAACTATGACGTCATGGCTATAGGCCTGGATCTCTGGCGCCCTCTGGTGGCAGTGGTGAAAAACCCACAGGAAAACAACAATAGGCAACACATGACTAATAAATAGGCCTATATAACTATAAATGTGGACTAAAGTTTGATCCCACCTGTGGAACAAGCTTCCTGAGATATCTGAGATCTGCTATATTCAGTTTTAACAGTTTTCTTCATCTCCTTGTATTTTTATATCTGGTATATTCTTTTGTACTTTGTACTTTGCACTACTAATTTTTTTATTGCCTTTTTACTAACATGTTTTGCACTATGGAACTGTGATGCTGGAAACTTGAATTTCCCTCGGGATCAATAAAGTTATAATCTATCTATCTATCTATCTATCTATCTATCTATCTGAAACTGTCAGCTCTTTTAAATGAGGCTTTAAAACATGATTGTTTACTGCACATTTCCAATCAATTAGATAACTTCTTTTTAATCTTTTATGTGCTTGTATTATGTAATTTATTGTCTTTTAAATGCAAATTCTTTCAAAATTTTAACAATTTATTTACTTTTTCTCGCTTTATTTTTAATGTTTTATGTTTAGTGTATTTCTATGCCCCTGTAAAGCAGTGATTCTCAAAGTGGGGTCCGGGGACCCCCAGGAGTCCTTGGCACTCTGCCAGGGGGTCCGCTATAAATTATAAAAATTGCACTGTATTATTAAAAAGTGCATATCTACAGATGGGGACCAGTTGCACCAATAAAACAAGCATATTGTGTCCATTATTCATAGCATTAGGCCAATAGAAACTCTGATAAGATTGTGATTCATTACGTCAATTTGTCATGAATCAGTCACTTCACTCACTGTAATGTAAATAATGCAATCAGAATGTTCGGAAGTAATAGGCTTAATTACTATGATGTGTTCCATTATGATTTGTTCAGAGCTTTCTGCCAATAATTTGAATAGGTTCATTATTTTTAAGTTGAAGCACTTACTGGAAGTCAGCTTTAAACTGGTAAATTTAAATATCTGGATTTATTAGGACTTTGCTGTCAAGCTGATCCCAAATGCAATTTGAATAGAAAAACCCTCAGTTTAAAAGTATAGAAGTGGTATTAACATGATTCAAATTTAATTGTGTTTCTGTTTATCACTATGAAACAGGTCTGAGGTGTTTATGTTAAAAAGTTTTACAATATAAATAATTCCAATGGCTAAGAGTACAAATGGTAGTCAGCATATGCTTAATTATGATTGTCGATTACCGTTAGTAGTTACGATTATGAGGGGGTCCTTGGAAAATGTTCTCCCCAGTAAAGGGTCCCTGGCTCCAAAAAGTTTGAGAACTTCTGCTGTAAAGCACTTTGAATTGTCTTGTGTCTGAAAGGTGCTGTATAATTAAACCTGCCTTGCCTTTGATGTTGATCCTTTTAACAACCACTGATGAAAATATTGGGAACAAAGTGCATTGAAGGACTAAATAGTTGTCTTCATCTTATTTGCCATATATTTGATAATGAAAATGAGATTTTGCACCTAATGATGACTGAATGTTTCATGACTCTTTATCATCATTTGTTATTTTGACATACATTCTTATTTGTCTTTAATAGATATTAAAATATAAAGAATTATTGCTACAACTGAATTGGAGAAAAAAATAATACATACAAGAAACTATTCAAATCAAATCAAATCCTCATGGGCACCACATTGAGTACAATACAGTAAGTTACTGCAATTGACAATAACATCTGCACTATACCCATAATGCATAATGTAAATCACAGTATCTAACTGTAAAGGTGGTTTGTGGTAGGTTTACTGGGCATTTTGTGGTATTTAACTGTAAAATTTACAGCGAAGGCTAACAGTGGTGGTGTCAGCTGGGTCCATCTCACACATCTCTCAGCCTTTAGTCATTGTCTGCTGTGCTCCGCTCGCTCTGTTTGTTTTTCACATGGTTACAGCACTGTGTTGTAAATCAGAGTGTGTTTTATTCTCTGACTCTGTTTGCTCTCCCCTGACAGGATATTTATGAGGCCGTCTATCCTCCATCAGAGCCTGGACCAGTGATCACTGAGGACTTCCCTCTTCTTCTGCTGCAGTAGACTCATGAGCCTCACAGCGTCTGTGTCTTTAACTTACTGCATTTATTACCAATAGATTCAGGCACAGTGGTGGTAGAAGTACTATGATCTTTTACTTCAGTAAAAGTAATACCACAGTGTCAAAATACTTTCCTACAAGTAAAAGTCCTGCAATCAATATAGTACAAAAGTTTTAGCATCAAAATATACTTAAAGTACCAAAAGTAAAAGTACTCATTATGCAGAATGTCACATTTCAGAATCACATCAATTATATGCATTAATTTGCTCATCAAGGTTCTTTATTTGTCATATTTTGCAGCAGGTAAAGGTGGAGCTAATTTCAACTACTTTATATACTGCTGGGTAGCTTAACATATACATCATAATTATAGTTGATTATATATTAATAATCTAAAGCTGTAAAGTAAATAGAAACTAATGTTGTCAAATAAATGTAGTGGCGTAAAAAGTACAATATTGGTTTCCAAAATGTGGTGGAGTAGAAGTATAAAGTAGCAAAAAAATGGAAATACTCAAGTAAAGTACAAGCGCCTCAAATTGTACTTAAGTACAGTACACCATTACATTCCACCCCTGTTAATGCGTTCATCACAGTAAAAGTACTCTCATTGTGTCTCATCGTGTGGCTGATAAATGGTAGTTTCCATTCCTGTCACTAGATGGTGCTGTTGTGATGAGCAGCAGGGCTCTCAGTCTCAGCCCTGAGGCCTCACTGTCTCTATTTATCTCATAAACAAACACTCCTAAAGGCTCTTTTATTGACAGAAAACACTAAAGAACATCTGACATATTAAATGCAATGTCAGTATGTTCATTTAAAATGCTCCTTTAAAGCTGTTTGTACTGCACACTGTTTCTGAGATTTCTCTCTCTGTCACGTACGTTTTAATGTAGTTGCCTGTGAAGCACAATTTCCTGTAATATTCATGCTTTTTTATACTTAAATATGCAGCGCTGGAAAGTAACTAAGTAAATTCATTCAAGTACTGGACTTAAAGGGACTGTATGTGCGTTTTTATACGTATAAAAGTTGTTTTAATAGTTTTTGTATTGCCAATGTGTGAACAGGTTGTAACCTAACCCTAAAAAATAAGACCTTTCACGACTTTTTAGGTTTCCTCTTTCAGCCTGTAGACTGCTTTTAATGTGAAGAGTGAGGGAGGTTTTTTTTCCAGGAAAATCCAACGGATGTGACATCATGCGTGCTGTCGACCACGTTCAGTCTTGTGTGTGTCGCCCTGCTGTTTTGACCAATGCTCGCTCGGACCTACGTAGTGCGAGCACGAATGTAAGCGCGATCAAAAAGGACACTGACTGTCGTTGACTTAACAGCCACAGGTGTCACTGTTAACAAGCAATGTCTGATTCCTACATAGAGCCCCTTTAAGTACAATTTTGAGGTATTTGTACTTTACTTAAGTATTTCCATTTCACGCTACTCCACTATATTTTACAGGCCGATATTGTACTTTTTACCTCATTACATTTATTTGACAACATTAGTTACTTTGCAGAATCAGATTATTAATACAAAATATGAATCAACTAATAGCTTATGATGTATTATTATAGATTAAGCCACCCAACAGTATATACTGTAAAGTCTTTACCAGCTGTAACATTAAAGTGATGTACACAGAAATGCATCACTAATTATAATCCAGTACTATTATCTGCATTATTTTGCAAAATGAGTACTTTTATTTTTGGTATTTTAAGTATATTTTGATGTTACTACTTTGTACTTTTACTAGTAAGTAAGATTTGAATGCAGGACTTTTACTTGTAACAGAGTTTTTCTACATGTGGTTTTGCTACTTTTACTAAATTAAAAGGTCTAAGTACTTCTTCCACCACTGTAAATATGGCACAACAATATATATATATTTTAAACTATTTCACAAGAACTTTCCATTTCTATGTTTGTGTGTCCATCCGGTGTAAATATAGACTCAATGGTTGCTCTGTGACCTTGATCTAGATGAAATAAACTCCCAGATCCATGGACACTCCAACAACTGCCCAGTCATTTCCTGGCCTGGGCTATACTGGATCTACTGGTCGTGGGCTGAGACCTCTGAGAACAGGACAGACTGATCGTATTGGGTAACCCAAAGCCTTAATTACAACTTCCCACGGTGAGTGAAATTAGAGCTCATTGAACGGTGGGATTTCAGGTAGCTGGGGCCGGCCTGGGTCATTGTCGGGGCAGAAAGAGCTGCAGGGCCACCGAAAAAAGCTTCAATGAAAAGATCTGGCGCATACTCTCAAAAATATGCAGCGAACTAATGACACAGTTTGGTTTTTCTTTCCTCTCTTGTTTGTTTATCATCATCATCATCATCATCATCATCATCATCATACACAATCCTGAGGCAGAAATCTTGAAAAAAACATTTATTTTTCTTTAAACAACATTAATTTTGCATACAAAAACAATGAAGATAGTGCATCTGCAAGTATAAACATAATCATGTCAGTGCTTTTATCATACATACCCATGTTGTTTTAACAGAGAAGGATTATTCCTGCCACTATGTTATTTATTAGCTGTTACTGCATCAGTTTTATCATCAAACACTCAATAAGGCCCAATTTCCCTTCAAACTTAGTCACAATCACGACTGTAGTCAGGATTTTAGAAGGTCATGGGCCTCATCACTCTCAGCAAGTTTTGACCAGAAATCACAAACAACATCTCTAAATTTGGATTTTTCCCATTTTATGTATTCAGTTAACCATCAAATTTTTCTGGCCTAAAAGTGGTCAAATTGAAATATCTTGAGTCTGAAAAGACAAGTTTTAATTGATTGTTCGCTAAACACATCATTCCAACAGCCCACTTATGCCGGGTGACAGCCAATCAGAGAGCCTGTTACATCCCATGTGACTAATTTGCATTGTTTTACCTCGTTTTACCAGCTCAAGGCCCAAAATGTCACAGAAAGGCTAAATGGAGAAGCTTACCCAATAGCTAATACGTTTAGATGAAGCAACAGGGAAATGCAAATGGAATTGGGAAAAAGAAGTTGTCCTTTCAAATACCTGAGTTTGTGAATCCTGTTATTTATTTCTCTTTTTAAACTGTATTTTAATTTTATTTATGAATTGACTACTGTACTTTTAAATCATGCAGTTATTGACTTGTTTATGGTGTTTTTGTAAAACCCTTTGTAGATTGAACTATTTATTGATGGATTAATATTTCATTTGTATAATTCCTCTTTTTATTGCCCATTAAAATGTCAAAAAATCAATTACTTTTTTAATTTAGTCCATTTAATCATAGCTTAACAACTTAATTTGTAAACAAATTGATTAATGCCTCTTTTTATTGTACAGTCATTAATTAATGAAATGCTTTATTACTATTTCTGTGACTCTTGTGGTCCTCCATACAGTCACAGCTTAACAACCATATATCCCTAAATCTGCCACTGTTATCACTGTTAAATGCTTATGTGCAGTCTGCCCGGCGTATCAACAATAATTAGAGATAGAACAAATTAATAGAGTTCATGACGTGACCTGACTAGTAGCTACGATCCAGTTTACAATTAAATTGATGTGATATCTCTATGTATAAAATTACAAAACGCAACATCCACTCATTTGTCTGTCTGTCTTTTGACCTAAGGACCTCTGGCAGTAAACCTTATTACGTCGATAAATATAGCCTTGATGGAAAATACGTGAAAACCCTTCTGGAAAATACACCTCCGTTGTTCTAAATTCCAGGAAGCTCCACGCCCTTATAGCTGCACCCACTCTCTCTGTCTCACCAACCAATTAGCATTCATGTAAGAGAGAGACGTCTGTTTTCCACATCTTAGATAACATCCTGCACGATGACCCGGATGTTCGTCTTTTGTGTCTCCAGTGTCATTATGCTGTAGCACTACTGCACAGAGATGCTCTGTATCTCAGTTTACTGAACCGGCACTACAGAGATTTTTATCTCAGACCAGCACTCACCTCCGTTTAGATCTGACCGCCCTGACATTTTCCAACATATATGCACATTTTAGCATGTGACGTAAAACATGAGCCAGACTTTTATCCGTGCTTAACAATGACATATATAAATTTAGACTTCTCACCTAAGCTGTACATTCCACACTTCACAATGAATTAACTGTGAGCGTCACAATGGGATTAGTCATTGTTCAGCGCGTACATTTGTGAATGTGAAAGATCCAGAACATCCTGTATGTAGTATAATATGTAACAAGTCAAACTGGAATGCATATAACAATCACTCATGGGGGCGGTAAAGGAAAGTCTGCAAAAGCTTACTTGGCTTAGAAAAAGTAAGCATTAATAAAAAAGGTCCTGTTCTTTGTTTAAAGATGTGAAATCCACATGAAGTGAACATATGCATGGAGTGCAACATTATATAGAATAAATGTCTTTTCCAGAGTGATAAAAGTGGGCCTCCCTTTCAAACCGTCACTGCGTTCCTCAGGTCCCACAGGAAAAGCTACGGATTAAATCACTTCCTCTTACATTGTGATACCACAGTGGTCGGACCACTCTCTCTGTGTCAATAGATAGGCCTAACTGGCCTTTTCTGTAACACATACACACACACAGTGTCTCTCTTTAGTGCATTTAAAGGAATCATTTGACATTTTGGTGAAATACACTTTCTTGCCGAGAGTTAGATGAGAAGATGTACAGCTTGTTTGTGAGTTAAGTACGGAGCTGGAGCCAGGATTAGTTTAGCATGAATACTGGAAGCAGGAAGAAACAGCTACCCCGTTCATCCCTATCATCCGAGGGTCCTATGTTCTTGATATAAACATTGTAAGAGATTGGTTAGGGCTACCTTTGCAGTTCAAACAAATGAAGGGAGATGGACGTTTCAAATACAGTTTGAATGGTAAAAATCCGTTCAGCCTCTGAGATATCAGTGTCTAAAAAGAGAAAACTATTTTGCTTGATCAGACATTCTGTCATTCTGCATAATAAATTAGCCATGTGCTTCCATGTCCTCCATGTTGGTTGCAGGGAGAGGGTGTATTTTCGGAGTAATGGGTCTTCGGAACAATGGGAATCTGTTTTTGGGATAACGGGTTGTCGGACAAATGGGCTTTCAGTCCAATGGGACATTTTTCAGACTATTGGGGTTTCGGAATAATGGGTCGTCGGAAACAATGGCATGGCACCGACTGACTAGCGCTGGTGTTTTTATGTTAGCACTTAGCTCACCAGCTACCGCTAGCCCTGCAAGTATTCACTACGTAACCGAGCGTCTTGCACTGCCTATCTCGCAAAAGAGCGGCGGATAAACTTTACTTTACAAACTTTAAAGCTCAGGTTGTATCTAATTAGTTTAATCCATACACAAACTGTGGAAGTAATGTGTGATTACTTCTTGACAAACAGCATTTCATTTAAATCCCTCCCCCCCCCCCCCCCCCCCCCCCCCACATAAATCCACCGAAAACCATAAACTGTCATTCTAACAGTTATGTTAAAACAACGTGATTTGTTGCATTCAAAACCTTTCACACCAAGGCCGACGCAAATATTTGCATTCCGTGCATTCCATCAAAAATGAAAGTTTCGCACCGTCACACGATCATCGATGCATGAGTTGTTTTTATTATAATAAACCCACACTCAACTCTACGCACTGGAGACGGACTTGTTATTATTCCAAGTGTGCAGGTCTGTGTAGAGAAGTTACAATGTGGTTGCATTTCCTATGACGCATGTTATTGTAACGAGTGTAAATGCTGAGCTTACTGCACTGATTTTCATCATTTATGACTGGACAGGATCATATTTAGCTTGTGTGTTTATTATTATGTGATACGTGGCCTTTAATAAAAGTGTTTGGTCTGAAAAGACATTTAGAGGTGTTAGTAGGTATTTTTTTAAACTTTGGACAGAGTCAGGCAGCTGTTTCCCCCTGCTTCCAGTCTTTATGCTAAACTAATTCACTGCCCCTTAAAGCCCCTGAAAACTTGGTTTCAAAACTTAAGTATCTCTATACCATGTGATATCTATGACTACATAAGCAAAAATAAAAGTTTAAGTAAAAGAGCATTCTTATATTTTGTAGTTTAACAGTCAAAGTTGATCAAACCAGTGAGAAGAGCACAGATAAACACACAAATACAGAAATCTCTCGTGTGAATTAACCGAAACGGCAGAACATTTTGTGTTCATGTAAGACCTCATCACTCACACTGAGAAGCTGATTGAAAAATAACTTTAAAGGGCATTTAACACACAAACATGTGAGCGGTTCAGATCTTCTCATCAAATTCTCGTCAAGAAAACAAAAAGCGTATTTACCAAAATGTTGAACTATTCATAAAACTTGGTGTCACGAGAGGCTGACGTTCTCATACTCGCCGTGGTCCGAGTCCTCCAGTTCGATACCCGGCACCAGGCTGTAGTATTCAGTGGACTGTGTCATGTAGGCCTTCTCCCTGTCAGATGAGTCTTTCATCACCTCGGTCACGCTGACTGAGTCAAGGTCTGTCTTGCTGACCCCTTGGGGCCCCTGGGGGCCCTGCCTCGCCTCTGTGGAGCTGGAACAGTGTGAGGAGGCTTGGGGGAGAGACTCCACTGAGCCCAGCTTAATCTCCACCTCTTCATAGATGTCCCTGGTGCTGCCCAGCAGGGTGGATGCCGGACGTAGCAGCAGCTGGTTCTTCAGGATCCCCTCGCAGTTTCCAGCTTTCTTCGGCTCAGTGGCTGCAGGTTTCTGCTTGGTGCGATGCTTCTGGCCGTTGGCGCTTGAAGCTCTCTTCTTTGAGGTGCTCACAGGAGCTTCCTTCTTCTTCCTCCCACAGCACCAGCAGAGCACCAAGGCGGAGAGGATGAGAAGAGGGAGCACGATGAAGAGTGCGGTGAGGCCAGCTGGGCGGCACACGTCGCTAAGCCTCACCGACAACACATTCCTGCTGGCCAGGTGCCGGGGAGACACGCAGGTCAAGTTCCCCACCAGATCCTGCAGCTTAGTGGTCCTGTTAATCTTCTTGCCTTCCTCCAGGCCTTCCAGTAACAAACAGGAGCAGTCCCAGGGGTTCCCATCCAGCTCCAGGGTTCGCAGACTGGGCTTCTGCAGCACAGAGCCTGGGAGGAGGCGGAGCTGGTTTCCCTGCAGATAAAGCTTCTGGAGGCTGTTTGAGTCCTGAAGAAAACCCTCAGGAAGCTCCTGAATCAGGTTCTCTCTCAGATCCACCTCCATCAGGCGGGGCTGGTTGGCCAGAAACTCCTTTGGCAACGCCGTTAGTCTGTTACGACCTAAGTAAACCTTCTGCAACGTCGAGACGTATTTGCCACTCATATGAACAGAAGTGATATTACAGGAGGAGAGATCCAGCGTCTCTATGTTTGTCTCATTGGTAAACACAGACCAGTGCACATGGCTGAAAGCAGAGCCAGAGTAGTTCAAGCAACAGACGTCAGCAGGAACTTCAGAGGGAAACTGGGACAAAATGGTGGCTGCTGGACACACACAGCCACCCACAAGTCCCATCTTCACCAGCAGCGTAACAATCAGCAGGACACCACACAGGCAAACCATCTCTGAAACAGAAAATACAGTAAAACACAACTTCATCGTGCCATATTGCTGCTATAGTGTCCCAACCCTACCTGCCTCCCGGTCTCTCTCTCTCTCTCTCAGCACTGGAGGGGATCCACTTTATGTTGTAAACCAACCTAACAACTTCTCTGAGGACTCCTGGTTGCTGTGAGGATCGTGGGAGTTGGCATGGTGACACGGGTCACTAGGGATCAGGAGTCCAGTGTTTGGCTGTTGGAGAGGAAACAGATGCTACGATGACTTTCACGTGAAGGCTGTGCCGTTAATTGGCAGATGGAAGTTGTACAAACATTACCTGAAGGTAAAGCTGGAGCCTAAAATGAAATTTCAACAAGCAGGTTATCTAGCTTACTTAGACTGTAATCCCCTTCAAAGGTCCAGGGGTTTACTTCAAAAAAATTAATATTTTACTTAAAATTCCCAGACTCCATTCATTCAATCAGTGTTTATGTTCCTACAGCACACTATCTCCTTTTAAGAATAAACTAAAGACATCTTTTTTTTGGTTTAGCTTTTACTTTTTTTCTTTACCATTTATGTATTTATGTCTGTTGTCTGACTATATCTATTTTATTATTGTTTTATCACTCAGTAAAGCACTTTGAACTGCTTCAGTATGAGATTGTGCTCGACAAAAACCTGAACTTGTTTGAGCTAAAGCCAGAATCTGAGATCCAAAAACCACTAACAACGATTCAAAACAACCTGCTCACTTTTCAAATGTACTGACAGGTCTTTAATTACAGGTATTATAAGAGAATAAAGTACAATTTTATTGTTTTTGAGTCTGTAGTTCACCAAAACAAACAAATATGTAATGACAAGAAACCATCAAAGTAAAAAACACAATAACAGTTGTTAAAAAAATACAATTAAAATACTTAAAACAAAGCATACAAAATTTAAACAAAGAAAAAATAAATAAAACCCAATGGAGAAACTTTTTTTTCAGTTTAAAATGCTGATTGCACTTGTTATAAAATACTTTAAAGGTGCTAGGATTGGTAGCATTTCTATTGCCTCTCAATGGCTCTCAAAATGGCAATGGTTGAGCCAAAGAGTACAGAAGCAAAAAGGCGAAACTCTGGTGTTTTTTTGACAGCCACTGCCGCCATTTTGGACTGAAAACACTTATTATATTTATAAAATTTTATTGTGCAACACAGGACATTTCGGTAGAATATGACAATAGAATAGAAATAATTTTGTTTTACTGGTGTACGGCCCTTTTTAGGCGGACGTTTTACTGGCGTCCGGTTTCAGTCCAAAATGGCGGAGACGTAGGTCTGCTGCTGGGCACTGATGTTGCAATGGAACGAACAATTGACTTTCACTAGGCAATATAAACCTTTGTTGAGCCGGCGGTTCGCAGCTAACGGTGCTAACAGCTCTAACAGTACAAAAAACGGCAAAAGTGCTGACAGAGCTAATAGTGTTAGCCTGACGGGGAACCGGAGGGTGGGTGCTAAGCTTCCATGATGACGCCGTCGGTTGGGAAGGTGTTATCAGCTGTAACCCCCATATGAGAGCAATGCAGAGCAGCGGCCGTGAGCTAGCCAGTTGGGCACGCTCACATGCATGAACATGCACTAAAAGGCACCCGCGGACGGCCCGGCGATGTCAACAAAGCACAGAGAAGCTGTGATTACAACACACACAGAGGGAGAGCGACTTCATTCTCTGATCAAGTAGACATTACTCCTCTATCTTTACATAGACAATAGTTGTTTGCTGCTATATTCATGCTCTGGATATCATATAGAGAACCCTTAAATATTTTGGTTGCCAGACAACGGGCCTAAATTTTGAATTATGAGCAGTTGGGAAACAGAAAAACGTTTTTTGCCTCTCCACTCATACATGTTGTTTACTATGGTAAAAACAAAATATGTATTTATATATATAGATTCTAACCTTGTATGGGTTGGGCTTGTCCAACAAAGTACAGTGCAGTGGGTTAATGGTAAAATTAAAAGGAACAAACATGCAAGACATCAAAACACATTTGTAGGCTACAGTAGAAAACAGCATAAATGACCTTAACAAGGTTTGAAAAGGTCTCTAAAATAATGTGAAACTGCTTAATTTCACTGTAATTTCCTGTACAATAGTAGAAATTACCCCCGTAGGACTGTTATAATCTCAGGTTTCAGTCCTCCCGTGTGTCTAGTTGAGAGACCGTGACATGACAACCTTTGCTAACCCTGCTATTGGAGACATAAAAAAACTAATTGCTGGTCACTTCCTAAAACTCCTATGTACTCGGTGACGCTGCCTGAACATAAAAGCACATGTGGTCGACATAAACAAGGCCTGTGTTTTCTGACTTTACATGTGAAGCAGGCAGGAGGAGAGCCAGTGTATTTGGTCGTGACATCAGTCTTCCTCACACGCCACCATAGAGCTGAAAGCTGCTCCACAGTTAGGAGGCAGGAATGTGCTATCTGCCCAAACAACAGGGCCAATTCATGACCAGTGGAGGGTTTAAGCAGGACCGCCGTTGTCAGCTGTGATCATCTAGACCTCTTAACCACAAAGAAACGTCACTCCACCTACTGATGAATATCAGCTCTTTGTGACGTCAACAGGAGTGCAGATAAACTCACTTCAGTCAGAGATCGGCTGCAAGAAATTATATTCAGTTACTTCTATTCCAGCAAATCTCATCACAACTAACAACCAAACAGAAACATCTGAAACAATTAGTCGAAAGAAAATTCATTGGCAACTATTTTGATAATCAATTAACTCATTTTTCAAACAAAAATGCCAAAAAACCACCCGTTCCAGCTTCTCAAATGTAAATATTTGCTGGTTTTCTAAGTCATTCATTACAGAAAAGTGAATATTTTGGGGTTTTTAACAAAATAAGACATTTAAATATGTCAGCTAGACCAAACGATTAATCAATGAATGGAGAAAGTAATCATTATTTGCAGCCATAAAAAAAACCCATAAAGGGTAGTTAGTTCTGTTCATATACATATTAACCCCTTCTGGGAGAAAATGGGACATATGGTGCCAAAGATATTTGAGTATTGTTGTTCTGTTTCTCTCTATTTTGGAGATGCAGCTGAAGGATTATGTCAAAGTGATAGGCTATCTATTTAAAAGATCTTTATGGATGCACTTTGGACCTTTTCATTAACTATCTCTGCTCCATGGGGGGGAAAAAAGACCTATACCCTTCAACAACAAAAAGACAAGGGTCTAAAATACCAGAGGAAATTAAAAGAGACTTTTACTCTCAGGAAACAGACAAGTTTAATGCTCTCTTTTTTCCTTTTCTGTCCTTATTGTTTCAATAGTAAGAAGTGACTGTATCTGAATCCCATTGTAATAAAAGATACTTTTAACTTCATCCTGGGCCTTCTGTTCGTGTTTTGTATCTCATGTTCGTGCAGCTTAATCTAAAATGTTAGAACAACACTAAGAGTCTATACAGCCATACCAGCTGCTCCGTGAGGCCGTACTTTGGCACAGTTAATGCTAACATCAGCATGCTAACAAGCTCACAATGATAATGCTAACATGCTGGATTTTAGCATGTATTATGTTAACCATCACCACGTTTAACCATCTTAGTTTAGTGGTTTAGCATGCTAACATTTTGCTCCGCAAAGTGCAGCTGGGAATGTCATTCGTTTTGGACAAATAACAATTTTGACCAGATGGCGGCACTAGATGAAATGTTAAAGGATCACCAAAGTTATTCAACGTGTTCCCGTCATATACTGACGCTTTGTCACGCTTTTCGGTTGCAGTAAACACGTGCTTACTGTTGTGAAGTAAACAATAACACTTGCTTAGGGTCAGGAATAAAACCACTATAGTTAGGTTTAGGAAAAAAAAACAACATGGTTGGGTTTAAAACTACGACGTTTGTACAGTGAAAATGACCCTGAACGTTGTGAAAAGAACAGTGGTCTCCTGGGTGAAAGTCTTGTGTTTGTTGAAACTATCCACCTCCCCTCCCACCCACACCGGTGTGTCTCTTTTCGCTCTTGAAGCTACGTCACCACACTCCCAGCGCACTTTCCCTGAGTGTTTAATATTTACGCGGATGTGTTTACATTGTAGTTAATGGAAAGCCCCGTGCATCTCATACAGATGCTAAAGGGTGCCATAAGTGTCAGTTTCTAATGCTGACGGTTGTGATAAGGCGTCAGTACTTCATGCCCTGGGAATGAGAACAGGCGGAGTTATTTCAATTCATCCTGAGGGGAACATGAATGTCTGCACAAAACCTCATAACAATCCATCCAATAGTTGCCAAGACATTTCAGTCTGGACCAAAGTGTGTGGTGTCATCCTATTATAAAGTCTATGGCTGAGCAGAAATCTTTTTTGTCTTATGCACTAAGCGAGCAATTTTCATTCAAATGAATGGACGCCATCTTGCAGTCCAGTATCCAGTTCTTATGATACGTCTATGGCGTCAAGCTCCAAACACAAAAATTAACCTTTATGTAAGAAAATCAATGAAAGTTCCTCGATAAGAAACATGATAAATAAACATAGGAATAAGGGGAGTACTTGAGGATTTTCAGCCTTGACTTCAGCAGAGCAGCAAACGGCTCTCTAACAAACGCAGGAAGCGTGCGTCAAAGGAAAGAAACTCTGACTCTTTGTTGCTCGTAGAGATGATGTAATGCATCCAAGAGCGCTGAGTGTTTGACACAGATGAGATATTGAAGGTATGAAGAAGGCCGTTTATGTTACCCACATTTATTTAGACTGCTTTGTGACAATGTACTAAATAATAATCTAACATGGAGTGATTCAGCCAACACCCAGTGGTGGAAGTAACTAAATACATTTACACATGTATTGTAACTAAATACATTTACACATGTATTGTACATGTATTGCTACTGTACGTTTTACTCCAGTATAGTTGTCTGACAGCTGTATTTACTTTGCAGATTCAGATTATTAATACAAAACAAATTAGTTATGATGTATTACTCTAGATTAAGATACCTGGCAGTATATACATTTGTTAAAATGAGCTCCACCTGCTGCAACGTTAATATGATGTACAATATATCAATAAGCATAATCCAATAATGTAACATACATTATTTTAAAATGGGCCATTCTTGATAATGAGTACTTAAAGTATATTTTGATTCTGATGCTTTTTGTACTTTTAATTCAGTAAAGAATTGATTGCATGACTTTTACTTGTAGCAGAGTATTCTAGAGTGAGTTCTGAGTACTTCTTCCACCACTGCCCGTACTAAGTAAGTCATATTTAACATGGTAGTTTGTTCCTCTCTGGACCACAAAAGGTGATACAGTTTACATTTCCGGCAGCAGACGGACGAACAGAAGTTTGTTTGGAAGATAAATAGAAGAAGAGCTGGTGATTAGAGTGAACAACAACAGCCTCCACAGCTGAACAAAGAGCAGAAGAAGCTCCAGCAAGAGGAAATCTAAAGTCAGACACTGACAATAGCGAGGATCTTGTAGATTAGCACTACAACACAAAGCTATGAATGTGAGTTAGTCAGTACAGACACAACAAATCACCCTGTCATTTAAAAAAAACTCCCATCTCTGGTCAGAAGTTCATATAAAAACTTCCTGCTGAATGCTGTGGGCCTGTTTAAGCTTCCTGCACCTTATTGGCTTCAGTTAAATCTCCATTAGTGGGTGAATCAAAGAGGAAAATCCACCTTTAGAGATTATGTGACACCAGCAGAGACAGTTCTACACTGAGCATTATAGTATTATCATGACTAAATGCTTTCGTGCTAATATTTGGTTTCCTTGGATAAAGCGTGTCCCTTAAAGGTACAGTGCGTGGGATTTTGCGGCATCTAGTGGTGTGGTTGCAGATTGCAACCAACTGAGTACCCCTCCGCTCACTCCTCCCTTTCCAAGACTGCGGTATCGTGAGCCGCCGAGTGCAAAACCGTGGTGATGCCGTTCACCTTGCTCAGAGGCCATCCTTACCATGATAACACTACTTTAGCTTTAGTGACTTTCGCTCTTTAAACTACGTCACCACACTCCCACCGCACGTGTTTACTGGTGCCACGGATGGGTTTACATTATAGCTAGTTAATGAAACGACTGGTACGTTTCTCACCAGTGCTAAAGGGTGCCGTGTGCAGTGGTACCGAACAATGATAGTCAGGACAAAGCCTCGGTATATAACGCCCTGGGAATTAGAATGGGCTGGATATCATGCATGTATTGGTTGATATGGTAAGCATGATAGCAAACACTATCCAGCAGATATTGGCATTCAGTTGGAGTCATGTTTGTGTTCATCTGTTATATGTAAGTCCAATATAGTCTCTTCTTTCAGCTCTGTTTATCTGTCTCTTTAGCTGCTCCACTATGTTAACGTACAGCTTTTTCATTGAAAACAGCTGCCTGTGGCTGGAAATGATGAGAGCGGTGAAAGTAAACCAAAATGGTATTGTTGTGGGCTGTAAAACAAAAATAAATGAGCTAAGCAACGCGCTAAAAAGCTCAGTAGAGGAACTGCAGAGTCAGGAGATAATTCACCATGAGCAACCACCTCTTTCACATGCAATTAGCCATGTGATCCATTGTTATCCATCCATTCTGCAAAGTTACAAAGCCCAAAGTCCACACCAAAAGATGTTACTCTCCCCCACAGAAACACGGCTCCTGAACCACCTGAAACGCCTTGCTTGAAGTCCCGCCTTTTCTTCTGTAATGTGGTGATGTCACCAGGTAACACGTTTGTATAACAGCTAGTTTGGCACGCCCTCAAACAAAGCCAGTTCGAGCGGAGCAGAGCGGAGTCTGAAGACTTTGGTTTGGTTGACCAATCACAACAGTAGGCCAGCTGACCAATCAGAGCAGACTGGGCTTTTCCGGAGGGGGGCGGGGTCAGGAGCTCAAACAGAGTGTTTCAGACAGAGGGTGAAAAGAGGTGTTGCAGCACAGCCGTTATGACAAAATAAAGCGTTGGTTGACCATTAAAGCATGCAAAACATGTTCTAGTAGAAACTGAAAATACAATTGCACCTGAAAATAACCCTAAAAGGTCCTCTTTAATATAAAAATATTCATTATAGCAGCTTTAAATGTCACATACATGTGACTTAATTAGTTTATTTGATGCTGTTTGGACAGCAATTTATTCATAAATCCTCCAGAATATAGAGAAAGAAAGGTTGTTTTTGTTCTTCAGGTCGGTCATGTTTGGTGAAATGTATTTACAGTATAAAGCTCCTTAACAATCACTTAATGCAGAGCTTAATACAGTTAAATGTGTGATTAAACCAGTTGCGTATTTTTCAGATAAGCTTTTGTTTGCTTTCAATCCATAATCTTACATTTTAATCATGTGAACTGAACCTCCTGTTGGTACACATTTCATATAGTCTAACTGTGTCAGTATTTGCATCTTGCTCGGCTCTGTGAAAAGCTTTTGTCCTGACGGATCAACAGAAGATATATTCAAAGCTCAATCACGGAAGAGGAAAAGGACAGGTTTGCGTGGTTGTACGTAGGTAATAATTTGCTTAAATTTGGATGCTTTGGTCCACTTTTTGTATGAACAATGTTAGGATGAAGTAAGACTTTAGTATGTGTGTAATACTAATTCCACGCATTCACCAGTGAAGATAACTTGTCTCCCATCACGCTCAAACTAACAGCTCTCACCTCTCTCAACATGTTCAAACAAAAGCTGCAACAAGTCATAGTTGACTGCTGTACTTCCTGACCAGCCCTCACTTCTCTCTCTCTCTTCCATTTTTACAAAGAACATCCAGTAATCGTACATAGTGTTTATTAATTTACCTATGCTGTTTTTAGCCATTTTCTCATGTGTTTGTCATACTGTATTGTATCTGTGCTGTTTGTGTCACTTGTGTGGACTGTGCTACTGCCTCTTGGCCAGGTCATCATTGTAAATGAGAATTGGTTCTCAATTGATTTTACCTGGTTAAATAAAGGTAAAAAAAATAAAAATCTCATCCTGATAACAGAAACAGTCTAAAGGTTAGAGTCGACTGACCACAGCTCTGGCAGATCTACATTTTTTGAGGCTTCTGCACATTTGTGTCCAGCCAGCACTCACTCTAAATATTGACTTCTTACTCATTGTACTCATTGATCTTTGGATTTTGAAGTTACACACAACACAGGAGACACTTGTTGACCTTCACTGAGCTTCAGAGCCTCAGGACTGCCAGTATGAAGCCTCTTCATCCAAACAGAGGGATTTCCATCTCCTCTCAGGGTGTGAGAGGAGCGAGGTTTAAATCTGGAGAACATGGGTGATCTCACTCACTAACAATGTGAGCTGCTACATCCTCTCTGGCAGCAGAGCTTCCTCTGAAATAACGGTCTCCATTCTCCTTTCATACAGCTTTTCATCATAACATATTCATACGTAAAAACCAGGGCTGCAGCTGCTGAAGACTGTAGGGATATTTGGAGATTTAAGTGTCCAACTATTGAGAGTTGTGGTGTTTTTAAAGGCTGATTCTCTTATTTCTTACACTTAATATCATTCAAATGTACAAATTTAGTGTCCAACAATTGAGAGTTGTGGTGTTTTAAAGGCTGATTCTCTTATTTTACATGGTTAATATCATTAAAATGTACTAATTTAAGCTAAAGAAAATAAAAAATAATATACTAATAATATATAAAATATGTTACTATATACTACTAATATAATAATACATAATTCAGTAGATTGACAGTGTTTGGAGGTCTTTCAAACAGCATGTAGGGGAATAAACTTTACAGAACATAATCTACCAGCTGACTGAATCAATCAAATGTGGAAAACCACAATTAATGAGACAATTTCATGTACTTTTTTGGTGTCTGGGTAAAATTTTCTGAAGAGGGTTGAGTTGCATTGGGGAGGACTTGGATGACCTATGACCTCAGTATTGCTAATTATCTGACTGCAGCTCTGCACAAAACATACCACATCAATAATTTCAAGTTAGAACCCTCCATAACTGCAACTGCACTTACAAATAAGCAACACCACAACATGAATGCACACCTGTTTGAGCTATAAAAGGTTTAAAAAGGTGTTTTCTTACCTGTGACTGGCATGTCTGCTGCAGCCCTGTTGCTCTCTGTCAGTAGAGGTTTGAGTGAGGATCCAAACGTCACCCGTAGCGACGGCAGCAGCGTCTTTCTCCTCCCTGCATCCCATCAACTGTCCAGGCTGAACCTCTCCTGGTCTGAGGGTGTGTCTCCCTCCGAGCGGAATGTGGAAATACAGCTTCCAGTCAGTTGGTGTGTGTGTGTAAAGTATGTGTGGGTGTGTGTTTGTGTGTGTTTGTGTGTGAGGGTGTTAATCATGTTCATTCACATACACTGTTCAGTTGCTGTGTGGTTATATGCGACTGAAGCTAACTGATTTGGTCTTCACTGAGTTCAGTACAAAGTTGAGTTGAGCTGCTGAAGCACTGTGAACGCAGAGGGCCCCCTGCTGGCTCCACTGACTGTAGCACCAAACTCTGTTACAAGTCAAAAATCATAAAGCATCAATTGAGCTGATTGAGAGGAGCTCATCAGACTTCTTCTCTGATCTCTGTGTTGACATTTACAAACATTTTAACATTCTTAACTGCTATATCAACTCTTTCCATCGCTTATTAAGTTGTTTCAGTTAGTTTGATTTAATTGGTTACAAGTTTAATTGAATTGATCAATTGCTAATTAATAAGTTATTTAATTCACTTAATTTAATGAACTCATTCCCACACTTCCTTTTAAAGTTAATTTAACCATTTCATTGGTTATATATTACACGAGTAGATTGTTTTAATTATAAAATGAGTCGTTCATATTATTTTAAGTTAAGAAATCACACAATGTGTCATCAGCTGTCTAATGGAATTGCTGAGTAAACTTTTTCCTTTCTTTACTTACACTATATTTACCATTTGCATATTTTGACGTCAGCTGTACCTCTACTATACAATTTTCTTTTGTTTTTTTTAATATATGACCAATAGATGGCAGTATTTAACCAGCACTAAACAAGCTCAAAATATACTGTAAACACAGATTTACATGTGTTGCAACAACACAATCTAAAACGTTAAGATGAATACTCGACAAGTTAATTGACAAAAAATTATTTTGAGGATTGTTTCGGTTACATTTCACAAAAAAAATCCCAAAACATTCACTGATGCAAGCTTCTCAAATGTGAGGATTTGCTACTTTTCTTTGTCATAAATCATAGTAAACAAAATATCTTTGATATTCTGTCAAAACAAGAAATTTGAAGATGTCCCCTCAGGCTCTGGGGAATTATAATGCCCATTTTTCACTGTTAATCAAGAAAATTAATGGGATATTATTGATTGATAATAAGCATTAATTGAAGCCCTAAAACTAACAAACACAAACTATACAAACTGATTTTATTTATTTAGATATAAAAGACAGGTGCATTTTTTTACAGTCTATATACACTGTTCAATGACAATAATAAGAAAATCTCTGAATTGCTACAAAATCAGTGTAAACAGTTTTTTTTCTGGTTGGTCATTTCCTTAAAGTCTCAGCGATGAGACAGAAAAGAGTGCAGAGAACTTGTTGTAAACAATGCACACCTCCCTTTCACTGAATATAACACTGATATACAACAACCATGTAAAGGAACAGAAGAGACAATATAAAAAAAAGGAGATTATGTCTTGATCGTTGTAAGATTACACTTATTGAGACGTATTTGCCGGCACCTCTCAGTCCGTGACAGACAAATCACAGACGATACATTTTAGTGCAGTTTTTGTTGGTTTCGTGTGTCAGTTTTAAGTCCCAGGAGTCGTCCGCACTGATCTGTACCACAGACTGTAGGTGTAGTATATTTATATACAGTCTTTCAGACACTTGGTGGCAGCACTGCTACAGTTTACTGTACGCTCCACTCTCCTGCAGTTCCCTCCTGTGCAGCAAAATGTAAATGAACAAGCAGTTGGAGGTTCTCAATAACACTTTGGTTAAACGCTACAACCTTTGAGGAAAAATTTGACATTTGGGGAAATTGCACTTATTATCTCTCTGGCTGAGAGTTAGATGAGAAGAGCGATACCATTATTGTTCCAAAAGGCCTCTCAGATCTGCTGGTTTAGGTCTTTTAGCTGCTGCAGGATCCAGGTTTACCTCGGCTAGGACAACACAGTCTCACGGCAGTTCGTGAAATAGTCACGAAATTTAATTTATTTAATTTGTGTACATAAACACAAATTTCCCTTTTTTTCCCGTGATGCTCAGCACGACTTTCAACATCGTACTTTTTGTGCTTTTTCCTAGGAATGTCCAGCAAGACGTGATGCTTGTGTCAATTTCCGCTCCAGTCTTTTCAAAATAAAGGTACTCAGTTAGGTTTAGGAATAGATCAACTTGGTTAGGTTTAGGCAACAAAACTACTTAGTTAGGTTTCGGAAAAGATTGCAGTTTGGGTTAAAATAACACCGGAAGTGCCGTAACTTATGTATGGAAGTTATGAGACAAATAAATCAACTTTGACATCTGGTTTCGCACGGGACATGAACAGCGGTCTCCTGGGTGAAAGTCCTCTGTTTTTACCGTGCTCTAACTCTCGGCAAGAAAACAAATAACCAATGAACCACATATCTCCCAGTATGATGAACTATTCTTAGCTGTATTGGTCGGACAGCTTAAATGCAACTCAGCTATTATAACATGATGGTTTCCAACCTTTCTTGGCTTGTGACACCTCAAATCAAACTACTTACAACCCCTTCCCACACATATCATATGTCTGTGAGTTGTATGTTGAACCAAAAAGTGTTACTCTCTTCTAACCTTCTCAGATTGTTTCATTTGAAACAAAAAAGAAGAAAAAAAAATATCCGAAGTCAAACAAAAATGAGTGCGATTTCTGAAGCAGAACTGTGTTGTTTCGTTCTTTGGTATTTTCTTAATCATGTTTCAACGACAACAGATTTATTTACCGACCCTAGGTTGGGAACTGTAAGATCCCGTCCTGACAAATGTTGTTGTTTTAACATTTCCTGGAGGCAGAATTAACCTCACTGGAGCCAGAGAGCTACGTGACTTTCTAACAGATCAAACTAGCAAATAAAAGCTCATAGCTCATTCTATCCAGATCACAAATGCCGTGGTCATCTCTGAATAAAAAAACTCAACGCTATTCACATTTATACGTTGACCAGATTTCCTCTTTGCAGCAGCTCTATAGTCAATTTTGTACGTTGTTTGTATCGTTAAAACTCCCACTGACACATCTTCTGTCAAGAAGAAGAACAATTCTGCCAACTTCAGCCTTGAATAAACAGTATATTGTGATTGTCTGCCGCCTGCTGCTTTTTGTCCTCAGAAAAACAAAGTGATTACGGATTCAATCTTTTTGGTTCTGGGAGGCCCATCATGAGTCCAGGTAGATGGAGTAGATCTGGTTGAGGCAGCGGTCGACGCCTCCTGCCTGGTAGAGGAAGCTGTCATCAGAGCAGGGAGACATGGAGTAACCGCCGCCCGCCTGACTCTGCAGGTCCTGCAACAAGTCGAACCCTGAGGGGAGGAAAACACTAAATTAATATATGCTTTTTTTCACAGCAGCTCCTTTCTTTTCATGTGGAGGAGAGTGGGCCTGCAGTTATTTTAAGAATTAACCTTTAATCATTATACAAAGAATTCACTGACAGTTAGCTATCTTGCCTTGTGTTGCCATTAACACCAAATCCTCTTAAAGGAGCAGTGTGAAGGATTTGGCCGCATCTAGTGGTGAGGTTGCAGATTGCAACCAATTGAAACTTTTCCCATGTGCTGAGCGTGTAGGAGAAACTACGGTGGCTGACGCGAAAACGTGAAAACGCGAATGGCTATCTAGAGCCAGTGTTTGGTTTGTCCGTTCTGGGCTACTGTAGAAACATGGCGGCCAGCTCCGTGGAGAGGACCTGCTCCCTATGTAGATATAAACGGCTCATTCTAAGGTAACGAAAACACAACGATTGTTATTTTCATGTGATTATACACTAGTGAAAAAATACTTATTAACATTATATTCCATTTTCTGATAATAGATCGTCCTAAATGTTATACACTGGTCCTTTAAAGCAAAGTAAACAGATAAGAGGAATTACCCAGCAGACCAAACCTACATACTGATTCTATGGCATGCAAAGCATGAAGCCAGTCCATTTAATTACCACAACAACAAATTCCGTCCAGCTAGAAAATAATTAGTTTGTACGATGTGTTGTCCGTGTGTCGTCACAGAGAAGGGGGAGACTCAGTAATCGTTAAATAAGGTGATATCAGAACATATTTTCAGACAGTTTCTCCTGGATGGCGTTCATAGTGTTGCAGTCTGTTCTTCACTTTAAAGCTGCAGTGGGTAGAAATGGAGCTAGGAGGTAGAAACGCTCTCTCTCTATGATATGACCTGTGATTTGCCAAAGTCTTCCGTCACAGGCTAGATTTCTTAAAGCCTGAAAACAGAGCCATGAGGAGGAGCAGAAGTCTAGTTTTCTCTTAGAACACTTGATTACAATATGCTGAAAGGTTATTATGGCATTTTTGCCCAATGATGCCAACAATATACTGCCTACTGCAGGTTTAAGAGACAGAAATAGCTGAGTCAAGAATGAAAAAAAGAGAGGAGCCAGAAGTCAGGAGGTTTTCCTCCAAATATAGCGCAAATTTTAACCGAATTTTCAGAAAATCTGCAAAGGGATGTTAATTTATGCAGTTTTCCATCCACTACTGTTACAACGTTACCTCATACAACATTTCGCATGATATCTTACAAAAAAACTATTCTTCATTTTTTGTGCATTTTCCTACGAAGGTCCAGCAACACGTGTCAATTTCCGCTCTACATACATACAGTCTTTTCAAAAACAACTTCCTTAGGAAAAGATTGTGGATTTGGTTAAAATAACTACTTACTTAAGTACGGAAGTTACGCAACAAATAAATCAACGTTGACTTCTGGTTTCACACGGGACACGAACACCGGTCTCCGGGGGGAAAGTTCAAGGTTTTTAGACGTGGTTCACGATTAAATACCAGCTGATTTCGTGGGATATATATGAATTACATTGCAATACTTTTCGTAGGTAAAGCTACAAACAGTGTATGAGGAGTTGGTTCATCGAGATAAGCAGTAGGTGGCGCTAATTCTCCAGTCAGGTGTCATTAAACCACTACAGAATAAGAGGGCGCAACAGGATGATGTAATTAAATGAGCATCAATGGTGGGAAATTTTTTTGAAAATGTGTTGGAAATATTGCATTTATGTTTGTTTTCTGTATTAATTTGAGGAACGATACACCAACTTTTCAACCTCAGCCAAGTGTAAAAACTTGATTGCAATATTTAGAGGGTTTTTTTCAGAATTTTCAGCGATTCCATTGAAGGTTTTTTCATGCACAAATTGAAAGTGTGCATAAAAACAGGTGGATGGAAACGCATTTAAGAGTCAGAAGTCGAAACCCAGCTTACTCTCTCAACTCCACACATCTGGCCAATCACAGCGAAGAAGCACTGTGCTGTCTTACCTGTAGAGTGAGAGGAGGAGGAGGAGGAGGTTGTGAAGTAACTGGCGGGTTCGAAGCCTCCATCGCTGACTGGTTGAACCACCTTTCCTTCTCCGTACAGACATCCTTGGAAAAACCACAGAGGAAAACGTAAAGAACAGCAAAAAACAAACGTCATACAGATGTGTTGAGGCTGCTGATGTTGACAGGTGTTCGGTGGACTCTTGTCAGTACCTTGCTGCTGTGAGAATACTTGCTGGTGGTTGTAGGTTTTGTGGTAACCCTGCAGCTGGACGTCCGCTCTGTCTGACGAGGAGCTCACTGGGCTGACGTCAGCGGACATGAACAACGATGTTGGTCTGTTCCTGTTGGCAACACAACACCAGGTAGCTGAATTACTCAGTATGAACATTAAGATTTATGGGAGTGTGAAAAATTCTATATACACAACCATGATGAACATTATCGCAGCCTTGAGGCGGGTTTCCACCAAGAAGTTCCTGGTAATTTAAGTCCTGGGACTACTTTTCAAGTAAAGGTTCCTTCAGACCACTGTTGTCTGTGTTTCCACTGTCGTCTAAAGACCTTCGAAGATTAGGCAAATTAGTCTGCTGACGTATGGAAAAGCCACATGCGTGAGACGATGCAGTTCAGTGTGTCCGCCTGTTTCAGCTAAAAAACACTATGAAAAAACCCCCATTAGGTTCTGTCTCACTATGACAACATTTACTGCTGCATGTTGGATGTAATGAATGAAACGCAGCAGAGGAAAATGAAACTAAGAGCATCTGTCTCCACAGTAGATCATCTGTTGAGTGATTGATAGTTATTTATTTGTGCTTTATATCGTAACCGTCGTGAAACAATCCAAAGATAACTATTTTCCCTCTCATTCACAGCACCGCCGCACTGTCTCCCTCTTCCACCGCTCGCCCTCTCAGCTCGCTTACGCGATCTCTCTCTGTTTTTCACTTGAATGAGTGAATGATGAAGCCAACAGCAGAGCCTAACTTTACTTTTAATGTTATCAAAACAAAAAGAAGTGCTTTCCCCTCATCTTGAAATGGTCCTAAATCGACACTAGAGTACTTCCTTGTTTATGAATGAAGCGGTACATGAGTTGAAGCCGTTGAAGCAGCACCGATGTGTGTGTGTTTTACCAATCAGCGCCGGTCATCCCTGCAAACTCCACCCCGAAAGTTCCTGTACTTTCTGAAAGTACTACCCCCCCCCCGACCAGAGCCTTTTTTGGGGGTAAAATGTCCCTGGAACTTAATTTAGACCCTGGTCCCTGCAGTTGAAATGCAATGAGTTCCTCTAAAGGTTCCTAGTTCTGGGGAAAGTTCCTGTGGTTGAAAAGAGGCTTTGGACTCACTTTTTCTATATATATATTTTTACTATATTTTTCAGTCACTTCTTTCTTTTAGCGCAATTTCTATAAAATTGTTTTCATTCATTTGTATTAATTAGATAATGAATGGTAGGGGGAAATCTCAGGATAGGGCTCAATTTAAACTAAGCAAGAGGTTTGTCATTTTTAATCTACTGTAGGGTATAGTTAGTTAAAACTAGGTTTCATTAAAGTTTAACACACACATCTCTCATCAAACTAAACCCAGACGAAGTATTCATGCCGTTATGTGACAGTGTGGCAGCAGCTGTGTTATCAGACACAAACATGTAAATACTTAGAATTCTTGTATAAACAGCGCAGTTTCTACGAGGAAGCGTTTCCACCTCGAGGGGGGGTAATGTAGGCGGGCTTTGCGCGGAGCTGTATCCATCGCTACGCTGCAAGAATGTGCTGACTGCACACAGTCTGACTCGACATGGAAACGAATGAGTCAGTGGAGCCAAGTCGACGAGAAGAAAAGAAAAGGCAGCAGAATATCTCTCCAAGGAGATATGCAGCTGAAATCCTCCCAATATGGTATTTGACCCCCCCCCCCCCTACTCCTTCAAAGAGCTCGCTCTCAGCATTTCATGTGGCCTGAGAACTCTCCTGGATGATGTACTGTAGCGTATTGGTCCCCAGAGAGCCAAATGGCCTTGGTTTCTGCTGGAAGGGTTTTAGTGGGCTTCATAAACAAGCCAGGCCTTGTCAGAGATACAGATGGCTGCTTGCCCAAAGCGCCTTCTATATTCGCATCTGACCAGCTATAAAAAAAGGAAATGTTTAGAGATTTCTTTACATATCTATCATTTATCATCCCCAGGTCTCTTTATTACCCATTTCCCATGTCAAATGCTATTACATTTAATTTAACAGTCTCTACGTTCAGCGGAGAAACACAATAAAAGCCAAAATTAATCAGAAGGACTTTTTGAAACCCAAACTGATATAAGTTACAGATGGCTGTGGCTTCCCAAGGTAATAAAGACCAGGCTTTGTATAGGATTATGTAAACAAAGTGGGCTTTGATATAGTACGACTGTTGAAATGAATGTGCCGCGATGACTGCGAGCCCTGAGAATTCAACACTTCTCTGGATTCCCCCTCGGTGGCCCCAGAACCATCAGAGCTGACCTTAACTATAAACAACCGCGGCTGTTCCACGGCTCACATTCTTGCCACGCTGCAACAACATAGCTGGGATGTCTGAGCCGTGCCGTGCGTGGCCCTGCTGGGTCGATCTGTCGTTTTGTGGCCCAAAACGTCTCAGATGCACGAGCTTAACAGAGCGCCCACGCCTGATGGAGCGGCTGTCATCACGACCTCAGGAAACTGTTTCTCTGATCATATTTTACCGGCTAAACTCCTTCATCATTTTTCTTTTCTTTCCAACTAAATGCAGCCAGCTGCCGTCCTTATATCTGGAATGAGAAGAATCCTGCCGAATTGAAGCTCTTATGTTTATATACTGTATGCAACTCTTGGCTGCTTTCTTAATAGCAGCACACTTGGACTGGATCGGAGGAGGGGATGAGTCGGTTTACCAAAAGGTGCCAGCTCGTGCACGCTAAACTGATCCGTTTTGGCAGAGGAAAGATGCTGTGACATAGATTTACTGGATCACAGAGGATCATGTTGAATGTATGTAACACAGATGGAGATTTAATGTGATCTGAGCGCTACCAATCAAGTACTTAGAGAAACCAGAGTACACTCATTGCATGTTAGAGATACAGTAAATACAGAAATGAGTGGAAATGTCAAAACATTTCAGTTAAACCGGCTATTTGGATCCGATGTCAGACGGAGCTTCTGCAAAGTAAACTTCATTACTTCTCTTTCCTTCAAATTGTATAATAGTGTTTCTGTGCGAGAGCCATCCCGGTTAGTGTGCCTGTATCTGATGGAGACGCCGCTCCAAAAAGCCAATCCAGCTCTCCCCGACCGCAAAACACACAAACACTGCACGTCACAAATACTCGCTGATGGACAAGCTTTAACGCGGGCCTCTGGATCCCTCGAGTATTAAATAATTAAAAGAAGTCGAAATGGCTCGTCTCAGCCAGAGTAAACACGCGCCTGGCTATGAGGTCAGAGCCCGATGCCGTGAAGCACAGATAATTTACTTTCACGTGTTTAACGTCTCGCTAAGTCATTTGGGGGAAAAACAAGTGCTTGTCTGGTATTGGCTTTGGCAGGCCGTCGTGTACTGCGGGCACCACTGGGATTCTATGACATCCTCAGTGTCTATAAAGAGACGTCAATGGACAGATTGTGCAGAGCGTCATGGAAGCTCTGGCTGCAAACTTAGAGGAGATGGAGGCTGAGAGATGCTGCATTAAGGCGAGTACAGTTATATGTCCTAAACACACAGACACACTGACATCAAATTAAAATACTTGTGTGAAGTACCTTCAAGGATAT
This sequence comes from Sebastes fasciatus, assembly GCF_043250625.1. Taxonomy (NCBI): domain Eukaryota; kingdom Metazoa; phylum Chordata; class Actinopteri; order Perciformes; family Sebastidae; genus Sebastes; species Sebastes fasciatus. Next base: position 28,524,740 of record NC_133805.1, on the reverse strand, counting down.
CCATCACCATAACTTTTTCAAGGCCTGCTTGTGGTCGGCACACACACATTAAACAATGTAATGTAGTTTTAGTTCTAACACTATAACAACACCTCTGCTAAAACCTAAAGAAAATAACTAGGGCTGTCAATCGCTAACAAATCTAATCGAGATTAATTGCAAATTAATCACATTTTTTATCTGTTCAAAATGTACCCCTAAAAGGAAGATTTTTCAAGTATTTAATATTCTTATCAACAAGGTAGTGGGCAAATATGCTGCTTTATGCAAATGTATTTATATATTTATTATTGGAAATCAATTAACAACACAAAACAATGACAAATATTGTCCAGAAACCCTCACAGGTACTGCATTTAGCATAAGAAATATGCTCAAATCATAACATGGCAAACTGCAGCCCAACAGGCCACAACAGCTGTCAGTGTGTCAGTGTGCTGACTTGACTATGACTTGCCCCCAACTGCATGTGATTATCATAGATTGGGCATGTTTGTAAAGGGGAGACTCGTGGGTACCCATAGAACCATTCACATATCTTGAGGTCAGAGGTCAAGGGACCCCTTTGAAAATGGCTATGCCAGTTTTTCCTCGCTAAAATTCTTGAACGAGTTTGGAGCGTTATTTAACCTCCTTCACAACAAGCTAGTACCAATTGATTCCTTAGATTCTCTAGTTTCCAGCACGGCTGGCGTTTTAGACGCTACATGTGAACAACCCCTAATACTACTAATACTAACATTATAACATCATTTTTTAATTTGATAAAACATTTTAGCAAAAGGTTCACTCACTGGAAAACATTGTGTACCATGAAAGCCACGAGATGCTGCTGAAAGTTAATAAAATTGGATGAAAAGCTTTAAAAAATAATCAGGTTTTCCAGTTAGTGGGCTTTGCAATAAGAATCTTTTGTCAAACTGTTGTTTCCACGGTCAATAATAAACCTTGAAGCTCAGGCTTATAGGTTTGAATTAGTATTCAGAGAGAACAATTTATCTTAACTCTCCTTTTAACTCCTCTGCCAAGACCTAAAGCCCATTTGAAAACAACGTTTCGTGGAAATACATGGACAATTCCATGTGAAATTCATGTGTGCATTATATGTGAAGATTTGATATCACTTATTAAACCACAAAAATGTTATTTTGGCCCTTATCAACTCTATTTTATTGGATGGACTGCTTTTGTTGTTACTGTAGCGCCAATAAAAGTTAGTTTACGGGCGATTCTTCAATGACCAGTGATTTGAGGCTATATTGTGCAGAAACTGCTGCCCTGGAGACCATCAGCTATATCTTTTTAGTCTCACGTCTACTTTTACACTGGGCTAGACAAAATTTGTCTCAGTTTACAGTACACATAAGTTCTGCGGCCTCCAACTACCCAATCAGTGCAACCACAAAGCCATAACTCCATCTCTGGTGATAATGTCTCTGGTTTATTCAAGAATGCACATCACTCTCCCTGTTTCTGGGCTTGTGCTGCTTTCCACACAAGAGAGGCGAGGAAAAGTCACATCACAACGGGGTTTTGAAGGCGTCCATGTATTCAAGGTTTGACATAACACAGGGAGGATTTGCTTCGAAGGGTTGGGCAGTTTAAAAAGGCTTTAGTATCAGATTTGTCAAACAAATAAAGATTTTGGGGCGAACACCCGAAAATGCACAGAGGAGCAGAAGACTGTGGTCAGTTTTTACTATTTTTATCTTTCGTAGGAAATAGCTTTGGATGAAAACTGCCAGATGCAAACAAAATCCCTCTCAGCTCCATTGTATCGGGTTGGCAGCAGAAGTCCCTGTAGCAGATAACTCAAATCCTTGCCAGACACCAGCAAGGGGGAAGAGGGAAAGTATGTTTTTCTTTTGAGTGACTTGGATGAACTGAACATTTAAGTTCCCCTCAGGGTACATCATTAGTACAGTAGTAGCAAAGTACCCCGTTTCAAAGACATAAAACCAATTCAATTTTAAAATGCATGACAGTGAGAACATTATTATTATTGTTTAACAGCTGCATCTCATGATATTGAAGGTCATTTTTCTTAATGGTGACTTCATTCTGCGAAGCAATAAAACAAGTGCAATAAAACAGGAATTAAAAATGGGAAAAATAAACAACACAATCTCTCTCCTGTAACAACTACTGTTGAGCTGCCCACGAGCAAGGCACGTAACATCTAATAGCCAGTTGTAAAAAGTTTCAAATGTTTATATAACTGCAGCATTGTTGAAGAAGCCCATGTGTTTACTGTATATTTAATAAAAACATAATTGACTTTTGGGCTGCGACACATTTAACCTTATTGATCTACTTGCATTTAGTTGATTTAATTGACAAATCTGTAAAACTGAGTTTCTCCACAAAGAATCACACAAAAGCACCACTTTAAATCTTGTGTTTACCAGAGATGTGCTCATAAGTTTCTTAGAAATAAGTCATTCAGCATGAAAAAAAGCATAAAAAATTACTAATAGACTGAAAAAATCTTAGTCTGCATTCACACCAGATCAGGCGTTGCGGTGATTCGCCGTAGGATTGTGCAGCGGTGTGCGGTTGTTCCCTCGTGGCTGGGTTGTTCAGCTCTCAATTGCTGTTTAAGTCATTGGCCACCACAGCGTGACGTCGGGTTGCGCTTCTCCAAAAGTTGATTCTGTATCTACTTTTCCACCACAGGCCATTTTTTTCAGCACCGCCTGCGGCCGCCGCAACCCAAACGCACTACACCCATTCAAAATGAATGGGAGGACGGTGTTTTCGCCACACCGCCCGATCTGGTGTGAATGCGGCCTTAGTCGACAAAGACCAAAGCGACTGATTAGTCGACTAATCGATTATGAGGGGGCAGCCCGACTTGCATTGATCTTGCACTCACCCCTCTCTCATGCTCCCTGCGCTGGTTAGTGAAGCTATCGGGCTGTTGGCGTCAAAGTTTCCCTCCAAGCCTCGATACCTGGAGCAGGTGTCCGCTGATGGGGGGAGAAACTCTGAATTTGCCCGGTTGTGGACGGAGCTGCTGTTTGAGTACACACCTGAAAGAGAGAGACATAGATTTATTAAAGGATTACTTCAATGAAAATCGATGTTTTGAGTATCAACCACCACATGCAGGCTTGAAAGGTAGAAAAGTTCTAGGTTGCTCCTATGTGGAGGTTTGTGCAGCTACAGTTAGATTAGATTCACAAGTTATAATGATTCCAACAGCAGCCCAGTTTCAGAAAAACGTATGGTAATGATTATTTCATTCTCCATTTATATTTATTTTTTTAAGTAATTAACTTATCAATTTGTCTATAAAATGTCAGAAGATAGTTACAAATGTTCCTGGACTCCGGGGGAATAGCTTGTTTTATCTGACCAACTGTCCAAAACCTCAAAATATTTCACAACGATACGAAAAGACGCAAATCCTCAACTCCAAAGAGCTGGAACTTGTTTTTAATAAAGGAATTAATACAATTCAGCACTAAAGCTAATATAGAAGCTTTCGACAAAACTAAAGCGGCTCACTGTGCCAGTAAGAAACAGCAGCTATATTTAAACAGATTTTAGTTTGTTAGTTTGTTATTTAAGTATTTTAAACACACTGAGCGCACACACATGGGCAGGGGAGACGTGAATAATGCTGTAAGAGTAGTTTCTTTGGACATTTTAATATTCTTTTCACAGTAAAAGTCAAGTCTGTTGTAACAGTTCAAATCCCCGCTGAAGTTCCCTGCAAAGAATCAAGCTACAAACCTTTCAGAGATTCAAACCTACGGGAGGCCAGTGTTTGACACTAAAACATAGTTTTTTTGGTGGCGTTCATTTAAAGCTGTAGCAGAGATACCAGCAGGGCTTTCAACACTTGGCTTTGAGTTTAAGGGCAGCTGATGATGATAGCATATGTCACCATAAAATCCAGCATAAACACAGTAATGTGCATACGCAGGTATATATAGATAACAGTCAGAAAGTAAGGTTTCTGATAAGGAGAAAGTCCTCTTGGGACATTTTCAGAATTAAACACTGACATGCTTGTTTCACCCTGAATAAACATAGCTGGTAGTGTGCCGTTTGAGGCTTTTCCCTCAAAGTCTTCTGGGTAAAGCTGCAAGTAGTCTGAAGTAATAGACATGGACAGCTCTCCTGGACACTCTCCCCTCTCTCTTGCCAACTGAGCCTCAGTGTACCTGACAGCTTCTTGATCCCGGTTCAGCCATTGAAAGGGAAAGAAAAAGCTTGGCTGGAAAACCGGTTTGGAGAAGCTGAGGGACGGGCGGGGAGAGGGCCAACTTGCCCGCAGTCAGTGCCCGGTAATTGGACAAGGTAAACACTGGCATGATGAGCTATCATCGAAGGAATGGGAGAGGAGGGAGAGGAAAAGGAGCAAATGAGGCCATGGGAGAAAATGAAAGAGACAGCTTAACAGCCCAGGTGTTTGGGCAATTACCCCTTTTCTTTGTTTTCACGCATTTCCAGAGAGGCGTTTGAGGCTAAACGCCGATATCCATTTGCTTCTACTACCGGTTCATCTGTGCATACCTGTGAAGTCATCTAAGCTGGGTAAAGGTGAGCCGTTTCCTTGGTGGAGATGCTGCCTCGCCAGACAATCGCTCAAAATGTCCGATTCCAGCATTGTGTGCACCTGAACCTGTCAAACAGACAGAATACAGATGTTCATACAGATGATTAAGTATATCGTGGTACATTTAGTATCCTGGTTTCACGTTGGCGAGCATGTGCAGATGCCTGCCTGCATGTAGGGATGAGAGTAATTATGTTAAAGCTGCAGCTTAGTTGTCTTCCAATTGTGTTTTGCTGTTGGGCAACGCAGCTCCCATGGAGCTGAACATTGAAATGATCCACTTCTCTTTTGATTACATACAGTAGATCAATTGGAAACACAGCGAGATCCCTGCAGGCAGTTTTCTACTGTTCATTTTTCAAAGAAATGATGCTTGAACCAGATGCCTGGTTCTCGTTTTCGTCTTGCGATCCAGCTTCTCGAAATCCAGAATCTTGTTAGGCAATCTTATTCCAAGATGTTCTAACAAAGTTAAGGCAAGACAATTTATTTTATTATCCAGCGCTAACAGAGGATCCCCCAGGACTTTCCAAAACAATTTATAGACAGCTCCGGGACTCGCGGCGAAGCTCGCGAAGGACACCCAGGAACCACAAAAGACGTATGAATAATCAGCGAAAAATGTGCGCCCAAACCAGTGTTTATGAAGATACAAACTTCAAGAGCTGTGACGCATCAGCTCGAAGAAATGTATAACCGTGAGGAGTTTATGAAGTGCATGTTTAATATTTCAAAGTCCTCCTTAGCCCCACCAGGGTTTACTGCAGCGCAGGGCGTGTTAGCCATGTCACAACTTACAAGCACACGTGTTTCTGTTTAAACCAAACAAGGCATGGGAATACACACAAAGCCCCAGTGTCACTGACGGTCCATAGAAAACAAACAAGGCCCAGATAACGCTGAACAATAGGCTCCCTATTCTGACTTCCAGGGAGTGTGTGTAATACTTTGTTTTGTTGTATTTCATCCTACTGAATCATAAACATGCTTACTCACTCCTCCTGTTGCTCTCTGAAACAAGGGTTCTTCATTCAGAGATGCTACCTAGAACCACGGAGGAACCCTTCTCTGTTGAAGAGGTTCTTTTGAAATTCACTCCATCTTTATCATTAAACTTAATTCTAAAAAATTCTATACTGTCTTAAAGGTAACTTCGGTATTTTTCAACCTGGATCGATTTTTCCATGTTTTTGTGTCTGACTGACGAATAGCGACAACGATCTCTGAAATTGGTCCAGTATTGAGGGAGAGCGCTGTAGACGACAGTTGCTCATAGGCTGCAATATGGTGCTATTGGGGCAAGCTGACACTGTCATTAACGTCCACTAAAAGTGCTTGTTTTTGCCATGACAGGCTCTGATTTTTATTATAAGTGTCTGACAACATTATGGAAAGACTCTCGCTCGAGGAGAAGTTTCGTTGTGAAATCTGGCGAGGTGACGTGTTGCTGGAAGACAACGGTGGAATAGTGGAATACATCCATGGTGGAAACGAGAATGTGAGCCTAGTTTAGTGTTATCTAAAAGATTTTCAAAGTCACGGCTGAATATTTATTTGATTTGCACCATGTCGATGAGGTCTTTGAATTCGAAGGCTGCCCATATTTATTTGAGCCAGAGTACACGGATATTCAGATTTCATAACGAGACTTCTCCTTGAGCGGGACTTTGACAAAATAACAAACAGACCGGACACCGAAAAATAAGAAAAGTGTTTTATTTCTCTGTAGGGTCTTTTTTCCATAATGTTGTCAGACACTTCTAATAACAATCTGAGCCTGTCGGTGGCAAAAACAAACACTTTTAGTCGACGTAACGTTAAATTGACGCTGCTCACTTGCCCTCGCAGCTCGTTTCACGGCTGCCGGTTACAGATTTATCCTTCAATACTGGACCAATACATGGACAATTTAGATACCAAAACACTGGAAAACAGGGTCCAGGTTGAAAAAAGAAGTAAATACTGTTAATAAATCATGTAGGTCTATCCGCAGGTCTACAGTACTACAGGACACGCCTGCTTGCGTTCTAGTTAGCTAGTTAGGTGTAGTTAACTAGTCCAACTTGTTGAATTAGCTAACTGAGGGTTTTCATTTTATTATTTAGTTTCCTCCACTGTAGCTTAGTGTGTTGTTTATTTTCACAACAGCATTTGTTTGTGCCGAGAACGGTGCAATCAACGCAGTGGATTACACAAAATAACACGCTGACTGTCTCTCTCACTCTCTCTCTGGTTTTACGGTCTCCTCCTGGAGATAAATTAATGGAAAGCAGCCGATGCAGTTTTGGAGGTTTGCCGGCCTCTAACGGGTCCAGACGACAGGGAGCTCACACTTTCAGCCCAAGAGAAAACAAGAGAAAAGCCCCGTCAGAGAAATAAATGAATCACAATCAATCACAAAAGCCCGTTGCGGTGTGGCCGGCGTGCGGCAGTGCGGCTCCTCGGTGCAGCAGCAGCCAGATGGCCGCCTCGCCAGGACGAGACGGTAAAAGAGAGCGAGTGAGAGAGTTGGTGTGTTGCTCTAATTCTTGTCTCATTTGTGGTCTGATAAACAGTAAATTCATCTAAACTGGTTTCATCGAAACTGGGTTGAAAACGATGTAATATTGTTAAATTACGTCTGACTATTAACCACAACCCCGTTCTCTGTTTGGGAAAGAACGTTAACCAAAAAACAGGAAGTAAAACTGGCTGGAGGGGGGCTTTAAAAAAGTACGTTTCCCCGTTTTCCGGCGCGTTCATGACGTTGAATGTGACACAATAGAAAGAAAGAGAATGGCATACTCGTTTACTGCTGGTTTAATTTTAGTTGGTTTTCCTGTGTTTAAAAGACCTGCCTGTACGCGCTAATTATGGGGAAAAAAGGGTATAACAATGCTTCTCCATCTATAACATCAGAGTTTGGGAAATTGACACTGAAGTGGACTATACTTTATACCGACATTTTAGCACAAAGTTCACTTACTGGAAAATGAATATAATATTTGTATTTGACCATTTTCATAAAAATTCATGAATTGTGGTTTTTATGTTGAATATTATTCTTGTCATGGCAGGAACGATTCAGAAATAGCTATTTGCATCCTAAAACTGCCCAGAGACCAAGAGTAGTAAAGATTAGGGTTAACCACTAGATGGATATGAATCTTATTTTCATACAAAATCAAATTTCAATCAGAATTAATATAATAATAAAGAAATAGTTCATGGGGGCTTAGTGGTGGCCTAGCGGTTTAAGATCCTGACCGTGTAACCGCAACTCCACTGTTTCGAGTCCAGCGGTGTACCTTTGTTGTTTATCATTCTCTACTGTCTCCTGTCCAATAAAAGCTTAAAAATGCCTACTTTTAATAACTACCTTGAAAAAAGAAAACCTTATATTTATAGCCCTGCCTTTCCACCACATCTAATCTCATCTATTAAAATGTAACCTAATCTATCTTTAGAAACACAGGAAGGTTTTATTAAGGATGTTAGTGTTCAGAGAGGTAATCACATTCAGCTAAATGTCCAACATGTCCAAAACATGATTGCTGTTGTTACCTTGACCTCCCTCTCCTGAAGGCCTTTGGCTGAATGAGCTTTGACGTGCTTTCTTAACGAGCTGGGATCGGTGTAACGCTTGGTGCATCCCGGGATCTGACAAGCGTACGGCTTCTGTGAACAAACCACAACATGAAGAGATGATGAGAAGTGAGGAGGAACTATGAGGCAATACCGATGTGTGTTTTCATGTTCCAAAAACATAATCTGACATATAACACATTAACACAAAACATGACACTATCTGTGGATACTTAAAAACAAAACAGAACCAGAAACACACAACACATCCCTAATGTTTATTTTATTTATATTCATTTTATGAGTGTTCATTTGTTTATGGTACTTTAGGTTCATGGTTGACAAAATCAGTGCTGGAAGATGTACTCACATCTTTTACTTAAGTAAAAGTACCAATACCATGATGTATTTACTCCATTACAAGAAAAAGTAATTCATTTAAAATCGTACTTGAGTAAAAGTACAGAAGTATCATAATCAAATTGTACCTAAAGTATGAAAAGTAAAAGTGCCATTATATTATTATTATTATTATTATTATTACACATATATTACATTACATACTATTGTGAAGTGTGGTAGTATAGTCCTGTGGTTCCCAACCTAGAGGTTGGTTTTCAAATTTCAAGTTTTTATTTGTCACATACTCAACATATCTCTACATTGTGCAGTGAAATGCTCTGTTCACCCCTTCAGTACTGTGCTAGACGTAATAAATATCAAAATACAATATATTCAACAAACAAAATGTATACAACAAAAATAAGATGATATAAAATATTGCTCCAAAGGGTCACAAAATAAATCTGAGGGTTCGTGAGAGGATTAATTAATGGGGTAAAAAACACAATAAAAACAAAGTTCTGCTACACGAATGTCCAGAAACATTTTTGGACTTTTCCCTAATCTTTGATTTTTAGTGAAATATTGGATAATCTTTCATCTCTTTGTGATTCAAAGAGCTCTTTTCTTTCAGTTATTCAAATTAAACTGATTTAATCTTTAACAAATTGTGTTCTACTAACTGATCATATGTTTGTTTTTTGTAACTACTGTAGTAACTATATCTGTCAAATAAATTTAGTGGAGTAAAAAGTATAAAGTTGCATGAAATGGAAATACAAGTACCTCAAAATTGCACTTGAGTAAATGTATTTGGTTACTTTCCACCACTGGACAAAATGGTACAGACTGAACCCTCTATTATATACTCTATACTTTACTTTATATCGAGACTCACACAAATTTAGGACTTTGTAAATCAGGTCCCAACATTCACCACATGATGTCGTTTAAGGAAATGATGTCAAACACAAAATATAATTGTGTTTATAAATAAAAGTACAATTTAAAATGAGTCACATCCAGATGGTTTACATGTGTGATACTGTGTACAGCAGTCCTGTGTATTATACACACAAACATTTAGGATAAATGTGGTTACTTAGCGTGACATCTGTACTAACAGAGAGAGGAAGGACATGAAGATTATGTCAACATTGTACATAACGCACTCCTCAACTGAAAATGGAGTTTATTTACCTTTCGTCTGCAGGCTTAAGGAGAGGAAGAGAGAGAAGAGTTAAGAGGAATAGCTCAGATATACATCCTCATGATCAGCCATAAATCAACTTATTCAGTAGATCATCATCTATCTGCAATCAGCGTATAAATGAAAGACCATGTATTTCAGTAGGTAATTTCTAGATGGAGTATACCTTCCATAGCAAAGGTTCAAAAGTAATTTCAAAATAAAAGACATTATAATAAACATCAAGAACAATGCTTGGAAATTTGTTTATATTATAAACGGAACTATTATTGGAGAAAGTTCTTACATATACAGTAGATGTTTTTGTACCATTTAACTTGAAAGCAGTAAGTTTCTGCTCTTGTGTCATCTGTATTTCACAATCTAATCAAAGTTGTAAGTTTGGACGAGTAAATGAGTCCATTTCCATGAATCTAATTCATTACAGTTCTTCCCCTTTGTTCATTACTGAGTATTTCACCAAGTGGAGTGAATTAAGTTTTCATGAAAACACATGAACATTATTTAGTTGAATCTTCCAGGTTTATGTGCCAGAATCTGAACATCACAAGTCAAAAATAATGAACTGCGTAGTTGTACCAAGAACTAGGGCTGCAACTAAAGATTATTTTCATTATCGATTAATCTGTTGATTATTTTATTATAGTTGTGTGCCTATAAAATGTCAGAAAATGGTGAGAAATGTTGATAAGAGTTCCCCAAAGCCCAAAATAACGTGCTCAAATGTCTTTTTTTTGTCCACAACTCAGAGATATTCAGTTTACTGTCATAGAGGAGTAAAGAAACTAGAAAATATTCACATTCAAGAAGCTGGAATCAGAGAATTTTGACTTTTTCTTCTTAAAAAATTACTCAAACCGATTATCAAAATAGTTGGGGATTAATTTAATAGTTGACTTAATCGATTAATCGTTGCAGCTCTACCCAGAACCAACTAACCCACTGTTTATTAAATTAAAGGCTCTGAAATTCAGAGATTTGATAGGTTTCTAAAACGGCACAAGTCATGTATTAGGTCAAAACGACAGAAACTACCAAAGTAGTATTCAAAAGTTGTTTAAAATAAAAGAAAGTCAGTATGATTTCTGAGAAATATGCATGTTCAGGAAACAAAAGGGCCAGGACTAATGTTAAAAAAAATCCCTAGATTTCTGTTAAAGGGGTTAATTTGTAGTGAGGAACTGAAAATATTTAGCACACTTAAAGACAGAAAGAGAGAAATTTCAAATTTCAAATGTGCAATTACTCTAACACATATCTGGCATCGGAGCAAGTAAACCTCTACACACTGGCGTGTTCAGGGAGTGGCCTAGGGTGGCACGGGCCACCCCTGAAATCTGATTGGCCACCCCAAGTGCCACCCCAATATCTTAAAATATGATTGGCTATATGCCCAGTCAGAGGCGGGCCACGGCACTGAATGTAAACTGCACTCTTGTTTAGAGTTGCAGTTCCTTCTCAAACCTGAGAGGCAGAGATGCGCTAAAGTAGTATGTAGCCTGCAAAAATAAAGGCGCGAAGAAGAAGAAGTTTGAGCAGGTGAACCTACAGGTGAAACAAACTCAGTCTATCGAAGCAACACGTCTCTGGAGCGTCGTCGTGAAAGATGTGAGTAGCCTACATTTTACTACACTTACTGTGCCTGTAGTTAAACGCTGTAACGGTAATAAGCTAAACATTTACCCTGTCTTGTTTTATTTCTTTTTATTGTAATTGGCACAAGGCTGTCATCATCTCATCTCATTAGCAAACACTGTTTTGACTGTCAACGATGCTAAAGCTACTATTTAGCCATCTAGCCCTCCCAGTCAGCAGTGCTGCATGTGAGCGGAGTTTTTCAGCTCTAAAGCTCATTAAAACTCATTTGAGGACAACCATGCTAGACAACAGACTAAGCCATTTAGGTTTGCTAAGTATTGAGTCAAGAAGAGCGAGGGCACTCAACATGGATGATTTTATCAAAGTGTTTGCAAGCAAACACAAGAACAGGCGAATTGCACTGTTTTAACCCTCCTGTTTTCCTCAGGTCAAGGAAGGAAGAAGGGAGGGAGGAAGGACGGAATGAAGAACAGAGGAAGGACAGAGGGAGGAAAGAAAGAGAGAAGGACAGGAAGAAGGGAGGGAGGAAGGAAGCAAGGAAGGAAGGAACTGTCAAAACAGATTGGGTCTCTTGAATGGTAATACTAGGTAATACTAGAGTAACCAACACTGTAGCACATGTAAAGTTTATAATTTGTTTGGTTAAATAATTTGTTCAAAGAGGCGTATGTTTTCTAAATATGTTTGCACTTTATAGGCGGAGAGTGACTGTGTTTTTTAATGTGCATTGTTTTCTTATGTTGGCTTTTGGAGTCACAGGTTATTTTGTAGCATTATTACTGTAACAAATCAGTGTTGAAACAAGATTTGTTACAAGTGATGTAAGCTTTTTTATGCACACATAAGCTCTGGTAAGATCAGCTATCTCTGTTGATAAAATATTCTACTCGGTCTGTACCTCCAACCATTTACATTGTTGCACATGTAAAGTTTTGCACAGTTTTGTCAAGTAAATATTTTGCCCAAAGAGTCTTATTTATTTTAATTTTGTTGGCACTTTATAAAGTGACTGTTTTAGAATAAGGATTTTCTTTTGTATGTAACCTACTTTGGGAATTTACAAATTATTTTGGCATTATTTAACAGTTCACTTTACAATGTTAAAACAAGGTTTGCTGGTATGTGAGGAGGGATGTGACTTTTGTTTATACCTGGGAGTTCAGGTTTCTCTGTTGCTGAGAATACTACAGTAACTTACTACACTGTGGCACATGTGACAAGTTTTGTCAAGTAAATGTTTTGCCCAAACAGGCTTATTTATTGTAATTTTGTTGGCACTTTATACAGAAAGTGCATTGTCTTTTTTGTATGTACTGTATATCATACCTTGGAAGGTTGTTTTGAGGTTAGAATAAAGTATGGTAGTTTTCAATCACATTTGTATGTTGCCTTTTCCTGAATGTTGTGACTAGTAGGTCTGTTCTTGCTTGCAGTGTTAGTAAGTGAAGTAGATATGGGTTGTGGAGACAAAAATGGTAAATTAATGCTATGCCGACACCTGGGTGTGGGTGTGTATTTTCTTGTGTGTGTGTGTGTGTGCGTGTGTGCGTGCATACGTGAGTGTATATGTCTGCGCAGGCGCTCCTGCTCACACTTCATGCCACCCCTGCATAAGTCAGTGCCCCACTGGTGCCACCCCTATCAAAAATGTCTGGACACGCCCCTGCCTCTACAGTGCCTACCCGCTGGCAAAAATTGGGCAATATCTTGCTCTCATGAAACCATTTCTGAACAATGTTCCCTGGGAGGTGAAAAGAATGATGAAGTGTTAAACTCTACTGTCCTTGTATGCTTAGTGATTGCATGCATAGTGGTTGTGTCAGCTGCTAAAAATTAGGACATAAATTGATGAATATACATGTCAGAGTGCAATTATGTGTGTCAAAACTATACAAATATTGAAATACATAAATCGACAGGACAGCTTAAACAAAGCTTTCCTTTGTAATGTTGCAATTCAAGATGTTTATGACTGAAATGCTTTTACTAAACAAAGTAACGAAGCAGTCAAAGCCAACAGAGAACAACAAAATCCAGTGTTTCATTTGCTGTTTTGATTGTTCACTTATCATCATTTCCCCATTGATTGGTCTTGTTGATTTCAACATTTGCTGTTTTATCTTTATCTAAAAAATCAATACAGTCTTAAAAACGCATTAGGTAACAAATCATGCAGGAATTGCGGCGAGATGCCCGTTTATACGGATAAAAAAATCCAAAAACGAGCTAAATGTTCAGGTTATTTTAGTTGAGACACGTCTGCAAGAGACTGACCTCATTTTGGAAACATATCTTTCATAACGCTCTTATTTATAACATTAGTAACACAATACAAGATATTTAGTCAAACTTCAATAACTTGCATTGACACCAGTCTTTTCTTGGTTGGTTGTTATTCTATATTCAGCAATTATTTACATTCTCTGGGGCTCTGTGATGGCGCCAGATGTGTCTGATCCTTGATTTGTGACGCAACTGCGAAGCCGCTATTAGCCAGCGTGAAACCACAAAAAGGAGAAAATAACTTTCTCCTCTTGTTGTAATAACACTGCAGTGCAACGCACAGCTCCATCTCACCCGTGTAATAAGAGATCTGATTTGCTGGATTACTGCTAAATCCTCATTGCTTGTCAGCAGGAGTAAAAATAACTGTGGTTTATAGAATAAATCCACAGCAGGTATGTAGTTTCACAATCCAAAAGAATGTTCTGTACTGTGTGCAGACAGAAGAGGAAAGAGGGGAGCAGCACTTTCAAGTGAACCCCTTATTACCAACAAATATTGTATCATAAAGAAGTCTGTGTATGTAAAGCCTACAGGAGATTGAGGTTTTATATGTTTTAAAGTGATGGCTTTTTGTCATTAAGACATGGATGGCTTTTATATAAATGTTCCTAATGATTTTATGCAGACGTGAAATGTGATGGAAGATCCTGTACTTAAAAGAGTACTTCAACGATTAAGCATTGCACTCCTAAGTATCAAAATTGATGCAACAGAACCAGAGATATCGCCTTTTTTGTTCCATACATTCCTTGTCAAAACCTGGCTTATACATTACCCACAATGCAACTCGACCGCTGACATAAAATCTTCAAAGTGAGCTGTCAAATAAATGTAGTGGAATAAAAAGTACAATATTTGCCTCTGAAATCTAGTTAAGTAGAAGTATCATAAAATACCTACAAATTGTACTTAAAGGTACAGTGTGTAGGTTTTGGCGGCATCTAGTGGTGTGGTTGCAGATTGCAACCAACTGAATACCCCTCCGCTCATTCCTTCCTTTTATCTACAGCTCACGTTACCGCAGTTTCACAAGCGTGTTGAAGAACTACGGTGGCCTTCAGGCAACATAAAAACATAAAAAGGCTCTCTCTAGAGCCAGTGTTTGGTTTGTCCGTTCTGGGCTACTGTAGAAACAGGGCGGACTCTGGGAAGAGGACCCACTCCTTTGTAGATATGATGGCCTAAATAAATAAAAAAATAAATGTACTTGGTTACTTTCCACCACTGGAAGAAGAGTGTTTTCTGTTTTCTCTCAGGTTGCATTAGAGGTAGATTTCATAACTTTTTTTGCCGCAGAAGCCTTAATTCATTACCGTCTCCTCCACTTCTCTGAATCCCCTGATAAATTCTCCCATCAGTTTCATCATATATGGTTATTATTAGATGGTGAATTCTGCTGCCTGGTTTTATAAAGTTGAACAGAGCAAAAGCAGAGAATGACAAGATGTTGAGTTGAGACTCTCATGTGAAACCATGTAAAGCTCTTCGTGTCTTGTTGTGTTCAATACTAAAATGCCGTTCACTGGGTTCATATTATAGATACACTTTCATGCTAGAATAAGGTGCTTTTTAATGTAAAGTGTATTCTTAAAGACGTGTTAGTGTGGGTGGCTGTGCGTGACTGACCGTGTCCAGATGTGTGCGCTGGTGTTTGGCCCGGTCGCTGGAGTTGCTGAAGGCCTTGAGGCAGCCAGGATGCTGACAGATGTACGGTTTCTCTCCTGTGTGGCTCCTCAGGTGTATCTTCAGGTTCTCCAGACGTGAGAACGCCTTGGAGCAGCCCTCAAACTGACAAGGAAAATATAAACAAACAGTCTTACTACAACCTGACACATCCACCATTTAAAGAGAGTGACATACAATATCTAAAAAGAAAAGGTTTCTTTGGTTAGAGTAGGAGTTAAAGGCAGCTTAAAGGTAAGTTAGGTCAGGTCAAACTACAGAGTGGTGTCATAGGGCCCAGTAGATTTATGGCCGCATAGTCTGATAGTCCCACTGCAGGGCCTAGTGATAGGTCAAAATATCATTTAACATAAAGACTGGGCTTTCATTAACCTGACCCTGTCAGATGGTTTGTTACACAGAACATGAATCTGAGAAGCCGT
The DNA here is from genome assembly GCF_043250625.1 of Sebastes fasciatus. NCBI lineage: Eukaryota > Metazoa > Chordata > Actinopteri > Perciformes > Sebastidae > Sebastes > Sebastes fasciatus. The sequence goes on along the minus strand of NC_133805.1, from coordinate 28,509,067 downwards.
CATTGGAGACTGCTTGGAAAAGGGCAGGCACTTTCAAAAAATACTTGGCAGGTGATTGGATGAACCATCTGTCAATCAAACTAATGAAAGCAAAACTATCTGAAACATCGCCTTCAGTGCCGTTCTTTGCTCTTTTTTCATTGAAGAAATACTCTAGTTCAGAAAAAACTGATGCTATTGCAGCATCTACGCTAACCTCTTCAGGAGCCACCATTGTTGTTTAGAACCAACAGGCACCTCTCTGTATCGTCTCTCTGAATGGTCTCCACTGGTCTCACACACATAAGCCACGCCCGTAGCTGCTGTAGCTCCTCACAAGATGCCGATTGATACTGTGTGTTGATAACTATCTTTGATGCATATTTTGCATAATGATAGACGGAAGAACCATTCAAACAGGGACAAAATGTGATAATGCAAAATGCAAGGCAGTTTGAATTTCATTGGCGCTTTTAAAAGGTCCAGTGTGTAGGATCTAGCAGTCTGTCCAGTCAACCAACTGAAACCTCTCCAGTGTGCCAAGCATGTAGAAGAACTACAGTAGCCGACGCAAAAACACAAATGGCCCTATCGAGAGCCAGTTGTACTGTAGGGCATTTGGAGGGGAGCCAGTGTGTAGTGTGTATGAGAGAAGTGAGTGGTGAAGCAAGAGAGAGAGAGCGGCGACGACGGGAGCGAGTAACATTATCGACTCCGGCCCAAGCAGGAAAAGTTAATAGTGTTTGGTTTGTCCGTTCTGGGCTGCTGTTGAAACATGGCGGAGCAACATGGCGGACTCCGTGAAGAGGACCTACTCCCTATATAGGTATGAAGGGCTAACGAAACACAATTCTTATTTTCAGGTGATTATACACTCAAGAAAACATACTTATTAATATTATATTCAATTTCTGCCAATAGATCCCCTTTAATGTTACACACTGGTCCTTAAAAGTATTTTATATTCATGTAAACATGTATAAATCCTCATTTTGATCTCAATTCTGGTAACCAAAAGAAATTAAAACGTCAGAACTTTTATCTTCTTATACAAATCACATACAGATCCCGTCTGCACCTTTTAAAAGTATGTTGGCCTGCAACTAACACATAATAAAAATCACACTTTCACATTACAGATGAGTGATGTTGAAGTCTGATCCAACAAAAATAACTAGCAAAGTGGTAATATATCACACTATAACTTCATACATTTTAGGTTATTGAATCATAAACGTTAGGCAATGACCTTTTCCCACATAGCACACACACACACACACACACACACACACCAGACTGTGGTAGGTTCTGGTAAAAGCGTTTCTGTTGGACTCAAGCCAGACAAGAAGCAAATATCAGCAGGCTGCACACTGCAGGCCGTAAAGTGAAGCTTTATATCTTTACAGAAACGGTGTCACATTCAATCTCACAGACTTAAAATGACCAGTGTTTTCATTTCTGGCATGTAAGTCAAAGTTTAAATGGAAATATTTCTCATGGTTTGATTTAAACCTCCTGGAGCTTCAACAGGGAGTTAGAGAGAACATTTAGACGGTCACAGGAGAGGATTTTAAAACATTTTCCAGGATTCAAACCATTCTCGATTCACTTTATGAGGTAAATCCAACACATTTTGAACGTTTTTAATGAGTTTCATTCATCATTAGATACAAATAATTGTCATCTAACAAAGAGAAGGATAAAGACATAAAATGAAGGCAAATCATTGTGTTTGTTGAAGGTTAACATGATATTTAAATGAAACCATATATTTTAGAGATATTTAAATGAGGATTAATATTGTTTTGCAAACGACTCTTCAAATGAGATCCTGGTCCAATTCTTAAAGTAAAATAAAAGAATAAAGCATTTTATCCTTTTTAAACTAATCCAGAGGAAAATATGGAAACGTTTTTTCTACCCAATACTCATTCCAGGGGTTTTATTAGGTCTTGCTAATGAGTCAGTAAATGTCAGTCACCTCGTTTAGTTTAATAAGTCTCTGCATAAAAAACACTACATCATGTTGAAATTAATCCAAGGCTTGAAATCGTCTTGACAAACAACAAAAAACAAAAACAGATATTAAAAGCAACCCATAAAAAAAAAAACAGACCAGTGACTGAATATATTCAAATGCTCAAAAACACATAAGAATACACATCTACAGGTATATGAATACACACAGATTATAGATTAAGACTCTTCATGGGATGGGAAACTGAGGACGTAACATGTTAAACATGCTGCAGATTTATGTGAACTGAGCTGACACACTTAAACGCATTAGTTTGAGTTGTTTGAAAGGAGGAAAGTCAATTTACCCCATGGCTACTGTAGTGAAAACATTATTTAAAAAACAAAATGTAACCCCACCCATACAAATATAATTTATATAGCTCCTAAATAGAAACAGATCTCTTAAATCTTTGACGGAGTATAAATACAAGCACGGCTTTATTAAAGCTCTGTTACAGTTTGTTATTTCCTGTGTGTTTCCTTAAAGTCTCTGTTACCAAAATAATGATGTTTCCTTTATTTGTACATAAAAATGGGGGGATCAAAACAAATCTAAAACATTCAAGGAAACTGGAAACTCACTGACATTTAAAGAGGTTCAGGTCATTTGTCATGTTTCCCATTTAAATCATTTGATTATCGAATGTTTGTACTTAAAGGATTGCAGGCTGGCAATATTTAACAGAATGAAAATACCAAGCCACCAATGTGTTAATTAATCTGTCAATACTTTCTGCCTTCCTGTCTGTGGCTCTGAGCTCCAAGCCCATCGGTTCCTAATGAAGACATGCATTTTTTTTAAAAAGTGACTCACAAACTTATAGTTTCCTTTTTTTAAAAAAAGGTTTGGAGATGGGTTCTCATCACATCTCGTCACATACGGCCACTTTGTCACGCTCTTTGGCGTCACTTTAAGTTTTGACAACAAAACCACTCAGTTGTTTTGGAAAGAACAACATGGTTGGGCTTAAAACTACTACGTTTGTAAAGTGAAAATGACACTGAACGTTGTAAACACGAGACAGGAATGAACAGCTGATTGCAACGTTAAAGTGAAACTTAACACAAAGGACATGAACAGCGGTCTCCTGGACAAAATCTACGTCATCACACTCCCAGCGCAATTTCTCTGAACGTTTACTCAAAACTTAAAATAGTCAATCACGATTAATCCCATATTTGTATCTGTTCAAAATGTACCTTAAGTCAAGTTTTTAATACGCTTATCAACATTGGAGTGGGCAAATATACTGCTTTATTCAAATGTATGTATATATTTATCATTGGTAATCCATTAACAACACAAAACAATGACAAATATTGTCCAGAAACCCTCACAGGTACTGTATTTAGCATAAAAATATGCTCAAATCATAACATGGCAAACTGCAGCCCAACAGGCGACAACAGCTGTCAGTGTGTCAGTGTGCTGACTTGACTATGACTTGCCCCAAACTGCATGTGATTATCATAAAGTGGGCATGTCTGTAAAGGGGAGACTCGTGGGTATCCATAGAACCCATTTTCATTCACATATCTTGAGGTCAGAGGTCAAGGGACCCCTTTGGAAAATGGCCATGACAGTTTTTCCTCGCCAAAGTTTGGAGCGTTATTTAGCCTCCTTCCCGAAAAGCTAGTATGACATGGTTGGTCATAGTTGGTATGTTGATTCCTTAGGTTTTTATAGTTTCATATGATACCAGTATCTTCACTCTAGCTTTAAAACTGAGCCCGGTACAACCTCAAAATTACAAGTTGCGTTAAAGAAATTAGTGCTGTTAAAACAAATTTGCGTTAACGTGTTATTGCGTTAACTTTGACAGCCCTAGTATATACAGTAGATAGATATAGATATAGATATAATCAGGTTTGGCTACACAGACATCACTAGTTATAGGATCATTGTTGGTTTTGGTCTTTTCATGGGATTTGTTGACAGTAAGGAAAATATGAAATATGAAATATCACAGGACTTTAAAGGTCCATTAAATGCATTCACACATGAATGTCATTTCAGCATCATAAATTATGACTGATGACTCGACCAGGTGGATTAAAAACACTTGTAGTAACAGCTGTCTGATCTGAGACTTGACATATAACGAGCTGCTAAATGAGGCTGAATTCATTAACGCACACTGACTACATTCATGTGAGAGATTCATTTTTCCACCGCTGCACTAGGAATGACTTAATTTACATGTTTTGGCCTGAGCGCTTTATGAAAATAAAATGACGTTATTCACGTAGTTCAAGTGTGACTGACTTTTCTTTGTTGATGTTGATTTAATTTCATTAATCTGTTTGCAGGCGACTCGCCACGGTAATAAATTCACAAGCTGGCAGCACATTAGGTCATTTTTTAATGAACTAATTCACTTAAGAAGGAAGTGTGTCCCGGAGTGAAGATTTGTGAATGAATTATTTATCTCAGGTTGATGACAGCGAAGGAGTCGCTTGGGAGTTACGGGTAGAGTTAGTCACTCTCAGGGACGGGGATTTGGAGCCGAACTGAAGGTCATCATGGGACGGACGTGTTCAAGCAGCAAAAGTTGAGTTTCAAAAAATGACTCATGATAGAAGTGATGCAGGGTGACGCTGTGCTGGGGCTCAAAGGCCACTGTTGTGACGGTCAATGCAGAAACCTCACAGTCTCCGTCTCCTCTTGGACCTAACTGGTCTGGTTTTGTCGTTCTTGGATGTGCGTCTTGAACTTTTCAAAATGCATGTGCTTCTTTTGTCGTATTTTTGTCATTCTAAGGTTTATAGTCCATCACACTTTTAAACAGCCTGCACGTTTCACAAGACAAGCTGCTCAGAAACATGAAAAGGCAGAAAATGCTCAGAAGTTTCTCTGTAGGAGCAAACATCACAAAATATAACATCCTATGCTACTTAAAATGATGATCCTTAAGATTTCTATGTAATCAAAACCCATCTTTGATACTATTCATGGTCGGCACGGTCACATGTGACAAAGAAATGCCGCAAACTCACATTTGAGAAGCTGCAACTAGAAAATATTTGTCTTTTTTGATTGAAAAATTAATGAAACATCGAAACGTGACTATCAAAATAGTTCTCGATTAACTTTCTGTCGATCAACTAATTTATTAATTGACTAATAGTTGATATCGATATTATGGAAAAATATTTCTGACAAAGTAGCTGCTCAACAAGTGTTTGCTGCCCCACGAATTCTGGCACTTGTAGTCTTAATCCTCACTTGCTGTTACCACGGTAACCGCAGGTTAAATCAAATTGACCGAGACATAACGATAAAAACTTTATGTGCATGTTTCAGAAGAGGATTAACTTCAAAAAGGCAGGAAAGACTTTTCTCTGCGGGAACATAGTTTCTACAGGAATTAATGATTTATCAGTTTATTACATCACTACTTAATTGCATTTGTCAGAATAACCACAGGGCGATCAGCAGGTTTTTGGATGCTCAGTGCTACAGACACATCCTCCATTCATTCAACACTGCCACGTTTCTTCCTCTCTGGCATGCATGAGTAAGGGAAACCTGTCGTAAGGGGAGGAAACCGTTTGATCGTTTCTCAACAAGACTCTTGATCATCGGCTGCACAGTCTGAGAGAAGTCGAGACCGTCTGTGAGCAGGTTAAACCTCTAAACGGCCCATTTGAAGTTGGAAAGGATGAGATTTGTTTTGACTGACTGAAAATGGTTGCAACAGCATCGGTGGAGCTAAGCTGCAGAGGTTGCCAGTTTGATTCCTGCATTTTGTTTGCCTAAGCCATGGATTGAGTCAATGAAAAGCCTTGCCTTCATTACCGATGAGTCGCTCTTAAATTAAAGGAAAATCTTACTAGCTGACAACCTTAATGCTTTCCAGCATAATTAACTGGACAATGAAAAGAGGAATTTATAAAAGACTTAAACATGAAAAGATAACTTAATAACAAATGACAAGATAAACTAGAGACCATGTTGAGATGGGATCACACCAGCCGCTACGCCAAATCAGGCCAGGGGCGCAAAGTGGGTGGGTGGGTGGGTTGGGGGGGGGGGGGCAACGGCTCCTTCCCCCCTTTCCGGCGCCCTTGCTCGGACAAAACCCATCTTCATACTTCATTTTGATCTCACCTACACATCAGTAAAGTTTCGTGACTGCATCTTGCTGTTGTTGTTACAAAATCTGTCTCCAGACATACAGTATAAACACCTGGCAAAGTACTCAAAACCCGCTTTAATGGAGGACGGAACCTGACAAAATTTCAAATAAATTAATAAATAAACAAATTAGTCAATAAATAAATGAACATATTATGAAATGTAGCAAAAATAATATTACAAATAAATGTAGCCATTAATTAATTGATCAAATGTGACATAAATTAATATTTCTGTTTAAATGTTCTTCTTTATTTATGTATCTTTGTATTAATTCCCTTATTTATTTACTCTTCTGTTTAATTTTCCCTTTTATTTATTTATATATTTATTTCTATTAATTTTCAACTTTATTTATTATTTATTTGTATCTATTTATTTATATATTCATGCACGATGCCCTTTGCATTTCACCCCTTATTTATTTCCCCAAACTTATTGTGATTAACCAAACCAAAGCAAAACCTACTGACTCACCATGCATTTATTGGGTTTTTCTCCAGAGTGGACCCTCATGTGGATGAGCAGCTTGTAGCGAGCGTTGAAGGGTTTGTGGCGTCGCACGCAGCCGGCCCAGAAACAGGAAAACTCTTCCCCTTTGCGCTGGTCGATGTGCACCTTCTCGATGTGCCTCACCAGCTCCTCCTGGCTGTTGTAAGTGGCACTGCAGTCGATCCAGTGGCACGACAGGTCCTGTTGGTCCGCTGTGGGGTCCTGGCCAACAGGTCCATTAAGCCTCTGGAAATGAAGTGGGTTGCTGACCTCCTGACCTTGAAGCGGCTGGCCCACATGGAACAGCTCCCCCTGCTGGTTGTTAACTTGAAACGGTTCCCTCTTACATGGCGAGAAATCATCTACAGGCTCTTGTTTTATTGAGTGATACTCTTCCTGTATCTTTCTTTGTAGCTGAGGAGTCTTGTTGCCACCAGGTGAATCAGAAAGAGGCAAGGAAGATGCAAAAAATAGAGATGAGGAGGAGGAGGAGGAGGAAAGAGAGGAAGGTGGAGAGCCAAAAGGAGGCGATGTGGTACAGCTGGTGAGCATATAGGATAACGGGAGGGAGGGCTGGGGGTAACAACTGAACCTCTGGGTGTTGTTTTTAGGATCTGTGTGCGCTGTGGTGGCAAAGTCCTCCATAGTCTTTTCTATGTGGGATCCAGCTGTCTTACAGCTGAGCAGGGAGGTGAGATCCCGGCCCAATGAGGACAGGGACAGGGAAGTCCTTGGAAGACAGCACACACCCAGACCACCTGAATGTATCGAGGACTGACAGAAGCCACCAGAAGACAGCGGCGCCTGGGGGTCCTCGGCATCCTCAAACACACTTCCAAAACCAGGAAGAGTCAGCTGGACGTCTGGAGGCCCGAGGTCAGGGGGCCACATCCTGGCCCCCCGCTGGCTGACTTCCACCAAGAGATCCTTTCAGTAAAAACGTTGATTCTGATCGATTAGATAAAACCATCTACAGCATCTTTCAGTTCTCAATTGTAATCAAATTAGCGCCATTTTCAGCGGTTGGCATCTTCTCATTCAGCATGCGTAATCTTCTGTCATTTGTTCCAAACTGCTGCGTGGTCAGTCGTCATCTCTCGTGCTGCACTGTGGGAGACAGAAACCAAACCCAGATGAGTCATATTAAAAAGACAAACAATACGAATAATACAGCACACTTTCTGAAACACAACACATTAACAGCTTTGAGAACCAGCGGGTGAAGAAGTAACTAGATCTTTTAGTGAGTAAATGTACCAATACAAAAAATAAAACTAGTAAATCTTACTTCAGTGAAAGCCCCTAAATATTATTAGAAAAGTGTACTTAAATTATCAAAAGTAGGAGTAAAAAAAGGCTCCTGTGGCTGTAGCTGGTCATGGTGGAGCTAATTTTAACTAGTTTATACAGTTTGGTAGTTCAGTCCAGTGGCTCCCAACCTGAGGGGTTTTGTGATGATTAACACAAATCTGTATTAATTTTCAGGACTTTTCTCTTATCTTTGCTTTTTGGGGGGAATATAATACGAACAGTGATTTAAATTAAACCAGGCAAGAAAACATATGAAGTTACAAAACATGATAATAATGCATCATGTTTTAAAAGTTCATCATATGTTTTGTTAGTAAAATATGTTAAACTACCCAAAGGTATATAAAATACTTAAAATAACTTCCTCAGTAATAATAATACAATAATACATTACATACATACAAAACACTCACTGGGATAATTTTTCTACATAATGAGTACTTTTACTTTTGATACTTTAAGTACATTTTGCTGATAATACTTGCGTACATGTACCTAAGAAATATTTTCATTGCAGAACCTTTAATGGAGTATTTTCACAGTCTAGTATTCCTATTTTTACTTAAAGGTCCTATATTGCAAAAAGTGAGATTTTTTTGTCTTTTTTTTATAAAGCAGGTTTAAAGGCTGTATAAATACTGTGAAAGTATCAAAACGCTCAGTCCATGGAAAAATACACACAGCCTGTATTCAGAAATAGTGCCTTTAAACGAGCTGTTAGGATTTCTGTAATTTTGTGATGTCACAAATATACAATATTTAGACCATTACACAGTTTTAACATTGTAAACATGTCCCAGTTTATTTCCAGTTGCAGTGTATGTGAATGACATCAGCTGACAGGAAGTAAACATGGACCCAAGCTGTTGCCTAGCAACGTAATTCCGTTGAAATGAGCCAAAACAAAGCATTTCAGATAGAGGGTAAACGTAGGTATATTCAGATAAATTCATGTTTTTTTTAACATTAAAGCATGTAAACATGTTATAGTAGAAACACAAAATACAAGAATGGACCTGAAAATGAGCATGATATGGGACCTTTAAGTAAAGGATCTGAATACTTCTTCCAGCCTTGCCTCTGGAGCCACAAAAGGCTTTACAACTTGTTTTTCACATATCCAGTAGTAGCTCCCCAACAGCTGTAAACAGTTTGATGAGTAAAATTCCCCTTTGAGTGCAGAGCTTGAGCAAATGTACATAATACATTCCACCACTGTCACTCGGGATTCCTTTTTATTGCGATGTTGTAAAGCTATGACTCAGCTGCTGCTGTGACAATTTGCCATGCCATTTGAAGAGTTGAAACATAAAACCCAAAATGTGTCACACTCTGAAAGTTATTCCCTCATTTCCAGCCATTGGCAACTCTGCATTCAATCATGAACAACAAATGGACCGAGGTGACCAGCAGAGAAGGTCACAGATGAAGTAAAACCAAAACAAACAGCGTGTCCGACCGTCTTGTCATCAGGCTTCAGTCAAACAGCTCTGAGTGCGACGCTGCAGCGAGTGTATATTTGGTTTCCTTTGAGCTGCTGTAACAGTCGGGGCTGATTCATTACTGCAGGCATTAAGGCCACCCTTGTAGCAAACAGCCAGTCGTTGTGTGGCAGCCGATTGCCTGGAACCTGGTCCAGATGCTTGTTAACAGAGGACGAGTAATGGACCACATCTCTCTGCTAGCTAGTCCTGCAGGACAGGGAGGCTGGAAAATAGTGGGTCAAACAGAAGTTCCCCCACCCCTGTCACACATACAGTAGCTCTACTGTGCAATCGTCCTTGAGTGCTTATTAGAAAAGACTTGATTTCTGCCATCTGCCAGATATCGATGATCTAATTTACAACAGGATCTCTGCCACGTGTAATTAGTCATCGGAAAGAATCAATGGGAAGGTTATTTTACGAGCCAAAAACCGACACAGCTAAGATGATGAGTAAGTTCACTTCTGTAGTTATATTAGCTGACGAAGGAGTCACTAAGTGTAGGTTCATGCCCAAAGTTTCCTGGTATAGTCTGGTTTACAGTTTTATGACTCTTCCCGTAAATCGCTGGAGTTCCCCCCCCCCCGCCAGAGTCATGTAGCAGAGCAGTCATGGGAACTGTGGTTGGATGTTAATTAGAGAGGTTGCGATGTGTCTGTGTGTCAACAAGTCGAACAGGATTAATGATTCTTGCGTAGCAGAAGTGGTTTGGTATGTTTGGAACAGGATAATTGCAATCTAATACCTGTTGGCTTTGAGAGCTAAAACCAATATAGAGAGTTTTGAGGGCAAACTGTGGGATTTCAGATACAAACAAAACATTAGATTCACAACAATCAGACAATACATCTGATAAATAATCTCTAACTGGTGCTTTTTTTCACAATCAAATCAGGACACATGTAAACATTCACTCCGCCATAAATCCAACAGAGTGAAATCCAGCAGCAAATATAGCAAAAAGGGGATTTTATTTTAGCAGTGTCTATTCACAAACCACGTTGTTGCTAATCCAGAAAGAAGAGTCGAACAGTAAAACTAAGAAAAGTGTCCCACAAAGCCTCAACTGAGCCAGCAAACTTTATAAAATAGCAGGCACATCTCATGTGGTGTCTTTTAAAGACTCACTTGCTGAGGTTAGCTAAACACAGCTGTGGCATTTTAGGACAAGCAAATGTGTACTTGTCTCAACAATAAGCACTTTGGTTCTTGAATTACAAACTTTTTTTGGTGCTTTTTGGTTCAAGTGAAACATGGGAAAAAGATCCTTATTGAAGTGAGAGATGTGAACACACAGAGTAAACTAAATCCAGTTTCCTGATTCTAGTCTTCCTAAATAATCCTTGATGGTGTTACAGAGGCCTCAGAGTGGACACACAGTTACAGACTCATGAGTTAACACTGAGTCCTGTAGCTGAACTTCCATCAATACTGGCGGATATTACTATGTATTTATATTATAACTGTCAAAGTTAACGCAATAATATTGATTGTCAGTTTGATGACAGAACAGCCGGTCACTCCTGCTACCTCCTGGTTTTGAAGCTCCACTAATCAATATTTTAACAATAACAATAACAATGGATAAAATGTACTATAATAGGTGATAATACATCCGTGTTGTGTGTTTACAGCTTGTTCCGCTGCCCCCAAGTGGCCAAAAAAACAACAACAACAACAACAATCTAATGTAGCTTTAATGCTAGGTACCTTTGGAGTTGGCACGAGTAAAAAACATTTTTCAAATTTTTTAATGAAGAATTTTTCAAGGAGTTCAGGAACATTTAGCATGCAAACAGTTGAGTTTTATGTATTTTGTATTTCAAATCTAGCGAGGGGGATTGAGAAATTAGCTGAGGCTATATAAATGCTGTATGCCAGGTTGTTGGTGGTATACACTCTGGGGCGAATTCACAAAAGGATTGCGCGGCTTTTGCAGCTGCTAAACCTGCACAAATAAGACAAATAGGAACCGTGTAATTCTCAAAGCACCCGCAAAAAAAGGTGAAATGCAACCCTAACTGCTCTGCCAAGCAAATAGTGTCTCGGGGCTCCCATGCTATTTGCACGTATTTAAATTAGATGATATGCACACATTTGACACAAAATTGTCTCCTTTCTGTGCCTCACAAGGATCAGCACTGATAGCCACACACAGTTACAGTGAAATTATTAGCGTTTTCAGAGAGTTGGTGGTAAGTGAAGCACATTTTTAAGGGGTGTCACGCCCAGACTTTCCAGTGATCATGGCATATTAAATGCCAAATACAGTTTCTCTCTGTCACATTTAAACCCCTTGCCTGAAGTTTTGAGGAATGCCTCTGTGCCTCGTCGGTCAGGACCTGCAGCTCGCGGTCTGAAAATGTACTATTTTCTTTCTGCCTACTGTGTTCTTGACACAAAGGCCGCAATCTATTCTTTGTGAATTCGTCCCTCGGCCTTTACTATATGTACAGTATGTAATCAGATATGTCTTTGTATTCATGCATGAGTGCATATACAGTTTGTTCGGTCATTTCTTATGAGCAGGGAGTTGCTATCATATCACTACCAATAACAGGATCACTGAGACATATGGAATGAGCATCATGTGTTTCCAGATACTGATTTACAATCCTGACATCGCTTTTTATGATATTTCTATATAAATCATATCAGATTTTATGTGTTTGAGAAGGGTAAAAAAGTGTTGTAAATCTGAGTTCCTGGATTTAAAAAAATACATGGCGACAAATTTTGTGGGTAGAAATACCCACAGGTGCTGTATATTTCAGGTTAGGACAATATGTTTGCAAGAGAACAAACTCTCATAAATGTGGCTGGCTGACCATTAAAGAAAACATGTAAATTACGTAACTAGTTTCACAACTGTCGCTTGTGTTTTTATAAACGACATGAGAGACTGGTATCCCAGTAACAGAGAAAGTTGGACAGAGGGTGAGAGTTTACACTTCTCTAAATAAATTGAGCCTCGGGGCGTCCATTTTCAAACTAGGTTAATCCCGTGAAACCAATTTTGTGGGCTATGAGTGTGCTAATAAATCATAATTTACTCCACTTTCTGGTCATTAACCTTTATTTATCCAGAGGAAATTGAGTGAGCACAGCCGCGTGCTTTACATTCTTACACTTAAACACATTCACACCTTGGAAACCTACAGAAAGGCTACAGTTTGCTACCTGTAAACACATTTTTCAAACCTTTCAGAAAAATAAAAAATTAACCTTGTAGATACATACAACTTTTAAGCAATCGCTGTTTCCCCTGTAACCTCCAAACTCTTTAGAAAAGCTCTCAATATCCTCAAACATCAGGCAGCAGCACTTCACTTGCTATACTAATTCCCTGAGAATAACTAATTTTAATCCAGAAATAAACTTTCATTCTGGCAAATATAATCTGCCAATTTAATTTTATTACAGCTATACTATGTTTAATCTGACCCACCAGATGGTTTGTTACACAGAGCCATCTGAGAAGCCGTAATTGGAAACTGTTTGGAAAAGGGCAGGCACTTTCACAAAATACTTGGCAGGTGATTGGATGTACCATCTGTCAATCAAATTCTTGCTGAAGCCAGTCGGGAGAAGAGCGAAAACATATTTTCCATCAAGAAAAGCCTTCAGTGCCGTTCTTTCCTCTTCTTTAAATGAAGAAATTCTCTCCAGTTCTGATATAACTGATTCTATTGCAGCATCTACACTAACCTCTGTAGGAGCAGCCATAGTTGTTTTAGAATGAACAGTCGCCTCTCTGTGTCGCCTCACGCACACCTAAGCTACAACCGTAGCTAGAGTAACTTCTCACAGGATGCCGATTGGTCCGTGATCTGGCTTGCCGGACACAAACACATTACTTGAAGCCTGACAAGATGGATTTTTGTGATATGTGATTGGTGTTATTGTGATTGCAGGGTAAGGACATGTTGGCCATTTAGTAACAAGAAATGCCAAAAATAGTAAGAAAAATGTTGTTACCTGGACTTAGTTTGTACACCTAAGAGCACTGACAAGTTTATTTTTTTAAATTGTCTTGATCACCATTTTAAATAACCAGATTTATCACCGGCTAATATATTACGATCAGTTTTTATTTCAAAGATGACATTTTTTGCCTTTTGCCTTTATTTGATAGTGATAGTATAGACATGAAAGGGGGAGAGAGAGAGGGGGTGACATGCAGCAAAGAGCCACAGGTCGGATTCAAACCCGGGCCGCTGCGGTAAAGACTCAGCCTTAGTTGGACACCAGCTCTACCAGGTGAGCTACCGGGGCGCCCACGACCTCTTTTTTTAACTCTGGGATTTGGCCTCACAAGTCTGTGGTGATGTTTTTCAAAGGCTCAAGCCTCCCTTCCCTATCTTACTTATATTTTTTCATGACATCTAGCGTCTTGTTTTCACATAGGCTGCACTTATTGTTGCTCTGAACAAAACAAAAAATGTATTGTAATGCCAAAATACGATCATCTACACCCATCACTCATAGTGACAGTGACTTTATTGTACCTGTAGCTGTGTCCCAGACAGTATTCAACACCTAATTCATTTTAGGCCCTAAAAGGCGATGATTTTCTCCATCTCCTCATGAGACAGTAACCCACATCAAATGGCTTTAATAGTTTTTACTCATCCACCACTACAGGAGCAGCTTTTTTTATAGCAACAGGAAATCACTGCACATTTCGATCACCGACCAGTTTAGTTCAACTTATCTCCTGACTCAAAAGGAAAAGTTTCACGGTCAAGGAAGTAATGCAGAAACAAAGATAGATGTCATCTCTTCAGATCAAACACATTGCTGAGTTGGGAGAAAAATCCTACCTGCTGTTGGATGAACAGCTGGATTTTCTGTTCAAACTTGGAGATCAATTTAGGTCCAACTATTATAGGATACGCAGAGGAGTTTGTCCTTTCAAAAGCTGGCTGTACTTTCTATGTAATATGTATTACACCTGAGCAAAATTTTCTGTTTTTGTTTTGTCTTTCACCACTATAAAAATGTCACAGCAATACGAGCTGTCAAACAGCTTCAGCTGAGAAACCTAAACAAGAAGATCATGAGGTGGAGCCTCCTGAAACATTTATTTATACTGAGGCCCAACCTGAGGCCGCTGACCGGACACTGAAAGCTGCAGAGCTGCACAAAGACGCAGACTGTTGATTAAAGGTGAACGACACCTTTTCCCCCTCAAAAAAACCTGTAATAATTCATGTGAATAATGCTGAGAAATGAATTTAGTCTTTCAAGCTGTTGTCAATAGTATACCAAGAAATGACACATTAATATGATGTGTGTATCAATCACACTACTGTAATAATATCTAGGGCTGTCAAAGTTAACGCGATAACAACACGTTAACGCAAATTCATTTTAACGCCATTCATTTCTTTAACTCATTAACGCAACTTGCAATTTTTAGGTTGTAGCAGAATCAGTTTTAAAGCAAGAGTGAAAATACTGGCATCATATGAAACTAAAAAACCTAAGGAATCTATTGGTACCGACCATGTCATACAAGCTTGTCGAGAAAATAACTAAATAACATAACATAATAACGCTAAATATCCCTCCATACTAACGCTAAATTTTGGCGAGGAAAAACTGCAATTGCCATTTTCAGAGGGGTCCCTTGACCTCTGACCTCCAGATATGTGAATGAAAATGGGTTCTATGGGTACCCACGAGTCTCCCCTTTACAGACATGCCCACTTTATGATAATCAGTGCAGGTTGGGGCAAGTGATAGTCAAGTCAGCGTACTGACACACTGACAGCTGATGTTGCCTGTTGGGCTGCAGTTTGCCATGTTATGATTTGAGCAGATTTTTTATGCTAAATGCAGTACCTGTGAGGGTTTCTGGACAATATTTGTCATTGTCTTGTGTTGTTTATTGATTTCTAATAATAAATATTTACATACATTAGCATAAAGCAAGCATATTTATCCATTCCCATGCTGATAAAGAGTATTAAATACTTGAAAAATCTCCCTTTAAGTACATTTTGAACAGATAAAAAATGTGCGATTAATCACAATTGAATATTTGAATCAATGACAGCCCTAATAATAACATGTATAATAAAACACTCAGTGTCTAGGGTGCACAAGAGGCTAAACAGTATGTTACAAATTCTAAATTTTTATCATAAGTTGATTGTACCGACATTTGTCCACTCTTAGGAAGATTTTAATACCTCAAAGCACGTCTTTAAAAGAACAGTCATGTATTTGAAACTAAAACACAGATAGCACCTAAAATTGGAGAACTTGACACGGGAGTCAACTGTCCGCGACCACGGACGTTCCCAAACATTAACCACAGCGTTGTCACATCATAAAAAAGATTTTGTTTTCAACAGTGATTTGTAATAGTTTTGGAAGGCACAGACAAATGAAATGATCCCGCCGATAGAGGCGTCACATCAAAAAACGCTTCTATGTGTCGCTCTGAAGGGCAGTTAGAAACAATTGTCATTTAATTCGGAGGACTTGCTGTCATGTAACTGAGGCACCACTCACACATTTCAGCTGCGCCCCGTACAAATCTGACCACAACTGGAAACATTTAGCATGAACACTTTCACAAAAAAGGTCTACTGCGAACAAGAAAGCTTCGAGTGTAAACAGGAAGTCAAACACCTTGGGATAGTAAGGTCATGCCAATGTCCAGGTGTACCAGGAGTCTAAAGACATTAACGTCGACACATGGCTGCAGGTTGCCTTTTCTGAACACGACGGCTCGGTGTGCCAGTCTGATTCCTTCAGCCAAGTCTACAGAAAAAAGGTGCTGATGACAAATTTTCCAGAAATTACAAGAAATCCCTGCATCATCCAAGTGAGTGATCAGAAGCTGCGGCAACACCGTGACAAAATTCACTACTGATGCCAATGCGGCTAAGTCATGTCTAAATGTTGAGGCTTTGCTCAGGTGACAAAACCACTGAGGACTGTGGAAACACAGCGTGCAAATGAAGTGAGGAATGTAAAACCACCACAAGACCCCAACAGAGGAGGTGATTACTCTTCCATCCCTGGTTACATATCGATACTCCAGCTGGATGAGCCAGACATGATGCCGGAGGGAAAGGCAAAAGGTATTTTAATTCCCTCTGAACAATAAGCCACATATCAAAATCCAACGGAGGGACATGGCAAAAACAAAACTTTACGTTTACCAGGAGAACAAGGAGACAAGTTCATATTGAGAAAATACAACAATTATTCAAATTAAACCTAAATAGAAGAGTGTGTCACAAGTTTCACATCCACAAATCTTGGCCCTCTGGAAACAATAGTTATCCTGGATTATCTTAGAGTTCACCAAAGGTTTCGCCAACCTACATGATAGTACATAAGCCACTTTTTAAAAAATAAAGTATTGGTATATCGGTATCTTTGATTTTGCGTCTTGCATTATTTGGTATATTTTATGGTATCACCCACCCCAATGCATTAATAATGTCCTGGGAGCATGCACACTTCCTATTAGTGTTTTGACCTATTTGACATCAAGTCATGTACGTAATCAATTACTACGTTTACATGCACAAAATATTCCGGCTTTTGCCCTTATTTTGAAAAAGACAATATTCCTACTAAGCTGTTTACATGGCTAATGAAAATTAATATTTCCATTTACATGCAGCCGTGCATACTCCGAACGTAACGTAACGTAACCGTGGCGGACACAGCCTCCCTCTTTTATTCCTTCAACCACCTTCTTGAAAAGGTCGGCGTTGTGCTATTTGCGCATATTCAAAAACCTGTTGATATCCACGTCTTTCATAATGTTTAGAAGTAGGTGTGTTTCTCCTTCTGACCAGAAATGTGGGATTTTCTTTAGGCTTGCATGCATCTCTGCAAACTGTCGGCTAGTTGGTTTGTGTACAATGCACAGAGCTGGCCGCAAACAGGCAAGAGGCCGTGTGTCACAAACCGAAACAGCTCGTTTGCACGAAAAGGCGTATAAATGCCACGATAATGCGCAAGGCGTTGCCTAATTTAGAATATCCAAACAGAATACGATGGAGTATAGTCATATACGTAATAATAGTGGAATATTAGTGTGCATGTAAACGTAGTCAGTGTGGCCACACTGTGCCGAAGACTTTGTAAAACTCGCACAGTGTCTGCCCTGGTAAAAAATCTCCTCGGTTATTTTGATAAATGTCATCATTGGTATCATTGATGTGTGAACACTCCTAGTTCCATAATACTGCAGGCTACTTTGTTTTGTTCGATTTTAGCCAGAAAAAAGTTCTTTGGCACTTCCCAGATTTTGAGAGGCAGTTTGGGTCAAAGTAAACTCAGTGGGAGCAGGTGAATAAAACATTCTCATGTTGCACAAAATAAGAATGTGTTATTGGATCACAATTCATGCATGTCATCTTAGCAAGAGGCTTGAATTGCTGTTAACTTTAAACACAGTGACTCTCCCGGGGCTCTTCTTCTATGGTGCTTTTAGAAAATACAAAATCTCTCTGAGCTAACAGCAGAGATTTTTCTCTTTGTTTATTTTTACTGGATGTTCTTTCTTCAATTTTTCACATATCTGTATTTTCACTGTTTAAGTGTGGCGGGCATGTAAACACACACAAACGGAGAGAGAGAAGGTACATTTACTCAGACACTGTACTTGAGTACAATTTTGAGGTACTTTACTTGAGTATTTCCATTTTTATGCTACTTTATACTTCTATTACACTACTGTGCATTTCAGAGGGAAATATTGTGCATTTCATTTATTTGACAGCTATAGTTACTAGATATGTTCCTAATTAACACTTAACATAAAAACTAGGGCTGACAATCGATTAAAATATTTAATTGCAATTAATCGCATGATTGTCCATAGTTAATTGCAATTAATCACACATTTTTTATCTGTTCAAAAATTTACCTTAAAAGGGAGATTTGTCAAGTATTTAATACTCTTATCAACATGGGAGTGGGCAAATATGTTTGCTTCATGTAAATGTATGTATATATTTATTATTGGAAATAAATTAACAACACAAAAGAATGACAAATATTGTCCAGAAACCCTCACAGGTACTGCATTTAGCATAACAAAATATGCTCAAATCATAACATGACAAACTGCAGCCCAACAGGCAACAACAGCTGTCAGTGTGTCAGTGTGCTGACTTGACTATGACTTGCCCCCAGATTGCATGAGATTATTATAAAGTGGGCATGTCTGTAAAGGGGAGACTTGTGGGTACCCATAGAACCCATTTTCATTCACATATCTGGAGGTCAGAGGTCAAGGGACCCCTTTGAAAATAGCCATGTCAGTTTTTTCTTGCCAAAATGTAGCGTAAGTTTGGAGCGTTATTTAGCCTCCTTCTCAACAAGGTACTACAATGGATTCCTTAAGTTTTCTAGTTTCATATGATGCCAGTCTGAAAGCCTGCTACAACCTAAAAATCTAAGTTTTTTTGCATTAAAGAAATTAGTGGCGTTAAAATTTGCGTTAACACCTTATTATCACATTAACTTTGACAGCCCTAATAAAAACATGCGATGATCTTATAAAATATGATGCATTGCTATAAATGACAACAACAGTAAAATGCTGCGTACACATTAATGCATCAGAAATAATAATCCAATAATAGGCTATTTTTTTTACAACAATATAATTTTTTTTTTACAAAATGTATAGTTATAGGAGACATTTTCTTTGTAATGAGTGCTTTTATTTTAAAATGTTTACTTTTACTTTTAATATTTTAAGTACTACGGAGTCACGATGGAAATTTTGCGTTCCCTCGCTATACATTTTGCTGATCCAGGAACAGTTAGTGTGTTGGTCCAGTCCAGTTAATACACTGCCAGCTCATAGGAAATGCCCCGCAGATACTAATGAAAGGAGAGATATTTATTATTATGTATAATAATTATACATTTATCGCTCATTACTGCTTTCAAAAGGCCGAGCTCCATCAATATAGGCTAAGTCCACTGGCTGTGAGCACAGCTGCAGCTGCTCTGCCTGGCTGTGCTGGTCGAAGCTGTAGGGATGCAGTTATTGCACGGACTGTGGCTGCAGTTGTGGTTGTATCTATGGTGGTATGGATATGGCTACAGTAGCTGTATTGTGACTACTCTTTACTGCCAACATCAGCCAAGAAAGCCACGCAGGATTTGAACATGTGGCGTTTTTATCAGATATGACAGATGTGGCACACATACACCGCAGGAGCTCAGGAATACAGCAGCTTCAGTACAGCCGGCACAACCATGTCAGTTCACTGCAGACACACAAGCCATGCATGTAGTTAGTGTTACGCCCATCATAAAATATTGTGTCACAGTCATAAATCATAACGACCAAAGCACGACTACAGCCACAATCACATCGACAGCCAAAGCTATTTCATCCTATGGCTGTAGTTATAATCACAGCTACAGTCTGTCAGAATCAGCCTCTGCAGCAGCCAGTTACTGTATGTACATTATAGGCAACAACATAATACTATATCATGCCGGTAAGTGGATTTTGTTACCGTTTCCGGCTGTAGTTTCATATTCACAATGTCGACATGAGCGTGGTATCAATCCTATCATCTACTTCTCTTCAAGAAAACGAATAAATGTTTCCAAAATGTTGAATTTTTCTTTGAAGTAAGACATACCACACACCACTAGCACGTTGTAAATATAACCATGAGAGTCAAAGTGCAGGAAATAACTTATGAGTGCTGGAAATGTGAATATGTTTCAGTTATTTTCTTAGGTTGGTGTTAACATAAGCTCTCTCATCGTTCTGCCTCAGCATCAGCAAAAGTGCCATCCTCAACTAAAATCACATTTCCTTTACAAACAAGTGAGTTTTAGTTTCATTATTTCGAAACTGGAGCCAAAAAGCGAGTGTGGATCGCTCCCCCTCCCTCCATCAGCGCTCACCTATCCCTCCGTGCTCTCCTCCTTGGCAGACCTAAACATTTACAAGCAGGTGTGGATCTGTGAGAAACTCTGACTGAGCGCAGATGGCAGGAAATTCCAGCGAAATGACAGTGGCTCGGTCCAAACCACAAGACAGTGTGAGCAGAGCCCTTGAACCAGATACAGCGGGACCGGCAGCGGCAGGAGAGCCTATGGACTCCACTTGGACTCCCCGGCCTGCCAGCGTCTTGAAATAGGAGCAGCTTCACAAGACGTCTGTTAAAACTCTTCTGCGATGGACTGAGTGGGTACTGACTGACTCTGTGTCTTTCAAAACAAATGTTTGGGTGGTATTTGGTCTGTGAGACCTTGTGAAAATAGATTATGTTTTGCATCTAGCGGTTTTTCTACGTTTTGTGAAATATCAGTATTTCTGCCAATAGATCAGGCAGGACTATATCAGGCAATACTTTCCAGCGCTTCATGCAGCACTCCTCCATATGATGTCATGGGAGAATTCATTTTACACAACTAGCAGACAGGAGTGCAGTATCGAGGGGAATAGTAATAGCTATAAGCTATTATCTTTCCAGATATTCCTGTGGTGTGAAGTATGTTAACAGTGTTTTTACATCCCCCAATCTACTCGGAAGTCCATCCTGGACATTTTAAATCGCAAATATTATTAAACATGTTCAATATTCATGATCGGATATCCTGTTGTGTGTGTGTGTGGGGAACCTCGAGGACAGCCGATGATGCAGTCACAGGACAGGACGATAGCCAATTGAGAACCAAGCTGACTGAGGAAGAAAGGACAACAACCGCGGTCATGGCGGCCGCACCTATAATGCATGAGCTAATGCTAAATGCAAAGCATAAAGAAGTAGTAAAATGGCCCTCAGAAATGGAGGACCAACTTGTTGATTTGTTGACATGTCTCCGTGACTTCATCGTTGATACTCTTGTTGTTCATGAATGGAATCTGTTTGTGTGTGGTTTGCTGTTTTGGCCAAATCGTTGCTCACCACACACTATAGGAACAAAACTGTTAAATTTAACATAACGTGTTGTTATGTGTGGGGTCTCTCACATTTTCAAGATCTTATAAGATTTGAAAAATCTTTTAGTATGGGCCAGCCTTAAAAGACTGGAATCAATGTTTGTTGTCATCCGTAATTTTGAAATTTACATTATTAGCGTGATAAGGAAACTTTTGCTGTTGGATGAATAAATATAGTTTGACAGACTATTTCATGTATCTAAAAATACTATTAGAACCTCTCAGGGCCCTCCCTCCTCTGAAAGGTGAGACTTCAGGTGACCTTTAAAGCAATCGTGTCACTAAAAAAAAGTAGTAGAAAATTAAGTTAAAATCAAGCTATCAAAAGAGACAAGAAAAAAGAGGAGTAAGACTGAAAATAATCAGAGGAAAAGCAGCTGTTGCAACTATTATCACTGTTAGCTTGCTGATAAATGACGCAGCATTGCCTTCACTTTGGAAAAGCCACAGAGAATGAATCAGCTGCAGATCTATTATCACCATCTGTTCACGTTACGGAGGATGTCAGACAAGGTGAGCTCATTAAGTGGCTACTAAAAGTCATTTCGAGCCGTTTACACTGTAAGGAGATTTCCGAAGCTATTCGACCACCCGATGAGCCGTTCTCAAGAAGCATACTGGCAGCGTCTTATGGTCAAGGTATAATGGATACCTAAAAGACTGTGACTGAAAACATTAGTACAGTATGTTGAGAAGAAAACGTTCTTACATTGCGTTACAAACACTACTGATTAACCTAATAAATCCTACAAATGCATGTGTTTCCTTGCCGATTTAGTTATTTGTACAGGCGAAACAATGGATGTATTAAAAGTGAAACAGGGCCCACTGAGGCTGAACATATATATATATATATGTATGAGGCCCTGATTTTTGTGCTAGACCACTGCTAGCAGATAACAATAGCCTTCTAAAAAAGGACAGGGAAAGTTGTGGAGTCATGTTGCAAATACATTTGGGATTAGAGTGGAGGGAATGAAGCTGAGAGACGCGGTAAGTAGGAAAAAAGCCAATCAAATTACTAAAAAAATGAATTAATACTGTAAACATACACTTGTTCCAGGTTAAGATTGTAAACTTTACAACATGTATTGCTGCCAAAACAACAATTTTCTCCCTGAGCATCACAGAAAACTCACATTTTAGTTAAACATTTCTCCGTGTTTCCAGCAGGGCCTATGAATCCTTTCAAACATTCCTCTTTGATTTTTTTTGTACAAAACCTTTGAAATGTAAATTCATATTTCCTCTGGGAGCAGATGAAACGAGGAAAGCAATGTGTGCGTCTGCTTCGCAGATTCTGCGAGGCGTCATTAATCTTGACAGATCTCTTTAATTTAACTGCTCTATTTGTTATGCTTGTGTGTTAGTTTTAGGTGGCACCCTGTAATAATATTTAAACTTTATTGCAACAAATCCCTCTATGGTCCTCTTTTTAGAGTACACGTCCCAACACTAACTCATGCAAAAACAGTATATTACGCTGCTACTGGCTGTGACTACATGCTCTGTAAGACATATCATTTGACATAATGTTCTCATTTTCTAATACTATTCCTCTTTGTTACTGAGTTTATTTACCAATATGTATGCTGTAATCTAGTTTGCTGCTGCACTGATTTAATCAAAATCTCGGCTCTGTGCTGCTGCAACCCTGACCTCCCACTGAAGACCTCATGGGATATAAACTCATTAGCTTTATTGTGTTATCCTTTATAAACACTGTGTCTTCATCTCCAAACTGTAAACTTTTTCGAGAACCAAAAACAACACTTCTTCATAAAGAAGGATGAAGAGGTTGTCAAACTGTCTCAGCCTGCAGAGGTGCATCTCTTTCTTAAAGCTGTTTGTTATATTCAAATGTAAATGACAAGGTGAATTGTTGTGGTTGTGTGGCCCACAACTTAACTATTTTGGTTCACTCTCACTACTCTCATCAACCCAGTTTTCAGCAGCTGTTCTCAGCACAAAAAAAAAAAAAGTTCTGATAAACCCAGTGTACACTACCTGTTCAGCACCAGACAGACACAGGTAGAGACTAGCTGGTGAACAGAGGAGCACTTAGCAGCTAAAGAGCCAGATACTGTATTTCCCTCAGGAGTTGGTGAAACAAAAGTAGAGCTAAAAGGAGAGTGAGTATTGGACATTCATCTGGTAGCCAGAAACACCACTATGTAACTCCATATCTGCTGGATGTGTAAATATACAAATGCTTGCAACCAAATTCACCATATCAACTAATTAATAAGGTGATACTATGTCAGGTATTGCGTTTTCTGCTTGTTCCGCTGTCCACAAGCAGCCCAAAGATGCTTTAAATTTAAGTAAAAATCTCAGACTGTAGCTACACTGCTTTTGCAGCAGTAGGATTCACAGTACATTACACAGCTCTTTGAATCACAAAGTGAAAGTCAGTAAAGTTATATTTGAATGAATTACCTATGACCTAAAAACGAAAACAACTACTTTGCACAGATGCAAAACAAGAAAATTACGCAATTGTACAATTTGGCACATTGTGCTATATTTCACATTTCCCAGAACTGATATTCCGACTGAGCACATACGTGTTCTCCTCGACGTGCTGTTAAACTGCCGTCAGTTTGGGTAGCTATGTTTGTCCAATTTTACCGTGTCATGTTTGGTAATCCTCTCAGAAAGATGCTTGAGGCCCTGAAAGCCTGTTCTTGACCAGGTATTGTCCCCTCTGAATAATAAATACACACAGGTAAGCAAAAAAAAACATCTTCTCTGACCAGCTAGCAGTTAGCCCTGTTGTCCTGGAGACCTGTGATCATTTTCACCAGAGGTTTGGTCATAACAATACCCCGCGGCTGGTGGGCACCGAGGTGTTTAACCTCTAGTTTTTCTTCAAAAGGCAGACTTTGAAACTTGTGCTGTAGACGATAATTCACGTCGTTCACAGCGACCGCGCCGCTATTGTCTTATGCTAACATCTGCGGCTGCTAACTACGAGCTAATGACGACAACAGGACACCTACTTGGGAAACAGCCAATCAAATCGCAGCGGGGCAACAGCCAATCAGCTTTGGGCATGGGCATTGTTGTTTTCCCCCACATTCACTGCACTTGATGTTGTGTGGCCATTAGCAACTAGCTCTCACTCCAGCCAAGCACTTTAAAAGACCATTTAAAACTATTATATCAGCCACTGAAATTGTAGAATAGATGAATAGATGAATAAGAGCAGTAGCCAATGATTTTTTTATGTTATGCATTAATCCAGAATTATGTTAATTTCTAAATAGCTCAGCAAAGAATGTCTATTGCTAAGAGGTGAAAGTCAATTATACGTTCTATTGCAACACCAGAGATAGTATCAGAGGTTGTGTCCTGTGCTTTTGCCCTGCATGTTAGTAAATAGCCCCACAACATTAAATTGTGTTTATGTCATGCTACTAGCACTACTAGCTACTGGCCGGTTGTTTGGGATCAGAGAAGTTAATACAACCACCACGGTACAGGCTTACAGCACACAGTCCATTATAATATCATAAAAGTGATGAATTACAGCCAATATATCCATTATTACAGCCGCATACAGCTAGCAGGAAGCTGGCAGAATCAAATATGTCATATAAGCGTGCAGGGCGGTCCAGTCCTGTGGGTCTGATGCACTTTCATTATGCCGAGGAAAATAACTCTGGATTCAGCTGTTAGTGAATTTTACAACTTTTAGGACATCATGATTTAAATGAGGGCTATTTAAGTGTTTGTACTGGGAAATTGATTTACCTCGAAAAAAAATGATCCTCTGATTTACAAACGTCTCTTTATACATTCATTGCAATGGACTTATTGGCGTTTTCAGTCCAAAATGGCAGCAGCGCTCCCACAGCACCAACTAGTGGCCGTTGTCAAAAAAGCACCAGAGTTTCGCCCCTTTGTTTCTATAGCTCTTTGAGCTCAGTACTACTAAAATCACACTTCTTTCTGCTGTCAGCAGATAGTGCTTTTCCCCACTTGCCCCGAATTTCCAGTAGCATCTCAATTTAGGCTATATGTAGGCCTATATACGGTATACAAACACATTCAAATATTGTCATTTTCTTTCTAAATAACATTTAAGTGACGGCTGTTTTATGGGTTAATTTGTGATTAAAGTGACACTATGTAACTTTTGCTGAACGTATGGGTACGCTTACATTTCATACTAACAATTTGCTGCTAATACTTGAACTTTTAAATGCAGGGTTTTAACTTGTAATGTAATCATTTTACATTGTGGTATTGCTGCTTTAATTAAAGGATCTGAATACACCACTGTCCAACAAATCATCCAGCCAGGAAGAAGAAGGGTTTGCCTGCAACTAAATATGGAATCAAGTCTAAACCAAAGAGGCTGGATACACACATGCACATCTCTTTAATACATTTGTTTTCTATTCAAGTATTGTGAGAATAACCCCCAAGCGAGAATCTGGAGTTTATCATCATCATGTAGAGATAAACTACATCCATGTATTAACTGGAAACTTTATAATCCCACTAATTCACTGGACTGTGCTAAGAAGAAAAAGTTCGGGGACTTGAAATAATTTACCAAATTAAACACGACTTTGAAAGACATTGGCCTGCAGTTAATACACACCAGAAACAATGTTGAAACAGTTACCTCTGATACTCGCAGCGGGTCATATTACCCAGCTGTGTCACCCTTGGGTGTTGCAAAAGAGCACGCACCTCTAAGCCAGGAATAATATTTCTGAACCAAACCGAAATGAGTTCTGCTTGTAGGGCAATCACTGTTAATGTCCGTGAAAGGTATGCAGGGACCGGGCAGCGGAGAAAAACAAGTGACGAACCATTTCATCAGCATGCTATGAACACAGGCACCGCTGTCATAAAACAGCAGTTCAAACTAGCATGAGATCGGATGTGACAAATACAGACTCCAGGCTTTTTCATAGTAACAAATATTTATGTAAGAGAGAGCAAATTTGTTTCTTGCCTAACACTAATAAGTCCCATATGATCGGAGACTCTCAGTGACTTTGAACCCGTAAATTAAATACATTAGGTCATCTTGGTAAACATGAGCATTAAAGGGGTATTAGTAAGTACGCTGTGACTTTAAATGACCTCTATTGGTCACCAGAGGGAATTGCAATAATGAGTTGTGTCCATCCAAATGTTGCTTAAATTTTAATCAAATTTACTAAAGGTCAACAAAAGATTTGTCTCAACAGGTGTTTCCATCTGCTGGTTTTATGCAAGAAGTAAGAAGAGGGTGTAACAAGATTACATAATCAAAAGAGGTCCAGTAACTCCAACTTTTTCCTAAGAACTTAATTTGTTTCTTCTACATGTGATGTTTTTAATTTACTGCCATTTGTGTTTTTTAGTTTGGCGGTTTGCTGATTAAAGGAATAATGAGACTTTTTTGGGAATAGTTAACTTTCTTGCAATGAGTTAGATGAGAAGATCGACACCACTCTCATATGCATGAGCTAGAGTCACAAAATGATTAGCTTAGCTTAGCATAAAGACTGGAAACAAAGGGAAACTGTTAGCAAGCGTGGCTATGTCCATAGTTTAAAAAATATGCCTACCATAACCTTTAAAGCTTATTTATTAACATTTGTATCTTCTTTGTTAAATAGACTGTGGTGGAAGAAGTATTCAGATATACTCCATTACAAGTAAAAGTCCTGAATTCAAAATATTACTTAAGTAAAGTACAAAAGTATTATCAGCTAAATGTACTTAAAGTATCAAAAGTAAAAGTACTTATTATGCAGAATGGCACCTTTCAAAATATGACATTATTCTGTTTTCATCACTAACAAATCCATGTAAGAGTATTTTCATACTTTGTATACTACTGGGTAGATTAGTAGTATAGTACTGCATCATATCATAACAGCATTACGTGTTTTTTATGTAAAAAAAAAAAAAAAAAAAGTCATAAATGTAGTGGAGTAAAAAGTACAGTATTTCCTTCTGAAATGTAGTAGAAGTATAAAGTAACATAAAATAGAAATACTCAAGTAAAGTACCTCAAAACTGTACTTGAGTACTTAGTTACCTTCCATCACTGGAAATAGAATAAAAACTACAATTTGTATGTTTACAGGGAGTTACGTATGTGTACTTGTGTGCAGATTAAACAAACAAGATATGGGTTGATTAGAGAGCTTTAGAGGTGCTTCAGACGGAGCCAGGCTAGCTGTTTCCCTCTGTTTCCAGTCTTTATGCTAAGCTAAGCTAACAGTCCGCTGGCTATAGCTTCATATTTACTGGAATAGACATGAGAGCGGTATTTCCATCAAGCTTTTGCATTTTTGTTGTTGATATGCCAACTTTTTCACCTCAGACTAGTATGAAAACACTTTTGTTCTAATAATTAGGTGAATTTCTTGTGTTACAGCAAAGATTTCTAAGGTGCAAATTCAAAATGTGCATAAAAGCAGGTGATGAAAACCATGATCCAATTACAGGTCCAACACAGACACTGAGGGGAGAGGCAATAAATCAGGATTCTAAATACAGTACTGGTCGCTTGGCAAAAGGTGCACTTACAGTTTTTGTTAGTTGTCTCAATTCATTTGCTGATGAAGATTGTGGGGTTGAAAGCTCAAGAAAAAGCTTGTAAGCGGACCTTGAGTTAAGATTATTTTTTCCTATTTCCGAGGTCAGTAACATTCATGAAATATCATGCATCAGTTTTAACTCAAGGTCCACTTATACTCGCTTGTTTGGGAGCATTTGACTGTATCACACAGTTTCCAAGGTCAACAATGAACTCGACGAAAGTGTTGCATGAAAATGTGTGTACCTTAAAAAACTGTGCTTTACTTGGCAATGTGTCCTCATCTCACCTTTTATTTTGTTTTTTTGCCACATATATAGGTGTAGCGGCAAATGGATGACTAAATGAATGACAAGTAACTTCTCTTGTGGAATCAATGGATTTTGTTTTAGGGGTTCATATACTTTACTTCATCTGATGAAATATCTTGAAACCGTTTACATTATGAAAAGTTAGCATCCACTAAAATTGAAATGCTTTTGTTATTTTCTTCCCCTGGTGTGAAATCGAGCCGAACATACACTGCCAGGGCAAACAAATATTTTTGGGGGCGAAACAAATCTTGGCTCGCTCATAGCACCCATGCTCCATCTGAGCACTTGAACAAACAATCTGAGCATCTGGTGAAATAATTAGAGTATTGATCAACGATGACCAGCCCCCCCAAAGGCACATTAAGGCAATTTACGGAACAGTACAAATCTTGTTTATTACCCTTTTAATTGCCACATATATAAGATTAAATGAGGTAAATGATGACATTAACTGTGACTCAGCACTCACTGCACACACCTCTGTGCAATGGGAGCGCTGGCAGAGGCCTGGGAGTATAAACCATGATTCCCCAGCACAAGCTCCATGTCAGTGATACCATGAGACTAATGATTAAAACAAGCCTCCTCATCTGTTTGGCTTCCAGAAAGCCAGATTTCCACCCCCTGCGCAGCACTTTTCATTCCAGCAACATTACATAAATCAGTGCACTGCAGAGGAGTGGAAAGGAAGAGTCCCATAAGTAATGAGAGGGAAAAAATACCACATTTGGGTAATAGTTCACTACAGTATAGAGCAGCGTATCTATTAATTGCCTTTCTCAAATGGTTGTTGCACAATCAAAACAAGTTGTTGTGTAATCCACAAAGGTGCAATTAGACCAGATAATAACATTTCTTACCAACAGCGTGGAACTATTTTCCTCTATTTAGGGAAGTCTCATCATTTATCATAAACTCTTGACATGTTAGTGGTTGTAAATCTGTTGCAAATCCACCAAACAATGGTTTTATGTGCCAGCTGGAGTGACTTTGCATGTTTACAGACAGACAGCTGCCAACATTTATAGTGATGTATACTTTTCTTATTTTTATCCATCATGCTCATTGTCAAAAGAGAAAAAGCTGATTTTGAGTTAATCTATCTGAACAGTTAAAAAGCTGAATCTGCATTCCTCACTGCTATATATCTAAAACATGAATCATCACTTTAAGTCTCCATGACAACACAGTTTCTACAACATTATATACACATTTAAACACAGTGTTATAGAGCATATATAGGTGACATTGTGACGGCTGTTCTTACCGTGTTGCGTCCAGTCATAGTTCACAGCTTGTTAGTAGGTCTTTGCCTCGCGCTGGCTGCACGCGGATTGTGCTTCCCACTGTCACAGCAGCGCGCTCTCTGTACCGCGAGCTCACGGGCTGCATCTGCTTTGCTGCGCGCGCGCATACGCACGCACAGGGAACAATTTTTTTAGAGGATGAGATGCAGCTAATTACATCCACTTACTGAAAGTAATAATGACGTCATGGTTCAATAATTCCTACTTTGCTGTGATATTTTCTAATAATATTCCAATAAGATTTTTAAAATACCACTTTCCAATAAGTCACCTTTTATAAAGGGTTTTTAAAGTTATAACCACATTCAGCCATATAAGCTTTTATCCATTTTAATGATTTGTCAACCTTTTACTATAACACTTAATAATATACTAATGCTGTATATATCAGTTATAAGAGGTGTAAGAAGTACTCAGATCTTTAACTTAAGAAATACTCTGTTACAAGTAAAAATACTGAATACAAACACTCACTTAAGCCAAAGTACACTATTGCTATCAAAATGTACATAAAGTAGGCTATACTCATTATGCAGAATAATATATATTTTATTATCAGATTATAATTATTGATGCATTAATGCAGTAATGTATAAATTATACATTACTTTGATATTGCAGCTGGTAAATTCAAGTACTTATACCTTATCTACTATGTTAATTCCCCCCTGGGGATCAATAAATAAATAAATAAATAAATATCATATGTTATTGCCCACTTTGCTAATGTATATAATAGGCTTTCTATGTTTGTAATTTAGATTATTTTTATGCTCGTTGTAGTAGTTTGGTATATTTATAGTGTATTCCAATATTCTTTATATTGTGTATACTATAGATATTTATCTAGTGTTGATATGTACTTTTCATTTACTGTTCCGGTGCATTGCCTGGATAACCTGCGGCTGTAACACAATTACTTCCCAACAATTACTTCCATCCATCTAAAGTTTTATCTTAATCTATAATATTACATCATAATTTATTTGTTTATTCTATTTTGTATTATTAATCTGATCCTGCAAGGTAACTAAAGTAATCAAATAAATGCAGTGGAGAAGAAGCATAAAGTAGCAGAAAATACAAATACTCAAGTAAAGTACTACAAGTACCTCAAAACTTAAGTACAATAGCTACTTAAGTTTTGAGGTGCTTGTACTTTACTTGAATACCATACTTAAGTTTTGAGGTTCTTACTTTATGTCCTGGGTTGCCAGATTGTGGCTGGTGTTCATCCTCCGTTAGTTCCTCATGTACTCCTCCAATTGACCGTTTGACCTCTGACCTTCTGGAAAGAAACTGCAGGGCATCTGGATCAAAATCTCATTATTAACATATTAACAACCACAGATTATGATTATTGAACCTTTTATTAATGAATCAATATTCAATATCATAGAAGACTTGCTATTTTTTACTGTTGGCTTATTTGCATTTTGCCCTCTTTACCCTAAATTACATTTATAATCGAACATTTAATGGTTTATTACCTTTTACTAATAACTTACTAACTTCATAACTGCAAATTTGATGCCTTATTAGAAAATGGACAAGTTAAAAAAAAAGCGCATAACACAAACGTTTTTAACCTGGATTTAACGCTCTTCAAAGTTTATTAGAGCTGCAACGATTAATCGATTAGTTGTCAACTATAAAATTATTCGCCATCTATTTTGATAATCGATTAATCGGTTTGAGAATTTTTTTTAAGAAAAGAAAAGTCTAAATTGTCTGATTCCAGCTTATTAAATGTGAATATTTTCTGGTTTCTTTTCTCCTCTATGACAGTAAACTGAATATCTTTGAGTTGTGGACAAAACAAGACATTTGAGGACGTCATTTGGGCTTTGGGAAACACTGATCAACATTTTTCACCGTTTTCTGACATTTTATAGATCAAACAACTAAACGACTGATCGAGAAAACAATCAACAGATTAATCAACAATGAAAATAAGCGTTAGTTGCAGCCCTAAAGTTTATGAAAGTCTAATCTCTGGAAGTTTGTTGCTTCTCCATGTCTGGTTGGGCACAGTTAGCAGCCCTTCACCTGAAGACCTGAGAGGCCGAGAGGGTTCATATGGTAAAAGACAGTCAGAGATGTATTTTAGTCAAAAGCAGAAAGAGATTTATAGACAAGCAGCACGTTAAGCTCTATTCTCTGACACGCTGGAAGAGACCTGAGAACTGGTCTTTGTTCGAAGACCTGAGAAAAGGCCGTTACAGTAATCTAACCTGCTGGAAATGAAAGCATGGATTAGTTTCTCAAAGTCCTGCCTGGATACGAATCCTCTGATTCTTGATATGTCTCTAAGATGGTAGAATGCAGACTTTGTAATTGATTTGACGTGGCAGTTAAAGATTTCTGACTTGGTTTTTGATTTTCAGAGCGCTAACTTTCAGCCTTCCTTCTTTTGTGCCAAAGACAATTATTGTCTTAGTTTTGTCTACATTTAGCTGGAGAAAGTCCAGTTACTTTTAGTCCGTTTTTGTTCGGTTGTCTTGCAGAGAGAACCTATTGGACTGTAGTCGCTTGGTGACAGAGCAAAGCAAATTTGGGTGTCGTCTGGATGTTTTTGATAGCTGATATTAAACCTAAAATTTCTCCAAATGTATGCAAAGGGATTGTAAGTCGCTTTAGACAAACCCATCTGCCAAACCAATATATTGTAATTATTATTTCCAGTGGTATCCCTATAATTTTGTACACAGTGTGTTTGTGGTGCTTTATATTCTGGTTTTTGGCTTGCAGAATTTCCTATGGTATCTTTGTCAGCTAATGTACACTGTGGTAAAATATTATGCTAAATATTACCCTCATCACATTCATAAGGTGAAGTAAACTCCCCGTCCCTCCCACATGTGTACCAATCACATCAAAACTTGGACATACTTTATGACAGCCTGTCAAACATCTGGACCTTCCTCGCACTGTTAAGACTGACATAAATACACAGAAAGCTTTTATCTGTGTATCTGATTACGCAGTGAAACTGTAAGTCAGAGTTGTATTTCTGATTCCTGTGATGATGCACAGAGCTGTAAACAAGTCCTCTGGGACGGCACTCAAAACAGAACCAGATGGGCGAAAACAATTCACAAAAGAACATATTCTCCATGAAAAATTGGGGCATTGTAGGGGTTTCATCTCCTAACTAGATACAGAAAACAGCTGGTTTTGGTCTATTTTGCTTGACATCCTTTCTCTTTCTGTCTCTCTTCCTCCTCAGGTGCTTTTCGTAGCAGGAAAAGTGCAGGTGTTGCTAATAACATTAACAATGGTTCCATTCTATACAGGTGTCCCTGTAAGCCACGACAGTGTGACAGTGAGCCAGCATATACAATACTGTGACCCTGAAACTGGAGCAGTTAATGGAATTCAGCCATCATTCATTTTATTATTTACACCTGCAGCTTTTCCTACTGTGACTTGTCAAAATGTCTATAAAAAGGGCCTTTGGTACAGTGAGAATATCATCCCCGGGTCATTATTAAGTACAGAAGTTAATTAAAGGTTTTATTGATAACATTTTTATGTAGACGAATATTTAAAAAAAAATAATAATAATACATCTGCAGAGCCTTTAGAAAGGTGGTGAAAAAATTATGGCTTTTCCTGTGAAAAAAATTGTTATGATTGTGAATTAATCATTTTAAAAATTTGCTGGATCCAAAATGAATGTTTTGTTTAACTCTGTGGAAGATATCTGACGTTTGGTTCCCAGTGCTAACAAGACTAAACAGATAAATGGCTGAGATTGACGGTAAGTGCCTGGCAACGACTTGTTGTGAAGTAAATGCAATGGAACATCTAGTGGCTGAATGTTATCAGTAGCACTTTTAAAGTTAAAATCTAATTTCATCAAATTAACGCTAAACATTTAACTAGAAATGACATGCTGATGATGCAAATGAGACGATTTTGAGACCCACATTTTACATGGGCTTCATCCAGTGTTTTTAATTTTAATTAAAAAAAAAAAAAAAAAGGTTTTGTCTAATATGAATTTGCAGACCTTTTGACTTCACTGTGGTTCCCAGCCTATGTGTAAATATGAGGGGTCACAATGTGATTATCAATAGGGCTGTGTATTGGTAAGAATCTGGTGATAACTGTAAACAAGACAATATATTGCGTTTTTTTTAAATCTAATGTTAGGAAAACTGTCATATATCGCAAACTGTCAATATTGCGATACTTGATACATCAGTACACCCCTAACTAACAAGCTGTGAAATAAGAAAAAAAACAATTCTTCAGGCCTCTAAAACCTTTAAAAGCCATTCAAATAGAATAATCTGAGAAGGTAACTTTCACTATTTGATGAAATGCTCCCAACTCAAAGATGTGCAACCTGTGACGAGGGATCATAAGCAGCTTCATCTTAAAGGGTCACAAGCCAAAAAAAAAGGTTGGAGACTACATTAACAGGAACAGCACAGGTGTAATTAATAACATAAATATATAAATAATGACTGTATTACAGTAAGGTGTGCCATGAGGTTCCAGGGCCCTGGTTCGTGTTATGCATGCTGGCTTATTGGGACACTTACTATGCGTTCCAATACCCATACTACCATACTATTTAGTATGCCAGAAAAAGATTTAGTGTGTCCCAATACATACTATGTCAAATGCAGTATGCCAAAAATACCAGGATGTCCTACTGCATCCGGTCACATTTTGCAGTATGCAAGCCAGCATGCTTTTCTAGCTATTCTGACCCACAATCCTTTGTTTGGCGGATATATGAGCAAGAGGGTCAAAGGCCAAGGCGTAATGTTATGATGAAGTATTATGTCCCAATTGTATGCATACTGCATGCAACGGTACGTACTTTGTAAGGGCAGCTGCAGTACGTACTAAAAGTAAAAAGAAAAAGTATGCGATTTTGAATGTGTGTTTTAAGATTGGTTTATTTTGACAAGTCAAAACAAAGACAGGTTTGTGTGAGATAAGATGACAACTCATTATTGGCATTATATTCAAAGGTCCTGCACACTCCTGCACATGAGACACAGCTCTGCTAGGATTATGTGAGATCATTAAACTCAATAGGCCCATAATGATAAAGGTGTAAGTAGTTGTCCCACCGTAAAACACGACTGTGGGTGTACCATGAGCGAGTGGAGGCTTTTAAACGTCTTGATAACTTCATTCTTATGAAACTTCTATCTATCTTTAGATGAGGAACCTGAGACAGGACATTCAGTTTCATCTGCTGTCCCACATGCTGTAGTCAAACCAAAATCCCACTGCATTGAGGACATACAAGAATAATCAGTATGAGTATAATCTAAGTAGGGCATCATCCTTTATTCTGACTTGGAGGCCACTAATCAGTTTATGAAATATGACTGTTCAGTTCTTGTTTGGTAAATGTGGAGTTTATCAAAATATCTCCTGTGACGCCATTCATTTATTTTCATAACAGCAGCTCCATCTCCTGATTGTCTGTGGTAATACACCAGTGATCTGTTGCGTTATGTTCCTTCTTTCCTAAAGTACAATGTTTAAATCTTGCAAATGTATTTATTGTATAAAAAGATCAAATGTTTTTAAAAATGAATGGGACAAAAACTTACCAATTAATCACTGTTACCCCACTGATTTGACCCACGTGTAAGAAGTTTTTTTTCTTCTTCATTTTTGTAATTCACAGTTTATGATCTTTTATATTCTAGAGTTAAACTTATGTTAAAATAAAGAGACTTTCAGCAAAGATACAGGTTGTTTAGGTGGTGGAGAAATTAGTGTAGTGAAAACACCTCACAAAAAGGGTGGGGTGGGGGTTAATGATGAATCACAGCTGCATATGTGTCTCATATTAGGCTGATTGGTAATTAGTTGCACGGTATGTCAGCTAACTTAAAAAGGTCTGATCACTTTTATGCATGCATTTTCATAATCACAAAAACTGCAAAAAAAGAAAAGGATGGTTGGGTAATTTTTTTTATTTATTTTATTTGTTTATTTAATTTTGTGTGTACATGTGTATATTGTATGTGTTTTATTATTTCATGTGCGTAGTGTTTCACTAAATTTGGTGACACTGCTGATTTCAGTCTTGTTGTAACTGTTGCCATTAGTGTGATATTGGTTATTTCTTTTATTTTTCTTACTGATGGGGTTGAGAGGGAAAAATAGATGAAAAAAATAGAAGACTACTCATTTGCTCTGTGATTTATATGCCTTGCAATGTTCTTCCAATTAAAAAAAAGGGGGGAAAAATGGTTGGGTTGTGATAGTATATTTTATGTAGCACAAATTATTTAAAGGTCCTAAATGTGTATACGAGAAATACAGGTGTCATAATATTCGTTATCATTCGCTATAGCTTATTATTGCTTTTTTTGCCTGCCGAGCGAAGTAAAGCCATGAAACAATAAGATTCAAGAAAGAGAGAATGCAATATATATATATATATATATATATTGCATTCTCTCTTTCTTTATTGTATTATCTTTTTTAGCACCTATGGGATTGTCACAATCTAATTTCGTTGTACTACACAATGACAATAAAGGGCTTGAATCTTATTGTTCATGGCTTTACTTCGCTCGGCAGGCAAAAAAAGCTATATATATATATATATATATATATATATATATATATATATATATATATATATATATATATAATATAAATAAATAAAATTATTTTCTGCATCTTCAGCAGGTAGCTTATGACCCTGAGATACCTGCTGAAGATGCAGAAGGGTTCCCATCAATGTGAATGCTCTGACCACCTTGCCACCAATGAATGTTATTTAGAGGAGGAAGTGCAACACCATGTCCTAAGTTGCTCCTGCAGTTTCTGCTTGTAGCGAAGCATCTCTGATGTTTATTTCACCTTAAATGACAGTTTTGCCAGATTACAGCTTTGTCAGATTATTGCACTATTGCATTATTAATTTGAAAATAAATTACAATTGTTACTCATATAGTCGATTAAAACAAAGTTAAAGCTAATTTAAAGACAAATCCAGGCCAATTCATCTTTGGGAGACTTTTGGTTGGGAGGGGACTGATTTTCAAAGATAACAAGGTGAGCTCGTTTTAAACACCAAATCACCCCGGTGTTCTTAATGTGACGGCTCAACTACCCACACCGCCCCCTCCGGACTGCTCTGTGACACAAAAGCAGTACACCCTGTCGAGTACTGCGCCATCGCCAGTGACGCAAGTAGCTGTGTGGTTAGAAGAAGGCTAGCTCTCTGCTCTCTCTGAATCGCTCGCTTAAAGGACGACCTAAACTAACTCATTTGACCGATTTTACCCGAAAGCAAGACATTTTACTCGTACAGGTCGTGGTGAGTATTTTGTCCCCAGACATTTTTCATTTTTCCTTCCTTTTTCTTTTGTTTTTGGATGTTTTTTCAACGATGTTTTTCCTATTTTGGACAGAACGTAGTGTGCTGGCTAGCTGCGTTAGCTTCACTAAGCTAGCTCGGACACGCTCATCCTCCTCAGAAACAGTTTTTAGAAACGCGACGCTTTGGATGCATCTTAGCTGCAGTTCCCTACATTTTTCTGCAAGTTTGTGTAGCTTTGTTTTTGTAGCGTTTATTGTGAAGATTTTTCCTTGACGGGACTGGTTTGTTTTTGGCACGCTTCTCTTCTCAGGCTAAGCTAAGCTAAGCTAAGCTGGCTAACAGCGTCAGAGGCTGCTGGTGGTTCATAGTCGCAGCTTCACCCTGATCCATCATTGTTTGCAGATTACCCACCACGCATTTATCAGCATTTTGCAGCAGGTTTTGTTTTTTGCAAGCAGAGGAAACTGGTCTGATTGCTGTGTATATTTTTTTATGCTTTTGGATTGGTGGTTTCTAGGGGCTCAGAGCCGGGAAC
Source organism: Sebastes fasciatus (assembly GCF_043250625.1). NCBI lineage: Eukaryota > Metazoa > Chordata > Actinopteri > Perciformes > Sebastidae > Sebastes > Sebastes fasciatus. Next base: position 28,471,664 of record NC_133805.1, on the reverse strand, counting down.
AGGGCCGGTGTTACACACTAAAGAGCCCGGTGGTGGCGCTGTCCTGTGCTGGTCCACACTGGTGTGTTGTGTGGATGGTTTTTAGGTGATTTTTGATCCCCCAGATTTTGGTTTTTCTGGCTCAGTCAGTTTGTTTTTTGTGGAGTAGATTTTTCACCTGTTTTTTTCCTTCACTTGATGGAAGAGTGATTTTTTTTTTTCTTCTGATTTTGCAAGTTTTGGACTGCCAATGGCTTCAGTTCTGCTGTTACATAAACGTTACAAATACACATTTTATTAATTAAACGTTTATTGATCTGAATGAGTATTATGGCTGTTTATGTGTATCTAAAATCAATGCACGCCTTCACATTCACCCCTTAGTAGGCCTCAGATACACCCACAAGCCAAGGAATAACATTGTGTTTAGTCTATATGAAGTGGAAAATACATTCAAAACACATGGTGGTCCCAGAAGATCAAGGAGAGGAAAATATGCACATTCTCAAAATTGTTTGTAGTCCCTTAAGATCATGCTTAATGTTATTCTGCATCCCAGCATTGGTCACATCACTGAGTGCTAAAAGTGAAATCTCTATTATCCCTGAAAGTCTGTTTAAATATCTTCTACTTCCCCTGTCCCTCTTTCTTAAATTGAAATGGTGGAACTCACCTCTAGTATGTTTTCCTGGGTTAATGATACTTATTTTTACCTTGTCATATCCTCCTAGTTTTGATTTATTATAAGTCAGTGATACCTACTCGGTTTAATGTAATTAATTGATTAAGGAGTATGACAGAGATGGGCCAACCCAAGTTTAGACCATAAATCATGAATTTGCATTACTCCCATTACATTTAATTAGGTCGCCTATTGTTCTACTTTAAGTCACCACAGTTGATTATTAAATTTTACGCCTCTGTAATATTAAGCATTTATCACACTACTGAGTGCTAACAGCGAAATCTTTATTTTCCCTGAAAGTCTGTCTAAATATCTTCTACTTTACCTGTCCTTTTTCTTAAATTTAAATGGTGAAACTCAACTCTAGTACGTTAATTGGGTTAATGATAATAATAATAGTGCTTATGTTTACCTTGTCATATCCTCCTAGTTTTTATTTATAAGTCAGTAATACATAATTGGTTTATTAAAATTAAACTGATATGCCTGCATGATTAAGGAGTATGACGGAAATAGGCCAACCCATGTCTAGACCATAAATCATGAATTGACATAACTCCCATTACATTTAATTGGGTAGCTTATTGTCCTACCTCAAGCCACCACAGTTGCTTATTAAATATGACGCCTCAGTAATGTTTTGTCTAAACATAAAAATGCCTTTAAGTTCACATGACTTCAGTTACAGATATGATATAGAGGTCACATTAAGGTTTTTAAGGTCGGTTCACGCAAGTAGATCCTCTGCTGACATAACTCTCTAAAAGGGCTTCACCAACACTGCTTATACAGAACAAACTACAACCATGTTTCATAAGGGCTACTACACAAACAAGCATAAAGAGATCAACTAGGGCCTACCCAATACACGTTTCTGTCCAGTTAGTGATATGAGTGTAATGGTTTTGATTTGTTTCTCTTAAACATGGATGTGTACTGTATTGTCTCAGTTCTAGCAGCTTAGATGTTGCACTAAAACGTGCATTAGGGTCGGGTTGTAGTCCCAAAGTGGCTAGCTGTAAAGGGATTTACATGGAGAGACACGTGCTGTGTTAGTGTTTGCATCACCACTAAGCTCCTGTACACACTCCAACCAGGTAAGACTTGGTACAAATAACCCTGCTCAACTTGACTGAGGTGTGTTTTCTGTCACCTCAGTATAAATCGTGAGGGGCGAAGGTCGACACCAGCCCAAACTGATCCCCCCCAGCCCACAGTGTCAAACATCAGACAGACGACAGCAGCCCTGCACACAGACGCTATGGAGTGAGTGATGAATGTTCGACCCCCTGTCAGCCAGGGGGGAGGGGGTTACTGTTGATGCCGCTACTACTGTTTTCATGTTATCAGGGCTCACTTCCCGCCTCCAAATTCACACAAGTCTCTGGGCTACACTGAGTACCCGCATCCTCCCTTGTGTGTATTAGAATAATAGTATCACACCCTGTTTATTGAATAATGAGAGTCCGATGTGCAGTACCTGAAGAGAACACATTTTTAAGCCTGGATAACTCCAGTGGATATAAACAAGTGGTGCATCACAGCTAAATTATACAGTTTTCTGAACATGTGTATCTGCTCCTGCTGGGTGAAATGAACAGTAACTGTTTGTGCCCGCTTTGCCATCATATTCACCTGATTAATCCCCAAAAAACAAAATCACCCATTCCTAATTTAATACTGTACAAAAGCACCAACAGACCTACCAACAAATTCAGTTAATGAATAATTAAAAAAAATAATACTGCGAGAATCAGCCACCTCTAAACCCTGAAATCGTCAACTCTAAAGATTAAGCCTTCTTCACATCTTTGGAAAATTAGACCTGCCGCTACGTGACATTGAAAATATATTTGACGAGCCCCAAATGATGTTATAAGCTCTAATATGTCAAAACCAGGTACCTGTTTCTGTCACTCAGGTGAAGGTAAACATGTGGAAAACACTGGCGATGGTTATTTATGTTGATAATATAAAGGATCACTTCACAACACATGACTAACTGCGGTTACGTGTTGCACATATTGAACCATACAAGGCATTAAAGCTCACTTAAAAGTCCTTGAATATAATGTGCAGTAGCATACTGGAACCAGTTATTTATAAATCAGGCTAATGTTTAACCTCCTGTACAGCTGAATAAGTATCTCAAAATGTTACTATATTTTGAATGTAGCAATATAATACTATGTGGTATGAAAGAATACTCTATTGTAGCCACTTGATAACACCACACTTCATATCCTGGAAATACAACTGTCTGATTTAAAGGTTTGTATTCTAGTGTTAGTTCTTAGTAAATGTAAGTGGATGTTTTTGAGTTTGTTACAGGCCTCAAATGTGGATGGTTATTATTCTTCATTTGGTTGGTTTGTTGCGAGCATGTGGTGACAAATGAGAGATACATTTTCCATCACTGGATTATTTTTAGACTGCGAGGGAGTTAGTGGTCATTGAATAGAAGGGAAGAATATTATGCAGCTACACTTTATGCAAGGAGTAATTTCAAAGTTAAAACAGGTTTGGATGTGTCTCCTGTTGAAACAAAACGGGTAAATCGCCTCATCAACCTCCAACTTCCTGCGGCTTTCTCCTTTTTGTCGTCAGCACTTTTTTGATTTTAAACGTTTTAATTTCCCAGGACAGCCCGCTGATCATGTGCGCTGTTGTCCTGATTCACGGTCACCACAGGAGAAGCTCAGAGGGGTGAACGTGACTCATTCTGCCACTAAACCTGGGGCTTGTGTGTGTCTGTCTTCCTGCTTAGTCGTTCACCCACCGCCGCCAGCCTGATGGCCAGCAACATCACCAACAAGACCGACCCACGCTCCCTCAACTCCCGGGTCTTCATCGGCAACCTCAACACCCTGCTGGTCACCAAGGGGGATGTCGAGGCCATCTTCTCCAAATATGGCAAGATCGTAGGCTGCTCTGTCCACAAGGGCTTCGCCTTTGTTCAGTTCGCCAACGAGAGGAACGCCCGATCTGCCGTGGACTCCGAGGACGGGAGAATGATTGTCGGGCAAGTGCTTGGTAAGGATTCAATGTTTAAGTTTTTTTTTTAATGACTATACTTTTAAGCTAAATCTGTTCTCGTATTTTAAGCCGGTAGGACAGCAGTTCCTAACCTTTAGAGCTTGCGACCCCATAAAACAAAACACTATTTTAAGGTCCGGTGCGTAGGCTTTGGCAGCATCTGGAGGCGAGGTTGCAGATTGCAACCACGTGAAACTTTAGAGCCATTGTTTGGTTTGTCCGTTCTGAGCTACTGTAGAAAACATGGCGGCCGGCTGTGTGAAGAGGACCCGCTCCCTATGTAGATATAAACGGCTCATTCTCAGGTAACGAAAACACCACTCTTTTTATCAGGTGATTTATACACTAAAGAAAACATACTTATTCATATCGTATTCCATTTCTGCCTATAGATCCCTCGAAATGTTACACACTGTTCCTTTAAGGTCCTTCGCCACAGGTTGCATAATGTAAACAGTAATATTAAAGGTTATTTTATCTGAATGAGTTGAATAATATTAAGGCATTAGGAGGTAAAATTAACAAATACCTCACAAGAAAAAAAGCAAAGAGAAGAGAGAAATCTGAAGAGAGAGAAAAAAACCTACTGGCAGATTTACCTTGTGAATCCGTGGTGCGTTTCTGGTCTCTCGGTTGGGAACCTCTGCAGTAGGAGACGATGGTGCCAAAGCTATGGACAAAAAATCGAAACACTACAAGTTAATCTCTCAAGGCTGCAGCTTTAAAATGTGAAGTTCTGCTGCACTTTTAACTCAAAAGATTTAGCTTTCTGTTGTGACCTCCTGCGAGGTTAAAGATCCAAACATATTTAAGACAAGAAAAGTCTGCGTTGAATCATGTGCGATAAGATTTTCCCACAAACTACTCCATATGCAAATATTTTCACAAGCACTTCTGGACACAAGAAGTTTCCTACTTCACTGAAACATCCATTTAGTGGGATGGAGGTTTCAGGGTTTCCACATCACACATGCGTAAATTGCATACTGGATTATGATTGGTATTCCAAACTATTATACTTGTGTGCCGTTCACATCTTAAATTCAGATTTAAGGTGAGCTCAGATAAACTTTCCTCCTTCAGCAGATGAATGTGAAAACACTTAGTGTAAAACTCTGCACATACATCATTCTGCACAAGAGAAATAATAATAAGCAACATAACATTTTTAAGTGAAGGGGGAATTTGAGTGACAATTCTAAGTGCACATTGAGTCTACAACTGTTGTATGAAATGTGCTATATAAATAAAACTCGAATAAGTAAGTTTGTGTTGGACAAACGTCCAGCTCTGAGTACAATGAGACGCTGAGAACAAGACGTTCAAGTGTTGGTAAAACTCCAAATGCATTGTTAATCTTTCCAACATGTTGGCTTCAGTTCATAGTAAGTTTATTTCGATGGTAATTTTCAAAATCTATTCTAAAGGTAAAATAATGCTCAATTTTCAAAACAGTTTAGTAGTTAGAGGAACTTTATCTGAAGTCCTCTCACCACTCATTGATCTGTGATCTGTTTTTTGTTTTTTTTCTCAGACATTAACCTGGCTGGAGAACCCAAACCACACAGGTCAAAAACCACCAAACGCTCGGCCGGAGACATGTACAGGTCAGTCTCTGACACTGATTCTGATACTAACAACGCCACAGCTGTACACACTTCTCAAGAAGAATACCTCAAGTGAGCGTGGCGAAAAAAAAAAGCAAAAGTATCATAAAAGCTCAGCTGACTTGAGAAGAATTGATGGTGTCACCGTCTGCATATTTCCTCACACTGACTCTTTTTGTCTTTTCTTCCTGAACAGCAGTTCCTCATTTGAACTCGACTATGACTTTCAGAGAGATTATTACGACAGGTGAGTCTCCCTTTGTCGCTCCACTTGACAGAAACGGTGACACATTTTTGTCTGTCACCCGTTCTGTATTTCCTGAATTCTTCCCGTCACTCTGCTTGTGTCTGCACAATGCTGTAAATCATGCGTAACAATAGTGTTTTGTTGACGCTGAAAGTAATGCATAATGTTTACTTTTAGTCTGTGAGAGTAGGTGACACATTTATCAAATAAAGTCTTTACCTCATTGAATAAAACTGTAAATTTCCACCACAGAGCACTCAAGACTAGACTAGAGTCTGTTAATTTGTCTTTAACATTGTCCTGTGTTTGATCCAAGAATGTACTCGTACCCGTCCCGTGTTCCCGCTCCCCCTCCGCCCTTGTCGCGGGCCGTGGTCCCGTCCAAGCGCCCGCGGGTCGGCGTGAGCGGAGGAAGCAGCCGGCGAACCAAGAGCGGCTTCTCCTCTTCCTCCAAGAGCGGTCAGAAGACTTCCTCTTCCAGAACAAGTGAGATTATCATTATTACATTCAATTATTTTTTACTTGGGAGGAAAAATGAATGGTGGCACCATCTAAGCTGTTATGAGTATTAAAGTGGTACAACAGTCAAAAAATAAACTAAGCCACTGAAATTAAAGTTTTCCTGAGATGATTATGTGCATATGGTTGCACAGGATTTTCAAGTACCACGCTAACTTTATATTAAATTAATTAGTAGGTGTGGTGGACACACGCAATGTTTTGATAATCAATCGCCATTAATCAAACAAAAACTAGACATTAGCATGTTTCAGTATCTAAAATGTAAGTATTTCCTGCTTCTGTGTCTTTCATGTCTTTGCTAATCAAACACTTTTGGCTCTTTTTAATTATTATTTAGACAACGTAAGCTGTAATTGTTAGATTTAGGGCTGAAACAGTTAGTTGATCGACAGAAAATTAACCAGCAACTATTTTGATAATTGAGTAATTGTTTAGTCAGTAGGCAAAATGGCCCAAATTCTCTGGTTCAAGCACTGTGTGTGAAATCGGATAAATTGGTCAGACAAAAACATGCAATTTGAAAACTAGGGAAATTGCATTTTTCAGCATTTTCTGTATCAATAACTATAGGTAATAAGTCACAGCCCTTGGCACAAATGAACTATTTTAACCAGGCCCAGTTTATGTTAATCTTTATTGGACAGTTGTATGTTTGTCTGTGGATGGAAAAGATTTCTTATCACTATTTACAAGCCTTTTGTCTCCATCATATATGACTCAAGTTGCTCACTCTGCAGTGAAAGTGGATGAGCTTCAGACCATCAAGCGGGAGTTGACTCAGATCAAAAGCAAAGTGGATGACCTGCTGGATAGCCTGGAGCGCATGGAGAAGGACCACAGCAAGAAATCTGGTAGGGAGGGACGCAGTATGATTTTTTTAAAGGGGAGTGGAGAGTGTCTGACTCTTACTTCTGTAGTCATTTTTCTCTTGGTAAAATACACAAACGGATGCACTAGTATTTGACCAGATGGGTTGCACAGAGCCACAACTTCTCTGACTCTGATTTCTGAATTTCCGGCAGGAGGCAAGGGTATGAAAACGGAGCCAGGCGAGGTGACTTCACCTCTGCACCCAAGCAAGAAGGACGAGGGGTTAAAGAGAGAGAGGGAGTGCCAGGAGATGAACGACTCCGACGAGGAGGAGGACGACGACGAGGGCGACCTGCTGGAGGAGGAAGAGGTGCCAATGCCACTGTTTTTATTTAGCTTAGCATTAAGAGCGACTGACACATTTCATGACTATTTTCATGCCAGCACCAAGACAGGTTTTCAGTGCATACACCAAAATTCTAACTGAAAGCCCTTAACCCTTAAAATAATCTTATTTTAAAACTGTTTAGTTTGACCTATGGCCTTGAGGTGGATTACAGGGTCCAGCCCACATAGAGATAACAAGTTCAATGACATCAGTGTTGAAATGATGAGTGGATCAACAGGACATATATTTCTAACAATTTTTGATGCTTGATTAATCATATAAGTCAAATATCAAGCAGAACATTTGCTATTTCCAGCTTTTGAAATATTAGAATTTGCTGCTTTTCTTTGTTTTTATATAATTTGTAGTTTTAATGATGTCACCTCGGGCTCTGGCAATTATGATGGGTATTTTTTTATATGCGATAGGCTAGATGATTAACCAATTTACCCCAAAAAATTAATAACAAGAGCTCCAGTAAAATGATCCAGGCTGATATATCGGCCACTATTGGCTCATTGCAGATATATTGTATATGTATCTGTGTGTAAGACGGCCTAAACGTAACAAGACATTTCAGTACAGAAGATCAAGTGTGGCGTCGTTTAGAAACGGTGTCACATTACATCGTTTGTCCAGCAGAGAGAGCCGACAAGTTGATTTTTACTCTGTAAAATATCCCACGCAGTAAAATATCCCACGCAGTATGTGTCTTGGTCACAATTATTTAAAAAAAAAAAAAATTTAAGGGTATCAAGATTGTTTGTTTTCGTTTTTTAGATTACTTTTATATTCTCATATCTTGTATGAGTCAGGCTATATTAAGTCAATTGACTAGTTGCAGCTCTAGATACTTTGACACCAATAGTAGCACACCAGTATATTTGTGTAATCCTAAAAGTAATTTCTTTAAACCCTTTTTAAAACTCACGTGTTGTAAACCTTTACATGTTTAAAGTGTTCACATTACGCCCCACCGCTGTTCTTACACGGCATTAAAGTTTTATTACATTTCATCACTAAATCACCTGTCACTCATTCAACCTGCAGGTGAAGAGCCAAGGGGAAGAGGATGATGAGGAGGAGGAAGGAGAGCACGTGGAAGGTGACGACGAAAGCGTCAACGGCGAAGAGGACTCGTAGGCACGGACCGCACCGACGCATGCAGCGTACACTCAGCTTCCCGTAGGAACTCGGACTCCTGTTTTAACACATGTTGTAGAGCAAACACACACAAGCATGGTTCACACTATCTGTTGTCCCATTGTCCCTAAAGCCGATAGTTTTTTCTGTTTGGTTTTTTGTTGTTATTTTGGCCAGTTGTCCATTGTTGCTGTGACGGGAATAACTAGCTGTAGGTTTCGGTTTGTGTTTTTACGGCGTCGTTACTTGCCTTCAGGAGAAGACGGATTAACACAAGACTGTTAATGTTCTCAGAGACGACAGCTCGACGGACATGTCTTAACGAGAGGACGGAAATTCAGCTACGATAGAACGGTTTTTAGGTTCAGTGTGTTTTTTCTTCATCGGTGAGTTTGTTTGACCTTGTGTGTCTGTATGTTAATGTCAGTTTTTTATACTATTCAGTTTCAGTTCAAATGTAAAGAAATAAATTGCAATAAAATATTAAAATGGAAAAAGTGCTCTGTTTTTTCTTTTTTCCCCACAAACTACAGCACGGCGGTGATTTCTGGGGAAACAAAGTGAATTTTCTAGTAACAATGAAACCGACTAAAATGATGCACAACTATTAATTTATCCTCCAGTTAACAAAAATAAAAAGAGCACTTCCTTCTGCGAAAGAGCTTACAGGAATTGTACGCAAAGGTAAAACCAAAGTTTATTACAACTTTTTAAAAACAGTGTAGCTTTGGCCACCGGTTCTAAAAGTTATGAGAACCTTATAATCCCCGAAGTAATTAAGATCTCTTAAAGGAACAGTGTGTAGGATCTAACAGTGAGGTGAGGAGATTGCAACCAACTGAAGCCTCTCCTGTGTGCCAAGCGTGTTGTAGAGCTACGCTGGCCGACACAAAAACACAAATGCGGTGATGGGCGCGAGTAACGTTATCGACTACGGCCCAAGCAGGAAAAGTTAAGAGTTTGGTTTGTCCGTTCTGGGCTACTGTAGAAACATGGCGGACTTCATGAAGACGGTACCCCTCTCCCTACGTAGATATAAACATCTCATTCTAAGGTAACGAAAACACGATTCTTTTCAGGTGATTATACACTAAAGAAAACATACTTATTATATTCCATTTCTGCCAATAGATCCTCCTAATTGTTACACACTAGTCCTTTAATGTGCTAATATTACTAAAAAGTATCAAGGGGGCTCAAGCGGTCAGATGACCTTAATATGTTGTAACGAGGGCCCCCGGGCTAGTTGGATTTATTTGGAGAGGACACTCTTCCACAGTACTTGCTATACATTAGGTGTGTACATACGGTTTCCCACTTCAATGAGCTGTCAGTCAGCGCGATAACATGTTTCAGTGCCACTAATTTCTTTAACACAATCAATCTTTCGGCGGTTGTAGCGGTCTCAGTATTAAAGCTAGAATGAAGATACTGGTTTCATATGAAACTAGAAAACCTAAGGAATCCATTGGTTCCAACCATGTTATACTAGTTTAAACTATCTTAAATAGCCAGTAGCTTAAATAACACTCCAAAGTTGCGCTAAATTTTGGTGAGACTGTCATGGCCATTTTCAGAGGGGTCCCTTGACCTCTGACCTCCAGATATGTGAATGTAAATGGGTTCTATGGGTACCCACGAGTCTCCCCTTCACAGACATGCACACTTTATGATAATCACATGCAGTTTGGGGCAAGTCATAGTCAAGTCAGCACACTGACACACTGACAGCTGTTGTTGCCTGTTGGGCTGCAGTTTGCCATGTTATGATTTGAGCATATTGTTTTATGCTAAATGCAGTACCTGTGAGGGTTTCTGGACAATATTTGTCATTGTTTTGTGTTAATTGTTTTCCAATAATAAATATATAAATACATTTGCATAAAGCAGCATATTTGCCCACTCCCATGTTGATAAGAGTATTAAATACTTGACAAATCTCTCTTTAAGGGACATTTTGAACAGATAAAAAAAGTGATTAATTTGCGATTAATTGCGATTAACTATTTGAATCGATTGACAGCTCTAATTGCAATACAATGTCAATAAAGACCATCATCATCTTGCATCATCCATCTGCACCAGTTTCATGTATTGAAAATACAGCAAAACAAAAAGAACAAGCTTGATTTAAAATGTGTCCTCAGTGTTACGTCATCTGGTGTATTCTGTCATTTTATGCTGTACTCTGATTGGTCGGTGTGTAGTTGGGGGTCGTCACAGCAGTCACACTGAGAATTTGCTCCTAAATTTGGACAGATTTCCCAAACCTTTACATCTGCCGATGATGAGCATGTCTTGGTTTGATTTTAAGATCATTGTTTTGGATTGATGACCAAAAGATTTCATCATGTTTTCTCTCGTGAACAACAGCAATGTGAAATCACAATTATAGCAGCTTTTAGTAACATTTATTTCTCATTTTGTAGGAGTAAAGTGCAAAAACAGATGTGTTGTTGATGTCATATACAACTGAATCGATTAGTTGATTGTTTTTAAAGCAAACATCCCTTATTTCAGCTTGCAAATTGTAAGGATTTGCTGCTGCTTTTAGTGTTATGTAAGAGAAATCTGAATGTGTTTAGGTTAGTTGACCGGTTGCTCAGGCAAAACGATCACTTTGTAACATCGCTTTAAGCATTTAGAAAAACTGTGATGGGCATTTCCCACAAAATCATTTCATTTTATTCAGTAACTGAGATAATTGTTAGTCACAGCCCTAAAGTCATGGTTGGTTATGTAATGTCTACCACGACAGGAAGTGTAATTCACTATGTGGAGAAAAACCTTGTGAGTGAATAAAGTGACGCAACAAACAAATAAACCAGAATTTCATTAATTTCTTTATTGTTATTTTAGAACTCCTTCGCCGTACCCTTAAAAGTTATTTTACAGTCACAGTACATTTCACATGTAGAGAATAGAATAGAATAAACACACTCTTGGGTTGGGTTTCTCATTGAGGATGTTGGCTGTTTGTCATTTGAGGTTAACTGCCAAGATGTTACGATAAACAACTCAAACTCGTCCGTCAACTAGCATTGGCAGAAATTGCTTGTGGCGCCGGACGGACGGGTTTAGGTGCAAAAGTTCACACAAGTGCAAAACCGTAATATAGATATAGATATAAAGTATAAAGTCCTATGCAGAAAATTAAATAATTATTTACCACAAGAAGTCCTTGCAAAAGCCACATGAATATAATTTTTTTTTTTAGCTGGAGTTTCAGCTCAAAGTACAAACAGTGCAAAAGATAATTAAAACAAGTCCAAATAAGTTGAGTTTTCAGTTACATTTGTTCCCATAGCTTGACACTCAGTTTTTCCCTTCATTGTATCCAACCGGACAGGACTTTCAAGCTCTCAGCATGACGAACAGGGTGAGGACGCTCATCAGGGACAGAATAGCTGGCAAAAAAAGAGACAAAGGGTGTTTATCACAAAATGTTCTTCCTCTTCTTCTGTTTATTCTTTAATGACATGGTGAGTCTTTGGCATCCAGCCATCCAGATAGTTTTGTTTTTATTGGCCGAGGTTTTGAAATATCCATCGACGGAGGAATGGAGTTTGGTTTGTGGTGCTCACAACATTGAAAAATGACACTGATAAAGCTCAACAGCTTCATCTCTTTCCGTAAACGTCGACCCAGGTACTCTGAATATTTGTAATTTTTTTAACATTTACATGCTTTTGCCCACAGGCCACAGTGGTCATATAAACCATAACCATAAATAAACCAGCATTCCAAGCGTTTTTAAAATTGAAGTGGCTACACTGGCCAAACAAAACATCTCGGAACCAATCAGCTATCGGTCGAACGACAGATATGAAAGCAGAATCTGTTTATAGAGATTATTCTATAACTAACTGAATTTAACTTTTATTCAGTCTATATTGCATTTAATTAATCACCTTCATTTTATAATGAATAAACAGGAATAAACAGATTTATTTTCCTTCTCTGTAACACTTATTTTACAGGTCTCGAATTTTCTTAAAACCTCTTTTGAAATTTCCTGGAAAAAGATGCGTAATTTGTTAGTAATAACAGAGAAAACGGAGTTATCTGACATTACTACGTTAAGTTTAGTTTATAAACTGCTTTTTATTTCCTGAGGAATTGTGTGAAAGAACTGCTCCATTTACACCAGAGTAAATATTCATTCATTACTCATGTATTATTGGAGCTTTTCCCCATAATTAGTAGCAAATTAAAAAAAATTTCCCAGGAACTTTCCTAAGAATTTACAATTAAATATCAGTTTCTTTCTAGGATACTATAGGACCCATAAAATAAACCTCGTTATCTAGTTACTGCAGTTGTGGATTGCCCTCAAATGTGTTATTAGGAAACAAAATCCTTCTGGACCAGAGCATCTGAAGTATATATATGAATATATAACAGCAGTGTGTTGTTTACCATGAGGGTGGACAGCTCCGCCGCTGTTGGCCATTGTTGTGGCGGGTGCTGCTGTGGTGGCGGGGATGTTGGCCATCGGGTTGGAGATGTTCAGAAGAGGTGTGGTCAGTCGGACGACGCTGGGGCCAAAACCACCTGAACAATTACATGAGGGGGACAGAGCAGTGGAAGGTTAGACACACATTAATAGTCTTGGCATTTATACCAGTAATCTGGTGTCAAATATGTGTGTATTGACATGAAAAAACATACAGTAAAGATTATTTTCCATTTAAGGTCAATTTGTCCCCTCATACCACTGTTTTTGTTTCTACATTAAATTCATACTATTTAAAGTATACGGAAACTGTGGTACAAACTAAAACTTATGTAATATGTCATGCCAATATAAACAATTTTATATATATAAAAAATATAAATATGTGCATGATTGGCACTTTACATCAGTGATAGAGGATGTATTCAGATACGTAGCTTAAGTAAAAGTACTAATACCACACTGTGAAAATACTCTGTTACCAGTTAAAGTCCTGCATTGAAAATGTTAAGTAAAAGTATTAGTATAATCAGGAAATGTACTTAAAGTATTAAAAGTACTCAATGTAGAAAAATGTCCACTGTGACTGTTATACTATTATATATTGTATCATATTATTATTATTACTCAGGCATTAATATAAAAGCAGGATTTTACAAGTTGGTTGAGGTGGAGCTCATTTTGAACTATTAAATAATTATTATTTTCATGATGGATTAATCTGCTGATCATTTTCTTCATTAATCGATCGATTGTTTAGTTTGTAAAAATTTTGAAAATGGTGAGAAATGCTTCACAACCAATGGTATAAACCTTGAAATTATTAACAAATATCAAAATTATTAAAAAATAAAGGTAGTAAAACATCACATTTGCGGAGCTGAAACCATGAAATGTTTTTGCATGAAAAATGCCGATTATAAAACAAAACATCTTTTTAAAGCTCTTCATATGTTTTTTATGTAAGTAACTATTAACTATAAGTGTCAAATAAAAATAATGGAGTAAGAAGTAAAAGTGGAATATTTCCCTTTGAAATGTAGTGGAGTAGAAATATAAAGTGGCATGAAAGAAAAGACTAGTAGTACCTTACAAGTACCTCAAAATTGTATATAATTACAGTACTTGAGTAAATGTACTTAATTCCACCACTGAACAACATACATTATTACATTGTGAATTTATGTGTCCACTCACTTGAATTATAAGTCCCATTCAGGAGGATTATCTGGTAGTTGGTATCCATCATGGTCCTGGTGGTGGAGGAGTTCGCGTTTGGGATATCGAACTCACAGGAAATTATATTTCCGTTCACCAAACCAACGATTTCTTTCGTTCTCTAGAAAGATAATGTGACATAAAGTAAATGTGATAAGGTAAAATAAGAAGAATATACAGCAACGTTTTAGCAAAAGCAAATCAAATTGGGAAAAACTATTTTAAAAGATACAACATAAAATATATTTACACACAGAAATCATTTTAAATAACACTTTTTGCCTCAATTGAATTAGAGAAATTTGTAATGTTGGTGAATTATGGTCCAATATTATGACTGCTCTGTCTCTGTGGATGTAAAGGATCATTTTGTAGCTTTTTTTTTGTAGGTTTACATGTTTTTAGCACGATTTCCCACAGACTCTCAGAATTTCACATCTCTGCAAGTTTATTTTAACTTGAATTCTTGAATCCTTGTCTGAAACTGTAGGTTTGTTAAGTATCTGATCAATAAGTGCATTAATTAAACTGCATTTATGCTTATTATTATCTTATCATAAGCAATATAAATAATCGTGACTTAAAGCTAGAGTTGGTAATCTTCAAAAACATTCTTTTGTGATATTTGTTGAAATTCCCATTACATCCTGACAATCAATAAAAAAATAACAAAAAAAGAAAAGACGGTATCTGTGGCTGTTGCAGGACTGTAATAAACCTGTCCAATTAGCTCATTCAGCCTGAATACAATTATTGAATGCCCTACCCGTCTGTCTACAAATGCATTTCCTTATGCAAACATCTCTCTCTATGACAGTAGATTTGTGGCCTCACCCTCTCAGTTGGCATCAGCGTGTTATTGGCGTTGAATCTCTGCCGTGTCCGGAAGAAGAACGACCCATTGTTGGACATGTTTTGAGAGCAGATGAAAAGCATGCTGGTGCCCTGAGGAAAGAAATTGTGGTGAAAGGATGAGATGATTTCCTTGAAGTGCGGACAATGACAAATTCCAACAGTCAAACAGTGTCTTTGTTAAGGCTGGAAATAAGCCAATAAAGTGATGAAACAATCCAGAGTTTAGTTTTGTCTTTGTGTTCACCTGGGATGACTAAGGCTTACTGGGTATTATCATTGTGCAATATTTTTTTTACGTCTGCTTCCCTGTTGCATGTATCTCGTGTCTTTGTGCGTTCATGTCAAGGTCTCACATAGTTCTGGAAAGTTTCTTTTAAGTTTTAATGTACGACAAGTTACAGTTGGTATCTCGGTAATGTTGAGCTACAGCAGGTGAAACATGGAAGGATGATGTTATGTTCCGATATAATTTCATTGGTAATAAGACCAAGTTTATTACTTTTTCTGTGAAGAGATAGCAGCCATATAGCACCTGTTGCCTTCCTCAAACGTGGTGGACAAATATTATTTCATACTATGTCCCAATTCAGGGGTCCATTTGCTTATACAGAATACATCATAATGGACTTAACGTTTCCTCCATATTTAGGCAGAGAGAGAAATTAAGCCTTCTTTTGCCCAAATTATGAAAGACACAATGATGTATTCTTTACAGCCTTCAGTATTTTATAATAGAAACACTGTCCAGTTGTTTAATGGACTATTCAGGCAGTCCTTATCAACTAAATACATATTGCATCAAGTCAATAAATGCCACATGGTCATATTTAACAGGTATTTGGATTCAGGTGGTCATGAGTCACTGGTGAACTAGATCAATAAAAGTATAAATTAAGAAGCAAGTCAATTTGCTTTCGCACGGAGCCAGGACATAACAACAGGGCGTTCCATAAAAATGGATTCTGTGTCATGACATTTGCCTGATGTCTATCATTAACATGTAAACTCAGGTATCAGGAAACTTGTTTCAGGTCACCACTGGTATTTGGCTGTTAGAGGACAACTTCCTGGTGGAAAGTTTTGACTGCCTAACCCATCATAACATTTGGTCTCTGTGAAACTCGTTTGGGGAAGAGGAGGAGATAATACACTGTATGTTTTGGACTCTGGAAACAAGTTCCCGTTTCCAAACACATACCTGTACTGTTTGTATAAAGTCACATTATTTTGAAAACCTTCCTGCTTAAAAGGGACATGAGACACAAATATGTGTCCAATTTAGCAAAAAGATGTTTGAAAGTGGCCACCACTACATTGCTTTGTTTGTGCCTTACCATTGTGGCATTCGTAGTGAGACCAAATGCGACGAATCCCATGGAGTATCCCCTGAGTTCGATGGACAGTTTAGTGCCGTTGGGAGCCATTGAGGTGCCGGCGGCCACAGACGCAAACAGACAGCCTCCAGTTGTGGCAGCAGGATCGCAGTCTCCTGGGGTCTCCACACACAGTTTAGTGGTTCCGCAACCATCTCGAGTGATGTTCACCTGGAAGACACACACATAAACACAAATAAGGGCTTAAATCATCTGCATCTCCCCTCACTGCGACTGGATTGAATTCTTGTTCTCCAGCCGGGTTATGAGAATATGTTGCAGTAAAACTAGAGCTAATAAAGCTGAAAACTGTTATTTTCTGCTGCTTTTTTGCCCTCTAGAGCAGTGAGACGTCATTAGCAGTGAGTCACTAGTTCTAGCTGATTCTGCATTTTATTTGTTTTGATGTGTAAAAATGCAGACATTGTGTAAATTGTCAGGTATCTTGACAACTTTGCTGAGTTAAAGGGGTATGCCACCAATTTTACACATGAATTTCAGTCTACATGTGATGAGGAGTACTATTCAGCCTGTTGTAAAATGTCTTCTGTGGCTCTGGAGAAGCTTTCTAAAATCTGAGATGTCAACTAAATAAGATGCTATTGAGTTGCATTATGGGAATCGTATAGGATCCAGCATTTTTGGGATCTTGACCCATACTACGGACTAAAAGTCGGAATATCTTGACCCAGTCCAAACACAGGAAATGTGCCAGATCTTTGATACATCACTATACAGAAAACGCAATATTATCTAAAAATGATCATCAGCATTAACAGCTTTAAAGACCCCGACATAAACCCTTGTGTTGGTTTGTTACATTTAAAAATGTATTTGGACATTTCTATAAACCTTTGAAATATAAAGAATAAAAAATAGCTTGTGAGGATTTTTTTTTACTCTAAATACCAGCTTTTTAAGCAACATATCATTTTATTTTCAATTCTAAAACTCAAATTTTGAAAGTAATCCAACAATTATGATAGTTATCGGTTTAAAGTACAATGGTCAAGCGGGCATTGTGGTGATTTACACCGAGAGGATTAAAGTGAAGGAAATCCAACCTGTGTAGTATTATTGGCAAATGACAAATGAGCGGTTCCTTGGACATCCGGTGCCACGTAAACCACCAGTGCAGCAATCAACAGGATCATTCCTCGTTCCATTTCTAACAAGGAAACGCAGTAGACAAACAAAAAGCACAGAGTTAATATTAAAATGTCTGATGAAATCTTAATAACTCAAACAGTTCTTATCATATTCATACCTGATGGCATTATTAACATTTCTGAAGTCAAAATTTGTATGATTCATTCATTTAAGCACAATTATAGTAAAGTATACAATTGTAATTCTGAGAAATCCCATTTGGTTCAGTGAAAAGATGCTGAATTATACAAAAACAGTATTCATAGATTAGAATTTACAATATGAATACAGCTCTGTTCACCACAATTTCATATAAACTATAAACAAAACCTACAAAATCATAAAAAAAACATTAAGAAAACCAACTCAAACAACTTTCACAATCAGATCGTCAGACCAGATCAAAAATCATTGACCAAAATTACTACTATACTATACAGTATGTACTATAATACGTAGTATTAATAGTCCATTTTGCCTTCGTTTGAGACAACCATTCCAATTTTTTATAATCTGTAATTTGAACGCCAGTTTATTTCAAACTATTTGTTGAGCTATTTCAGGGAAAATTGACTCTTAAATCATCATATTTGGAATAATCCAACAGTCTCTTCAATCACACAGCAAAATAGATTTATTTCTTTAAAATCATTGCTATTACTTACAATTATTGCAGTTAACGTTATTAAACTGTAAAAAGTAGCTACTGATAATAGTAATAATAAAAAAATATTAATTTAATTAATTAATTTAATTTATATTAATAGCAATCACTATTCACAATCACAAGTTTTCCTGAGAGACTTACCTGAGCTGTAAAAGTCAAATGCTGAGTTGCAAGAATTTTCTTTGTTCAGTAGTTTCTGCTCTTCTGTGTGCGTATGATCCCTGATGATGATCTAAATCAGTGAACGTCAGCGCTGACTCTTAACGGTGGTGATGCAGGAAGGGGAAGGGACTTTCTGCAGCATCCTGAAGAGGGTGTGGCCTTCCCCTCATTTACTAGACCTGCCCGACAGGTGTGTAATCCAGGATGCAAACAAGCTTAGTCATCGTTGAGGGGAAATACATTTCTGGTTCTGCTGAGCAAGATTTGACCCCACAAAGCACCTCCGTTAAGAATTGATTCAAAAGTGTATTGTAGATCAAAGATTGGTTAATAGATTGTGAGCCTATTCAATTGTTCATCCACTTTACACATTAACATAATTAATTATCCTCTTATAATGTAGTCTGTCATCTTATGGGGCACCAAAATTATTAATCTGCCAAATAAAGACTCATAAAGAGATTCTATTTCAAAGTTATTAAAATCACAGTTTAAATATATCTTTAAATCAATATATGTCACTATTGGTTATAACTGAAGTCATTAGCTGTTTTCTTATAACAATTCACTTGATTATCTGCACATGTTCAATATCAGTGATTTTAGGAGCTAGTTTTCTTTTTGCTTTTCTTTTTTAGGTATACATAAAAGTTAGGCAAGTGTATTTGTAATTTAGGCAAATAAATGCATTAGAAAAAGAAAATTAGATAATAGAATACAAATAGACCAAAAATATAGTCCGCTAATAAGTTGCCCCAAAATCCAAAAAAAGAAACAGAAAATGCAGTAGTGACAACAGAATTAAAAATGATATACAGAAAATGCTGAATACAAAGTCAAGTAGAGAATGGAGAATTATAGTGTGCAGTATTTTACAATATCTCTCCTTCAACTAAGATGAAGTAGGTTTTTAGTGAGGCCGGTGGAAAATGATGAAAGAGAGTAACTCTCTGATAGTACATTATTATCATCATGAATTTGTTTACTGCAACGTGATCTATCATTGCCCAACAGACTAAAGAGTACATGTCACAGTTCTTGTGATCACTGACGACAGAAACCCGACTGTTTGGTATCATTATGCCAAATGACATTCTGATGAAAGGAACATAGTGATCCAACATTCCTGTCAGATTAGTAACATACATGTGGTGTTTCCAGTAATGGAACTTTTGATTCATTTCCTGTGGTTGTTGGATATGATTACAAATACATTACTTTGTATCAAAGTAATAAAAGAGAACACCACAACTACAACAGTAACAAGGGGCAGTGTCTGAGATCACTCCTACAGCACATCTACAAACGTTGATGCCCGTCAATTGAGTGGGAAAGGGGGATGAAATAATAAAAGCAATGTTACTTTAATTAATGATTAAAGTTAGATAAGGTTCATTTTGAAGTACATTGTGCCAACATTCAATAGATTAGACTGTAAACTGACAAGCATGTGGTATCTAGCCTTGTATTATACTCCTGTCACAGTTGAGAAGCCTCTGAGACTATATTTAACCTATTGTGGGATTCTTAAGTGTCCCAGACTGATCAAATTTCTTTTGTCGTTACCCGTTCTTTAAAGCAGGGCGTACCCCCTGCTCAACAATGGGACAAAACTCTGGAAAATGAAGAATTTATTCCCCAAAAGATATTCCTTTACAAACAAGAGGGACACTGTTTTCTGTGGGGGAAAACCTCCATTATCATAATTGTGGCTATTGTTAAAAAAGGTCAACATTTGATTTACCAGCACCGATAGGTCTACTTACTCTATAGGCACCCTTAACAATAAACGTAATATGGAGAGAAGGAACCAGTTTTCGCCTATGTTGAAACTAAATCTCAAAGAGGAAACTCAACTTGTCCACAGCTTCTCTAGTATTGTTCAGTGTACCAGTGCAAGCAAGGGTATAATATGCGCCTTTACAATACAGTACAAAGTACTTGGTATCACTGCTAGTATACATGAAAAAAGTGTAGCAGTATGGAGGAGTACATGAAGTACTATAAAGTGTCTGTCTCAACTAGAAGTTCAGATTTCTACCTGCTCGTGTTAAAAATGACTCAAGTAAATGACAAAATTAACCTCTTTACGACTATTATGAATAACAGCTATTTGAAATAAAAGACGGTAACAACATTTGTTTATACTAGTGCAGTGCCCTTCCAAAAAGGGCCGATTGCTTGGCCCCCGTGAAGTGCTGCTTCCAGCGTAGTCGCAACCGCCAAGTGTGAAGTTGATTGGATGAACAATTCTCGAGATATGCGAAGGGCAGTCATACACAGAGAGATTCCTTCCTTTATAGTTAGATGATGCTGCTACAGCGCCACCTATTGGCCTAATGGCACCAAATTGGCCATGGTCACTCAAACATCATATCTACACATGTCCACCAAATATGGTCCCAATAGCACAAAGCGTTCAGGAGATATGACATTTCTTGCAATATAAGCCCTGCCCATAGCATTTGAGCTAACTTTGAGGGCTGCTGTAGCAAAACTGTATGGAACATCAAAAATACGAAAAAATTAACAAAAATCGGATTTGGACACAATTCAAAATGTTGGAAAATCAATCTTAATGCACATGGGCGTGGCTTATATGGATAGATTTGTCTGGACCCTCAAAATCCAGGTTCTGAGACTTATGATAAAAAAGTTACAGGCCAAAACGTAAAGTTCATTGCTATAGCGCCACCATCTGGACAAAGAGCACCACATTTAACACTGCACTACCTTGGTTCGTGAGCAATACACCCGCCAAGCACGAAGTTGATCGGATATGCGGTTCTCAAGATACTGTATGTGAAGGACATACAGAAAGACAGACAGACAGAGATTCCATGCTTTATGGTTAGATTTTACTGACTAGACTTTTATATTTGATCAATGGGGATGACATGCAACAATAGAATCTGATCTCAACTGTCTAGTTACTAGCTTTTGGGACTTCATAGTCCTTGAAGAAGCCCATGAAATGCGTTTTTCAAAACTTCGAAAGCAAGAACATAACAGGCCATAATAGATTAACTGTTTACAGTAGTACAATAGTTTATCGAAATAGAAATCTCTGTACTTAGATAAGAACATTCTTACACATGAAAAAGCTGCTCACATTGCGCTTTGTTATCGGTATTAAGTACAAGAAGGTTGCATAAAAGCTAGGATTAGGCAGAGGAAAAGAGATGGGTGTTGAGGTGGGACTGAAATAGTGAGAGGGATTCAGAGTCTCTGATGTGTTGTGAGAGGGAGTTCCAAAGCCTGGGAGCTACCTGGAGAATGCTCTGTCCCCAAAGCTGCGAAGGTTGGACTTGGGGGTAGAGAGGAGACCAGCTGAGGTGGATCTGAGGGACCGTGAGGGTTGGTAAGGGGAGAGGAGAACAGAGAGGTAGGGGGGTGCCAGTTGGGGCCTTTTTTTTTGGTTGA
Source organism: Sebastes fasciatus (assembly GCF_043250625.1). Taxonomy (NCBI): domain Eukaryota; kingdom Metazoa; phylum Chordata; class Actinopteri; order Perciformes; family Sebastidae; genus Sebastes; species Sebastes fasciatus. Next base: position 28,449,944 of record NC_133805.1, on the reverse strand, counting down.
TGGTCAGGATTTTGTAATTGATCCGGTGAGAAACAGGGAACCAGAGTCTTAAAATACTGGAATCGGCCCCCACAAGTCCTTCAATCCTCTAACAAGTACAGAGGACTTGACCTCAGAGTCCTCAAATGACCACCAGACAGCAGCTCTATGAAAACTTTTCTTCTAATGTATGCCTGAATTGTGATTTTATCCCAAAACATTATGGCTTAAAAGGAGATATGTTCAGATGCATGTTTGCTTGATCGGAGCCTCACCCTGCCTCCACCCTCCACCCTACTTAGCCCTTATTACGATTTCACCTTAAACCTCACCTTAACTTTCACCTCGACTGCCCTTAAGTTCAGCTGTTCAGCTTAAGTTTCAGTATAAAACCCTAACACACTCTGTAATATTATATATAACATAATGATGTAATATTTATGAAAAACTTCCACCAAATACTGGTGGCCACATCACTGACAGATTATTCCTTAGGGAGAATCTAAAATACGTAAAGGACAAGGACAGTGATGGTTCATCAAACAGAATTACTGAGAGCTGATCGATGTGGAGATATCAAACCTTCACAACCCTGCAATCTGTTTGTTCTGCAGGTCTGGACTGTTTAATCAAAATGCACACCTGAAGTAAGCCCTGCGTGTGCTAAGTAAAGAGAGACAGAACAAATACCAAGAAAGAGAGACAGAGTACAGTAAGTAACAATAATACAACAAGAGAATTTTCCTGAAGAAAATGCATGTGAGTTCCGAACACAGTGAAGCAGAGTTAAAGATGTGATGGGAGTGAACTGGGTCATCATTAAGAGCTCATTCACAGTTGATCAGTGTGTAATTCTGAAATTTGAATGGAGTTTGTACTGTATACATGTGCTGTGCTACAAAATATAATGGGAATCAATGGGCCTCCACAGAATGATTAACACTAATGACAATCCCATCAACGCATTAGCAAATGTTGGCATGCTAACACGCTAAACTAAGATGATGATAATCAGTGATGGAAGAATTATTCAGATCTTTTATTGACCTTTACTTACTTAAAGCTGCAGTCGGTAACTTTTCTTATTTATTTATTTATTATTAAATTAATGAAATTAAAATTACATTTATTATTATTGTTATTTTTATTTTACAGGATGAGACAGATAATCTGTGAAAACAATCATGTTCCTCTGTGTCCTCCTGTACACTACAAGATGATTCTGAAAACATTTGAGGTGAGAAATAGGCATTACAGTAACAGAATATTGATTCATATTTGATCAGCGCTGCCTAGTTTGACTGTTTGATAGTAGTTAGTAGTTTCGTGAGCAGTGATTGACAGCTGCGTTCTTATTGTCAGGTGATTATACACTAAAGAAAACATACTTATTAATATTATATTCCATTTCTGCCAATAGATCCTCCTAATTGTTACACACTGGTCCTTTAAGATATAATCTTACAATTTTGAAAAGTACGCACTTAAAACACCAAAAGAGCTAATAGAACCATGGCCAAGCGTCAGGGAGAAGAAAACACTGAATTTGTATGTAGTTGTTAAAAATAAAAAAAATACATAATACAGACACATATTTGTATTAAACGTTCCTAAAAATAACACAAACTTCCTGCAGTTATTGTGTGCACTATTTGGGTTAATTATACAGTTTGTCAGTTTTTCTGTACTGTTATTGTTATGCATTGAATGTAATATGAAATATCCGTAAAATGTCACTTAATCAGGGGTCGTCAGTTTATTCAATGATAGAAAAGGGGTCTCTTAAGGAGAAAGGTTGGGAACCACTGGCTTAATCCATAATAATACATTATAATTTATTAGTTGATTTATATTTTGTATTAATAATCTGAATCTACTGAGAAACTAATGTTGTCAAATAAATGTAGTGGAGTAAAAAGTATAATATTGGCTTCCAAAATGTAGTGGAGTAGAAGTATTAAGTAGCAAAAAAAGTAAAGTTAAGTGCAAGAACTCAACATTTCAAGTAGTATAACAGTCAGCATTAATCAACACTTATCATCAAATCTATAAAAAAAAAAATGCACGACACCTGTAACGTGTGAGATGACATGCAAATAAGAGTGTTTATAAATATTTTGTTCATGGATTTCTCAGGAACTATGCAAATGAATACCATTCTTCATTGAAAATAGTCATTTGAATATATGAACGTTATACGCAGCACAAACAGCTTCAGATCATGTGAGCAACGTGAGGTGCTACACAGTAATCACACAAACATGCACAGACAGACAAACAATAGAGACTGTTCTACATTGTCATAGAAGCATTTCTTTCCGTTTGTCTCACAATGGTGTGAACGACTCTTCCTCATTCTGTGACCTCATTTATCGTCACCCGAGACTTGAGGATATGTGAGCTATGATCCTGTATGATGGTAACCAGGTGGTTGCCCATTTCCTTCTTCACATAATCTGACCTACTAATTTAACCTCATCACCTAATCTATCTGATTTGAATTTGACTGTTTTGTTGGTCAAATAATTTTTGACTTTGCTCTTTAAATAAAGTTAGAAATGTTTTTTTTTAAGGCATTTTTTCTCTTAAAAAACACTGTAAGAGCTTCACTTCACTGTGACCCAATTAAACAATAAAAAGCATAAAAAGGCTATGTGATTTAAGTACACTGTTATATATGTATATTATTATTATTCTGTGCGTCATAAAACCCTGTAGCCCGAGAGTGAGCGGAGTATAATTCCCTGTTGTTTCAGTGTAGTCCGTCACATTGTATGTCGTACTATTGTGTAATAAAATACCTCGAGATAAGAAAAGATAGATAAGATTATATTACCAACACCTTTGTTAAATAGACTAAATGTTCTCTTTTATTCTTCTGTTCAACAACTTGACTTCTCTGACCTCCAGGACTAGTTTGGTTTTCAAAGTTTACTTGTTTTGGGAAGATTAGTGTCGAGAATCAGGGATTTTTTTTGGGGGGGAGGGGAGGAATACGTTATGTAACTCGATGTGAATTCTTGCACACGCCTCTCAAACTGCATAATCATATTGTTATTTCCGTTACGGTAAAAGTCATACACACCCATAGTAAGACAACACAGGTGTTGTTGATTGAGTTTTGTTTGATTGATTGCTTATACCTGTTTTCTTTTGGTGACGTCAATAAATCCCAGCGGCTCTCCTTGAGCACTTCAAACAAATCAAATAGAATAACTAGAAACAGCAGGGTGAGTGTACAGGAAGTGAAAATCCTTATTTAGACAGATGAACACAAGATTATGTCTGTTCTTTACTTTTATTCAGTTGTTAGTTTTAAGTTCTTCATTATTTTATTTTTTAAAGCCTTATGATTTGGGATTCATTCATTTGTATTTCATCCTATATGTTTTTTTAAATTCCCTCTACCAATCTTTATTTAAATAGGTCTTTTCAAAATATTTGCAAAGTACTTAACCATTCTCACTTTACTGTCGTAAACAGCAATATCTCAATGTAAAAATAATCTTTTTACAAGTTAAAGTCCTGCATTCAAAAACATACTTAAAGTACAGAAGTTTTATCAGCAAAATGTTAAAGTAGCAAAGGCGAAAACACTCAATGGCCCCTGTAGGGGTTATATTATTATACTGTATATTAATATGTTGGATTATTATTACTGATGCATTAATTTGTAGGAAGCAATTTGCTATTGTAGTTTGTTAACTATTTTACTGTTTGATAGTTTAATCTATAACAATGCATCATATTGAAGTTGATATTGAGTCAATACTTGTAGGTCTTAACATACAAAAAGCTGTGAAATAAATGTATAAAGTATATAAAGTATGGCAAGGAAATATACAATACTCAAGTAAAGCACTGAAAATTGTGCTTAAGTACAGTACTTGAGTAAATGACCTTTAGTTACATACCACCACTGGTATTTACAAAAGATGAACAACAAAGAGCTTAAAATGAATCATTATATAAAATATTAAAATTACTTTAAGTTATGTTACAAACGCAATAAACTAGACCAGCTGTCATGTTCCAAAGACGCATGAATGACACGGTTATGCGTGCAATAAGAACACCGTTCTTGTCATTTTGTATGCCATGTAGTCTCTACTGACTGTAATGTAATTCCATCCGTGGAATATTCTTCGCTCTGAGTTAGTGACATAGAATAAAAAGTGAGAAAGACCGCTTATGGCAGGTGGGAAGGGAGGTGGATGGGTCCAACAAACACAGGACGACTTTCAACCAGGAGACTGGTGTTTAGTTTCGTGAGTAACGTTTCTGACGTGTTTTTTAACCAACCATGACGTTTTTCATAAACCTAACTAAGTGGTTTTGTTGCCTAAACCTAAGCGAGTGGTTTTGTTGCCCCGAGCTGGTACTGCACCTTCATACACACGTGTAATATTCACGCCTCGTTGTGGCAAAACTTGACACTGACACACTATCCTCCTGTGGACAGGCGGGTCTATTACACACTTTGGCGTGATACTGGGTTATACTGGGTTAATCAACACTATTAATTATATAGAAGTGGATATTGACAATGATTTTGTCGCGAATGTTTATGTCAGTTTGATCAAGTTTAAACTGTTAAAGGTGTCCTGTGTGCAGGATCTGGCGGTATCTAGTGGTGAGGTGAGGAGATTGCCACCAACTGAAGCCTCTCCCGTGTGTCAAGCGTGTTGGAGAGCTACGGTGGCCGACGCGAAAATGCGAATGTCCCTCTCTAGAGCCAGTTGCTGTAAGAGTAGCGTAGGTCATTCGGAGAAGAGCCAGTGTGGGTAGAGTTTGTGTGTATGTGGGAAGTGAGTGGTGAAGCAAGAGAGAGAGAGGAGAGCTGCATCGATGGGAGCGAGTAACGTTATCGACTCCGGCCCAAGCAGGAAAAGTTAACAGTGTTTGGTTTGTCATTTCTGGGCTACTGTAGAAACATGGCGGAGCAACATGGTGGACTCCATGAAGAGGACCCGCTCCCTATGTAGATATAAACGGCTCATTCTAAGGTAACGAAAACACAACGATTCTTATCAGGTGATTATACACTAAAGAAAACATACTTATTAATAATATAATCAATTTCCGCCAATAGACTCATCCTTTAAAGCCTCTACACACCCACACAGGTGTTTGCAGCTATTCTGGCTGATTAGACCTCTACTCAGGTTGAAGCTTTAAAGGGACTGTTTGTAAGAATTAGAAATGCTTGTGCACAGCGACACATGTGGCCATTAAGTCAACGAAAGTCAGCGTCGTGCTCGCGCTCACGCTTGTGTTCGCTCTAAATACTCATGAACGAGCATCGCTCAACACAGTGAGGCGGACACACGTCAGCTAAAACTACAATATCAGTCTATATTTCACCTGCTTGGCATTAATGTTAGCTGACCAGACGGAGGTCTCTCCATGAATCGATGCTGATACTTGTGTTGGCTTTTCCTGCTTCAGCCTCCCGACCGCGGTCGGAGGGAGACACCGGCACCCGGTCAGAGACAGCAACGTTTCTCACTGCGGAGGTTCGTCACTTCACAAGACACGGAAAACCTCTGTTGTTCTGGAGGAGCTGCAGCAGTTATTTCTGCACAAACGTCCACTAGATTCACTAGATATTCTCAGAGATAAACTAAGTCTCCTGCAGTGTGTAGTGTGCACGCATGTATGTGAGAGTGGAGCAAGCTGAGTGAAGGCAGGCAGGCAGAGGCGCAGAGGAGCAGAGGAGCAGAGTACAGCAGAGACTCCGGCCCTGGAGACCAAAGCTACGGTCTCCCCCGCGTCCCCCGACCGCGGCCAACACTGTTTTGAAAGACGAGCTTCACTAGATAGAACTTTGCGGTTTTGGTGCTTCCGTGTAGTTTGTGTTGGAGTCTTGTCTGAACAGCGTGGCCACACACGAGCGCGCATGGGACACCAACCCGGGTGATTTATATGTGTAAGAAGTTACAAACAGTCCCTTTAATGGGAGTTTATTAGGTAACAAATCTTAATCTATCATTAAGTGCGTCATTAAGGTGTAACTTGTCCCGGTCTAACAGGTCAAACAACGCAAACAGGAAACTCAGGAAGATGACACTCACGTCTATTAACGCCCAGACATTCCTGAAAAGAAGTCAGATTAAATGAAAACACCTGTGTGGTTGTTCAGCGGCTTTAAGACTTCTCTGCTTTATTGCTCAATTGTTTCCACAAACTCTCAATTGCAATTTGTAGTATTCAGGTGTTACATCAGCTACTCAAAAGTCTTTCCATTTACCCCCTGGCAACAGCAGAGGAACTGTTGTGTTCAAGTACCCTTGGTTGGGATTCATTGTACTAGAATCTAGTACAACATCTAGTAACTAGATGATGATGATGCAAGACTGTAACTCATTCTTCAGCTCTCTGCTGCTCCCCAGTGGTGATCAGATATTATAACCCAGAGCACCACAGAAAATCTTTAACGAATCTCATATGTATTGTAGCGAGATTGGTGCGTGCTACTCTGGGAAGCATCTTATTTCGTCTTGCATCTACCGGGAAGAGAAAAACACATTTTTGTGTCCAGGAAGATTTGGTCACTGACAGATGTTTTAGTTCGAAAGAAGGAACAAGTTGTTTTCTTAAAGCAACGTAAACTCTGCTATCGACCATCGAGTGTCGATTTTGACATTATCCAGGGAAGATAATAAAATGTTATGACTCTGGGAGAATTCTCTCCCCGTTTAAATCAACAAGAACTGTTAACCTTTTCTGACTTCAAAGGAACATTAGTAACCCTTTCCCATTTACAAAATGAACCCCCTTCTCAACTATGAATCTGCGAAGGAGCAACATAGACACCTAGTTTTCATCTGTGATAATGTGCACATAGTATGTTGACCAATAATTAATTTGTTTAAAAGTCATCATGTGTTAGACTAAGTATTGACTTCTTTGTTGTATAATCATTAATGGTATTGTAATACATTTTTAATGTTTTTGTCAGTGATGATCAACAGATTTCTTAAGTTTAAAGTTGTTGAGAATGAGTAATAACTTGACTTAGAATTACATTTTGACAATTTTGATACTAATGTTTGATCAGAATATTAGTGGTTATATAGCTTTTTGATATGTGTCTGTTTCATGCAAAGTAAGGAACTCTAAAATTAGTGAGGAGGGAACTTTGATTTTGCGTGTGTAAGATTTATTCAGTAATAGAAATTGAGTTGCTGAATGAGAGGGCTTTTACCCCCTCCCTCCTCTTCCTCCGTGAGGAGGGTTAAAGAAAAGATGACACAGAGTCACACAGATTGCTTCAGCAGTTCGCTTGGAAAGTTTGCTCCAAAAGGAGTAGGGGATCCTCTGAGATCCTCTGAGATCCTCTCCTCGCATTTTTAAAGATCTTTTGTTTACCTCGCGTGATTTAAAGGGACTGTTTTTAACTCTTTAAGCATATAAATGTACATGGTCGGGACACATGCGCGCTGGCGTATGCGCGCTGGCGTATGCGCGCTGGCGTATGCGCGCTGGCGTATGCGCGCTGGCGTATGCGCGCTGGCGTATGCGCGCTGGCGTGTGGCTGAAGTCTCTGCTCCTCTGCCTGCTTGCCTTCACTCATACACCGCACGCGTTATCGCTGTCTCGCTCCACCTCTAGACGTGAACGCGCGCTCACTACACACTGCAGAATAGTTAGTTTAGCTCTGAGAATATCTAGTGAATGTACAGTGGATCTTTGTGCAGAAATAACTGCTGCAGCTCCTCCAGACCAACAGAGGTTTCCCGTGTCTTGTGAAGTGACGGGGCTCCGCAGCGAGAAACGTTACTGTCTCCGACCGGGAGCCGGTGTCTTCCCTGCTCCCTCCGGCTGCGGTCGGGAGGCGATAACATTACTTGCTGCGGAGCCCCGCTGCTAGAGCTCCGACCAAAACTCCGGTGTCTCCCTCCGGGCGCAGTCGGGAGGCGATAACGTTTCTCTTCCTGCTTCAGCTGAGGCAGGAAAAGCCAACACTAAGATCAGCAGTGATTCATGGAGAGACCTTCGTCTGGTCAGCTAACATTACTGCCAAGCAGCTGAAATATAGAGAAATATTGTGGTTTTAGTTGACGTGTGTCGCCTCACTGTTTTGAGCGATGCTCGTTCATGTCTATTTAGAGCGAGCAAGCGCGAGCCCGACGCTGACTTTCGTTGACTTAACAGCCACAGGTGTCGCTGTTAATAAGCATTTCTGAAAGTCACAAATAGTCCCTTTAAATGATAAATGTCAGGCCGGCATTTCAAGTTCTATCCGTGAAATAGATACATTCTCAAAACTTTCAGAAGACATCAAGCTTCTGTATTTTTCGACGAACTATCAGCCAATCGACTCCAAATCCAACGTTGGTATCCCGGGCCAGCTGAATCAAAAATACCTCCTCAAAATCCATCCAAAGGTGCATGTCTACCAGACAACGTTTGAGGGAACCATTCGAACCGACGGCAAAGTAAGAGTATCCTGATGGCTTTTGATCAAGAGTTGTTTGTCAGACGTATTTTCTAAATCTCTTAATCTTCAAATTAATAATTGCAATTTTTATAGCTTCTAGAGAGAATAGAGATCAGACATTCCCTCGACACTAAACGTTCCAATCAGTTGCTTGTGTCATTGAATTTTCCTTTCATTCATTCATTAATTACCAGTGTTAATAATTGTATATTCATCACTTAATTTATTAGATTATCACGATTTATGGTAAATAAATGTTTCACTTCATCACTACGTCGTGGTCTGTGTGTGTATTGCAGAGTGGAAGCTTAGATCAATGAATTCAGTTTTTACTCTTCAGATTTGAGACTGGTCAATGATCAATAAAAAATAGTTTCCTCTATTCTCTATAAACAGAGGTGTTGCCCCATTTTTCTTTTCTAATAAGTACGAGAGCAATTATTTAATTACATGTGGAGCGTTTAAAAGCTACAGTATTTTGAAATTCCGAAAATTAGCCCTTTCTTTTTTGTTTTATTTTAGTTATTTGTTATGTTTGTATGTATAATATCAAGAGTTTATATATTTTTTTCAGAGGCAAATAACTTCTTTGTACGATCGAGTGAAGAGCAGAAGAGAGTAGAAAATAAAGTGTTGTTCAAAATCAAAAAAGCATCACATTCCATTAACTAATAATTTATTTGTTCAATAAGAAACCAGCACCATATAAAATAGTTACCCATATAAAAATACATACAGTGAACATATAAAATATAAGACAACAGAAGACACCAGTGATAAATATAGACAAAGTGAACCATCACACAATATTCCAGAAACATTAAGAAATAATAATAAAATACATTAAACTTGACACGAAGAAGGCAACGCCTGGTTAAAGTGCATTGAGTGAAAATTGTCTGTAACAGGTGATTTTAAGAAAAACAAAAAAAATATAGGATTTAATTACACAAACCGTAATTATCTATCATCCATATACATTTCCCAGGGCAAGTTTTTGAACTACCTAAAATATAACTGCATGAAAAAAATCCTGTTTTTCTTCTCTTCACTCATATTGTTTTTTTTTGTGTGAAATACAAACATAAAAAAGGCACAATTTGGACATTAACAGTTTTACTGGGGGGAAAAAAAGAGTACCCTGAAACACCAAAAAATAACAAAGACCATGTAGAAATACATGTTTAGGTTTTAAATACATTTATATATTTTATATGTTTATCACATCATCAATAAAAGGAGTCAAAGCACTAGCAATGTATTTGACACAATTTTGCATCCAGGTCAGATATTGTAGAAATCTGATTTACAGATTTCTCTTACAGATGCTGTCGCAAAAAGCTTTCAATAGTAAAAAAAATAAGGTTTGATTTGTCTCCTAGTGGTAGTATCCAAAAAGACTTTTACACAAGTCGATAAATGCAGCTTATCGCCCCCTTCCAACTTTTGTCTGTTTTCAACAAACAAAAACGTCACAAGATCAGAACTTTATCTAGAGAATGCACCTTCTGAAGACACTGCGGTGTGAATGCTGGATGCTGAAAAGCTGAATTGCTGGCTTAAAGGTCCAGTGTGTAGGATCTGGCGATATCTAGCTGTGAGGTGAGGAGATTGCAACCAACTGAAGCCTCTCCTGTGTGCCAAAGCATGTTGGAGAGCTACAGTTACCGGCGCAAAAACGTGAACGGCCCTCTCTAGAGCCATTTGGAGCACAGCCAGTGTGTAGACTGTGTGTGTACGTGGGAAGTGAGTGGTGAAGCAAGAGAGAGAGAGAGAGCTGCAGCGATGGGAGCGAGTAACGTTATCGACTCCGGCCCAAGAAGGAAAAATGAACAGAGTTTGGTTCGTCCGTTCTGGGCTACTGTAGAAATATGGCGGTGCAACATGGCGGACTCCGTAGAGAGAGGACCCGCTCCCTATGAAGATATAAACGGCTCATTCTAAGGTAACGAAAACACGACGACTCTTATTATCAGGTGATTATACACTAAAGAAAACATACTTATTAATATCATATTCCATTTCTGCCAATAGATCCCCCTAATTGTTACACACTGGTCCTTTAAATGTGTAAGAAGGAGATGAAGTAGAAGGAAATGTTAGAAAAAAGGGAATGGGTTTAATTACAAGCTACACTGCATAGCTGGATTTAAAAGTTGAATAATGCCAATAATGTATGAAATATGTGAACTATTTAATAATTTTTCTTTTGAATTGAGTACAAATCAAAAGAGTTGAAAAGTTACTTCCAGGATTCACACCAATTAGGAAGAGGTCATAATCCCGTAACATGTCTACACACAGTGTCTTTATTCTTTCCTGTAAAGCTAAAACCCAAAACCTTTGATAAATTGTCTTTTCAGCAAGAAGCAGTGAACTGCAGTGAACCTGGAACAGTTAACACTATTACCTGTTATCACTCACGACTACAGAATAGGCTCTGACGTTTTCTACCTCAGTGCATGCAATATAGCCACATTAACATTAACATGCCCAAATATACGTCGAGTGTTACTAGTTGCTGAAAGCTCGACTTCAGCATGAATTATCCGAGCAGTCCCCAACCTTTTACTGTCATACTCCCCTTAGGAAGTTGAAAACATTTCAACGTATAACTTTATTGCATTTTAATTTAATTTGCTATGTTTCTCATAAGTGTCATTGAAGAATACGCTCTAAACTTTGCACAAACCGGACAAGTTTTTACACACAATGACACAAAGTTCTCCTGCTATATTCACAGGGAACTTAAAGATAAAAAAAAGTATGAAGACAGGATTCCTCACATCAGATTTGACTTGATGAGCATGATCACCAGTTTTTCCCCTTTCTCTCCTATAAAAAGTCTGTCCGTCTTCTACTTTACATTCTGAGTAAATCTCACAAAGCTGAATCTCGATAGCGGAGCCAGCATAACTGAATCAG